>NC_135725.1:23948886-24259583 GCF_964656455.1 Halichoerus grypus
ACTCCCCAAGCCACTGAACTCTTCAATGACTCCATGCGCTTCCAGGGAACCTGTACTCTGGGGGCGGCAGCACCTAGAAACCACATGGCATAAGGGAAACTCTGAAATGGTGACTGTCTGTGTCGAGGATCCCCTGGGGTTTGGAGCAGGAGGGAAAATCAGAGTTTCTGCACTGGGCTCCATTCCCAGGCAGCAGATCTCAGAACAAAGGCTTTCAAACCTGATCATGGTCCTGGGCCAGTGGACGACCAACTGCACATTCATGTCTTAAAAGCACACTAGGGAATTCCTAGGCATCGGCCACCAGGCCTCCCTGTTCCCATGGCAGGTGAAGTAGAAAAAGGAGCAAATGACTCCCAAGTCAGGAAACAAAATCAGGACCTTGCTCTGCCAGCCGAAACCATTATGACGCAGCACCCAGTGGGACGGCACTCACCCCTGAGCTTAACAGAATCAGAACCCTTCAGAGTCAAAGGGACGGGGCTCTGCGACCAACGGGCGCTCAAAAACCTTTTGTCATTAGTGGGGGGGGTAGTCATGGTCACTGCGGCACAACTAAGCACTCCCCAGCAGGTATTACATTTTACGGATGAAAAACAAAGTTGGGGCTCAGAGTTCAAGTGCTTTGTTCCAGGCCACACCGCTAGGAAGTGACAGAGTCAAGACTCAAAGCCAAGCCTTTCACCTCCAAGGTCCATGCTCATGAACACCAGGACACAGTGAGACAAACAAACCATGCCCAAGGCCCTGTCCCCTCCGTTCTGTAGATGAGAAGGCTGAGGCCACACTTGTCCGAGGTCACACAGCCTGGTCAGAACAGGTGGTATCTTTCCTTCTCCGTAAGGAACAGGGATAGTTATCAGATCAATGAAGGAACAAAAGGGTCCAAGAAAACTCAGATCGGTATAAATATTAGGGATTAGGGGTCTTCATGAGAGAGACGGGGTAGCCTGACCTAACCAAAGCAGGGGCACAAGGACTCGGTCACCTCTGTACAGAAGGTCCCCAATATATGATGGTTCGATTTACAGTATGTTTAACTTAGGACGGGTTTATCAGGGTGTAACCCCATCGTAAGTCAAAGAAGTCAAGGAAGATCTGTTCAGTGCCACAGGTGCTGACCACTAAACCCTCCTGGTCTTCGGAAGCACCCACAGAAGACTGGGAAGGATTCCTCTGATATGCCTAGTTGGCCCATCTTATGACAGGATTATCACACTGACCTCTTTACTAGCTGCCAGCTAAGGTGCATACCCTAAAATATGCAAAACGAGTTCCCCGGTTCATAGGTTTTTCTTCTTCCCCCTCCTTTCAATTCTGCTTTTGTCTTTGACTCTAGCAATCAACTGACTCCCTCACACATGCTAAAACAATGTGTGTGCAAAAGAATGAATTAATGTCCTAAGTTATTCTTTGATGGAGATCCTATGAGTTCACCTAAAGGATCTTCAAAGCCAGGCTAAACTCCTCCCAAGAAGAGCTGACTGAGAAGCCTCCAAAAGGTCTATCCACTAGGTGTTCTCCTCTCCTACTCCCACCTCTTCCACCATCTGTGGTCAGCAGCATCAACCACACCTTTCGCTTCTCTACTGCCTCTTTCATGATGGCTGAGCCCTCTGTCTGGCCCCAAGAGCTCCTGGCCCCTCCTCTCCTCCCTGTCTACTCCATGTACCCTCCACTCCAGCCTTGTGTGGCTGCTCATCTTCCCCAGTGCGTTGGTCTCTTACCCAGAATGTCCTTCCTCCATCTGAAGGGGACTTCTACCTCCTGGCTCCCCCAACAACAAGACTCACCCCTCCTCTGGGGTGCCCTCCAGCATTTTATTTGTACTTCCCTTTTGGTGTCTACCATGAAATACAAATCTCTTGAGGATAGGCACTGTGCCTTATCAGTTGATCCAGGAAATATTTTTTGAATGCCTGGGGTCTTTGGCAAATAAAAAGATAAATAGAACTTAGTTCCTACCTTCAGAGAGATCTGATCTAGTACAGATATGTACATAAAAACCTACAATAAAATAGGTCATGATCTATCCTGTTTTGCTTTGTTTCAAAACTCCATCTACCAGCTCCCTCATTTGTGAGAAAACACTCATTCAAAATGACTAATTAAGGTCTCTAAATGATCCCTTGACAAGAACCAGATGATTTCATTAAAGGAGGAACGGAAGACTTCCAAAAGGTTAGGCTCCAAAAATAGTTTGTCAGTTTCTCAAAAAATTAAGTATAGAGTTACCCAATGACCCAAAAACTCCACTCCTAGGTATAAACCTAACAGAACTGTCCACAGAAAAACTTTCATATGAATATTCATAGCAGCATTATTCATAATAGCTAAAAAGAGGGGACAATCCAAATATCCATCGACTGATGAATGGATAAACAAAATGTGGTCTATCTAAACACTAGATCATTATTCAGTCATGGAAAGAAACAAAGTACTGATGCTGCTACCACATGATAAACCTTGAAAATATGACCTTAAGTGAAAGAAGCCAGGCACAAAAGACCACATAGTTTATGTTTCTGTTTATATAAAATGTCCAGAATGGGTGAATCCATAAACATAGAAAGTAAACCAGTGGTTGCCAAGGTCTGGGAACGGGGGGGGCGGGGGAAATGGGGAGTGACTGTTAATGGATGCAAGGTTTCTTTTGGAGGGGATAAAAATGTTCTGGAATTGGATAGCAGTGACGGTTGCATGACTTTGTGAATTATACTAAAAACTACTGAATGTATACGTTAAAGGGGTGATTTTTATGGTATATGATCTCAATTTTTCAAATAATTAAAAACAACAGCAAAATACATGCAGGCCTCAACTAGAGGCAGAGCATCAAACCCTCTGCATCTCCCTCTCTCAGCTCCCATGGGCAATGGACAGGCCTGGACATGATTTCAGAGGCAGTCAGGTGCCCTTATATACCAGTTCCCAAATACCCGATGGGACCCACTGATGTCTTGAAGTGAAGTTGGTTGTGGGGAGGTCTTTTGATACATATCTTCACTCACAGCATTTTGGAGGTCATCTCATCCAAGGGCTTTCAAACTATACTCCTGATGGGATCTGCCTGGGACAGAGTGTTCTCCCAGGACACAAGACTCTCAATGCTAAGCCTGAAGGAGGCCCGGCAAAAGCAGACAACTGGTCACCCAAGCTCCTGAGAAGCAGTGAGCAACAGGTGAAGGGTCTCGAGTCCCCAGTCCCAACTCTGATCGTCACCAACAACCACAGCTCCTCTATTTTTCTCTCTTTACCTACTAGGCTTTGCTTACACTTCTATTTAAGGAAAAGAGTTCTGTGAATAAAAAAGGGATTTGAAAAAGATTGTCCGAGCCTGATCCACTCTCCTGATCCTTGTCAGCTAAAGCCCAGGAGGTTCAGAGACTCAGCATTTTCAGAGACAAGAGTCTAATGAGCATGGCCGAATTTAGTGTGAGGGAAGAAAGAGCAAAGGCCACGTGGATGAGCTCCAGGGGCCAGCTGGTACCCTCGGCAGGGCTGGCTTGGGCTCCTGACTGTGTCCCTCACCACTGCTCTTCCACTCAACAAGCGTGTCTCAAAGAGGAGAAGCTGGAACTCAGTGGGAAGATCCTAAATTTGAAGCTCTCTTGAAACCTGAGAGCTTTGTGGATGGTTTCTGAAGTCCTGTACAGTACTGACTTTCCACTACATAGCCTCTGACCGCATTCCACCCACAAGCCGTTGGCTCCCATCTCTGTGTGCTGAAGGCTTCTTACTACAAACACCTGTGACTCTCTGCCAAAGCTTGCTTTCTCTGGTTGTGAGAGCAGAGTCAGCCCACACTCAGAGTAAGCCAGAGAGTATTAACTCTGCCTTCTGAAGTGGCCTTCAACCAAAATGAATGGGGAATTGGTAAACAAACAGCCCGGGCCCTTTGCTTGTCAGTGGGAGAATTCTGAGGCAAGTTCTATAGCCTGACAGAATTCCCCAGCAGAGCTGAGCACAGCTGCCCTCAGGAGTGACCTGATGGATAACATGCCCTATATTGCTTGCTGCCCCACCTCCCTTCCCCACCCCTCCTTCCGGTATGTCCAGAAACCACATCCCAAAGAAACTACTAGCACTCAACTCTTCTCAAGGTCTGCTTCTGAGGGGGGCACCCAACCAAAAACAGATTCTGTGACATTTTGAATGGAAATATCAATGCAAAAAAAAAAAAAAAAAAGCACCCATTGCAATTCTATGAGTATCACCCAATGAGGAGCTCAGGCTTGGTTGGGAGTTGCCCTGTACAACACACTGAATTTACAATTCCCTTAAATATAATGAAAAGAACTGAATTAAAAGAAATGAATATGCAGCTATTTGCAAAACGTGAGTGGTTCCATGAATGCTTTTACAACCTATGATTAAATGAATAAAAGCTACGTACTTATAAAAGGCCTGGTTCTCCACCCCACACTTCCAAAGATGTTTGCAGGCAGCTGGTGTTGACGTATGGAATGCCAACATGGCTTTTTTCTAATAAAAAAGACAAAATAAGAAAGGGCATGTGAAACAGAATTTATCTTTTTCAGGTATTTACCAATTTGTAGCCCCCCCTGCCCACACCTGCCAAACAGACTAAAAGTAACTTAGGCCTTACCCTGGTCTTAAAAGTGCTGTTGAAATGGTGTCCCGCCTCCCTCACCCTTTGCAGACATCTTGAATCTAACTGGGCCCTGTTTCTAACAAAAAACATCCTCACAGTCAATCCTTCTCAACAACCCAGGAATCACCCGCCTCTCAATCAGACTTGTAGTCCTTTAAAAACTTTGCCACCGCTGAATAACCGGTGCTTGATCTAAAAACTAGTCAAGAAAATCTGCAAACCTCCAGACCTAGCCCTAAGGCTCAAAGCTTCCATGACGGCCTCCTCTCAGATGCATTCCCTGATGAACCCAACCTGCATCCGGTAGCTTCATTAAGACTCCTGGGATGTATAGACTCTATTTATAAAACTCACTAGCAGTGGTTGAATACCTAGCTTTGGAAGTATTCTTCACTTGTTTCATAAATCTATATTTTGGCAGATTACAGAGGTAGAAGGAGGTTCCATTTTCCTTTTTTTTTTTTAATTCAAATTCCAGTTGGTTAACACACAGTGTTAGTTTCAAGAGAAGGTTCCATTTTCTATCTCAGTCTATTTTTTACACAGTAGTATATGGTCAAGCGTTGCTCACTGACTTTGTTCTTTTTTAAAAATTTTTTATTTAAATTCAATTTAGTTAACATGTAGTGTACTATTAGTTTCAGGGGTAGAATTTACTGATTCATCAGTTGCATTTAACACCCAGTGCTCATTATATCACGTGCCTCCTTAATGCCTATCACCCAGTTTCCCCATCCCCTGACCCATCTCCCCTCCAGCAACCCTGTTTGTTCCCTATAGTTAAGAATCTCTCATGGTTTGCCTCCCTCTCTGTTTTTATCTTATTTTTCCTTCCTTTCCCCTGTGTTCATCTGTTTTGTTTAATTCCACATGAGTGAAATCTTATTTGTCTTTTTCTGACCGACTCATTTCACTGACTTTGTTCTTAAATGTGCAAACCCACTATTTATTTACCTCTAAAATGTTCAGCATACAGCTTCCATTATCACTGTAAGCTTCAAAGTGGTGGTATTCTGGGGCTACAATACTAAAGGCATGTTTTACGCTTGCATCCCTCTCGTTTGCACACACGCGCGCGCACACACACACACACACACACACACACACACAACTACAGGCTAGAAAAGCAGTCACTGACCTCCTTCTGGGTGCCAATCACATAAAAGGTCTTCCCTTCAAACTTCAACTTGCAGACATCCGGCCTAAAAGAAAAGAACATCTCTTTGGGTGAGAAGAAGAAAAAAAAAAAAAGTGGCAGCTAACTAAGGTACCTGATTCCCACAGGAATCAGGCTGACTCGCAAACACCAAGCCGACTGCAATGAAACAAGATATTATCTTATCATCAGTAAAGGCTTAATGAGCAGTGAAAAGCCCCCAAGTGAATTATACAGCAATTTTCTTCCCAAGAGAGGATCCGAAGGCAGCTCAGAACTATTTCTTCCATTTTTTACAGTCAAGCTGCATCTTTCTTCCAAGGAGCTCTGGAGGCTTTGTGAACATTAACGACCAAAACAATATTAATTGGCCAGCCCACTTTGCGAGGTAGGAAGAATGTGATTATTTCAGGTTCAGGTAATGAAATGATATGGATTCACAGTATCTGTCTCCCTCAAACTTTCACGTCCATCTTCGAGAAACACACACACCAGGCTGCAAAATTTTCATTTCTGCTCTCCCTGCTCATGAGAGAATAGTTTTATTAAATATTGAGATGCTCAAAATTGTGAGGACAGCTTGACACATGGTAGTCAAAAGAGGAACTTTGGGGTTTTATCTTAAGGAGCTGCTCAATTAAAATCTGCCTGAAATGGGGACCCTAGGTCACCTCTTTGGTGAGCGAATATGCGTAGAGAGGAGACAATTCTATTTTTAGTCCTTTGATCTAATTTCTAAAAGAGTGATTTGTGCCCCTGTGTTTTTTCCTGAGGGAAAAAGAACAGTGTGGCTACATTAAGCTGTTCAAACTTAGGAGAGGATTTGCAAGAGTGACACAGCTCAGTGGATGTTAAAAAACAAAAAACAAAACTAGGATTAATGTGGGAATAAAATTTGTTTTGGTAACATATCCACAGCTATTCCAAATACACATGCCTAGGCAGAGGCTGGAGAGGGGTGGGGATGACATTCAGCACCCCACCAGGAACACCACGATGTAGAACCAGAAACAAATGGTCCGGGGATTGTCCATCTTAACTCTTCAGTGGACCCAGGAAGAAACAGAAGCCTAAGGAGCAGAGACTTGCAATTAATCTGCACTTAAGACATGACAGGTTCTCCCCTAACTACTTCAGAGTTCAAGTAGTTCAGAAACCTGAGGATCTAACCCGCAAGTCTTCTGTGGTCCTAGGGTAGGATGGGAGAAGTCCCCACATTATCCATGCTTCCCAAAGTCAACAGGAATCTGTAGGGAGCTTATTGGGGAATGGCCTGCAAGGTGATTAATACCCTTCTTTCCAGGGTGCAGAAAACACAGGGAAGAAAACTAGTCACCCCACCATGCAACACGTCCACAAGATGTCAGAGTTCATGAATCCCACCACTCACAACACAGTTGCATTTGCTTCTCCCCCAACTCCTTTCCTCCCCATATGTAATGCCAGATGTAATGGATTCCCATCTTACAACTGAGTACACAGAGACTCAGAGAAGCGAAGTGAAGAAGAGTTTTGAGAATGCTCATTGTGGAGAAAGAACAAGTGGGTGCAGAGGGGAGCAGAAAGTATGAGCTGAACAAAAGGCAATGACAGAAAGGTCAAGGAAGAGATTGATGAAATCAGGGATCTCAGAAAAAAGAGTACAAGGTGTAGGAGTGGAGTGGACACTAGCTGGCTGATGCTAACCCAGCAGAGAAGGTTTGAAAGGGAGGGGGGAGGTGCCAAGAGGACAGTGCACGAGTGGGGGTGTTGATAAAGGGGTCCTGGAAATCCTGAAGCTAACAGAACCACGAAACTGAGGTTCAGGTAAATGCAAGGGCATTGCCAACCCATGAATGAAGGCGGATGCCCATTGGCCCATCAAGAAGAACTTCAGGCACAAGGGGGAGCCCACCACCCAGTGAGACATGATGGGGGGAGGGGGATGACAAACCTGTCAGGGGCCCTCAGGGAGGAAACTGAATCAAGCTGAAGGTATGAACAAGACTGAGCCTTTACAATATTCCATATAAGTTCAGCCTTCTGGCTCTTTGCCCAAACCATCTTCTTGATTGGACACCATGGGCCCTGCTGGTCACCTACCTTGCTCCATCCTCCCACTTCTGTATTGACATGACTCAGACTTTCTTCTTCCTCAAGATGACATGTTCATGCAGATTATGTTCTTCCCAGCCACAAGAGGTGGGTCTTGATTTGACCAACAGAGTCATGGAGTTCCCACTCTTCTCTAAGGGATTGCTTTAAGTAGGTTCGTGTGAGCCAATCCTGCCCTATTAGATATACCGGAAGTCTCCTACAGGGCTTCTGTAAAACAAGTCCTCCTTGTTTTAATAGGAGACACACAGAAGGGGATTCTCTCCTCCAGGCTCTAGGTGTTGCTGAATGAAGATGGGATGGCCAGAGTTGCTTGCATGGCCACCTTATGAGCATGAGCCTGGGGACAAAAGCCATTACCCTGGGATGACAGAGAAGAAAATGGAGACCCAGATCCTTCACGGTGTTGTCAGGCAGTTAAGTTAAAGGATCATGGAAACGCCCAACCTCTGGAAGTTTTGCTGTGTGAAATAATCAGTCCTTTTATTTGGAAGCCACCGTGAGCAGACATCCCTGTTACTTAGAGCCAAAAGCATCTTCACTGATATACTGGGTAACACATGACGTCTCTGCAACAAGGACTCAAGAGAAGAGAATGGAGGGGCACCTGGGTAACTCAGTCATTAAGCATCTGCCTTCGGCTCAGGTCATGATCTCAGGGTCCTGGGATAGAGCCCCGCATCGGGCTCCCTGCTCAGTGAGAAGCCTGCTTCTCCCTCTCCCACTCCCCCTGCTTATGTTCCTGCTCTCGCTGTCTCTCTTTCTCTCTGTCAAATAAATAAATAAAATCTTAAAAAAGAGAGAGAGAGAGAGAATGGAGAGGAGGGAGCAGGAGAAGAAGGTCCTGAGTTATTCAAGGGAAACTGTACCTTTACCCTGCCCTGCCCTACCCCAGGTCACCCCTCTGGCCAGAGCAGCAGTTGCTGGTGAGGAAACACTGGACACCTTCTCTTTGGAGACAGAGCCCCTGAGCCCAAGACACACCCCAGGTCTCCTGAGGTCTAGGACAACCTAGGTTGGCTTTTATTTATAGATGAATAATCCCTTTTTAATGATGCTCCACGGCAAAGAAATGAATACTAGGCATTCTACCGGACATTTCCAAACAAAAAAAAAGTATCAAAGGCTGGGAAAGAAAAGCAAGATTAAGAAAAATGGTAAGCTAGTTTCCCAAAGAAGTCCTTACCATTTTATCAAATGGATTCGCTTATTTCCCTGGAATACCACAAAGCCTGCTGCAGTGAATCCTAAAAATGTTGTTGTGCCTGTTGAATCCTGGAAAAAAAGGAGAGCCAAAAACATCTGGATTGAGAATGAGAAATATAAAATAAATGATAAATGGTATCCTCATTCATCCACCCCCTGGGTTAATTTCAGGTTAATCCCATTGATCGTGGCAATAAACTAAGTTTCTGAGATGGGACTTCCAAGGATAGTGCTTCTAAAATCTGGGGAAGGTCTGGGAATATGCAGCTTTTTCCTTGGAGGAACAGACCTTCTACCTCTCCGGGAACATCCTGGGAAAAGGCAGATTAGTCCCAAACCACTATGTCTATTTCCAAGTGTGTCTTGGGGCCACCCAAGTTCTCGGATCTGTCCTGTAATGTTGTCAAACTGTGCTCAGTCATCATTAGCCCTAAAATCAAAGTTGCTATGAAACCAAAGCCCTAATTTGACTTGATTAAATTCCATACCAAATTCCTGGTAGTTTTAATGTAAAGATATGTCCAGAAATGCCTACTTCGCTTCCAGCCTCAACCAAGAAAACCTAAGCATAGATCAGTAAAAGAAAAGGAATTATGGCAACAAAAATCAAGTCCATCTCCAAGTAATAAATAAAACAAACAGGCTCAAAATTGTGGATAAAATCTAATTCACTAAATGGAATAAACTGATTTATACCATTACAGAAGAGGATTCTGGCAAATATGCTAAAATAATTGTGCGAATAAAAATAAAAATGCCAATATGAACAAGTACTATCAGCTCTCTACCTCGGCCGCATGTTGGAATCATCTGGAGAGCCTGGTCTGCTCCCCCACAGACCCTGATGTCATTAGGTGGCAGGAGTATGAAGCTCCCCGGGTATTTCTAATGAGCAGCCTGCACTAAGAGTTCTAGAACTAGTACTTCACCAAATACTATTAGCTGATCCCATATGGGTAAAGAAATGTTCCAGCAGAACTCAAGAACTTACCTTTAAGAGCCTGGCTGAGATAAATGGTTAGTTGAGAATTCTAGTTAGTGTCTGGTTGATGCGTAGTTAGTTTAAGGTATGAAAAGAAGAAAACTGTTTTCATAAAACATTTCTGGAAAATGTGTGCATCATCTTGGGGACTTGCTAAAAAAGCATATTCCCCAGCTGTAACCCCAGCAATTCTGAGTCAGTACTCTGGAGTGGAGCCCAGGTGATTCTGATACATGCTTGAGAGAAATACTATCAAATAATATGAGCAAAGAAAGCAAAAAAAAAAAAAAGAATCCTAATGTCAAAATATAATTTTAAGTCTTTTTTTTCCTCTATTTTCCCAATTTTTAAGGTTACCTTCTTGCTGACAAGGGTCTTGAAAATAAATCTGTTAGGATCCTTTAAGTTCTCAGGGGTAGAACCATCCATTTGATAAATGAATGAATCATATATGTTAATTTAGGAAAGTATGGCTACTACATAGCAATTAGCAAACAATTGGAAGGCTTGCAATGGAGACAATCAACCACCAGAACATGTGACTACAGCCTACTGTTGTCCCTTCCAATTAGGGACAATGGGTCAGCCTGTAGTAATATCCCCCACAGTAATTAACTCTCTTGTGGGCAAAACAATCATTATGTGTCGGCCTGCTAGGAGGGGCACTCACCTTGCATGGGTGGGGGTCTACCCCATAGGTTTCCAAAGTGTGAGCTTTCAGGAGTAAGTTAAATTCAGCAACTGGTGGGCTCTGGCCTCTAGAATCACACAAGAAAATTTTAGGTTGTTGACACAGAAGATTACAGAAACCTAGAGTCCCTTCATTCAATAAAATGGGATATCCTACACTAAAAAAAAAGAGAGAAATCCCTACATAAATAATAATCAGTAACACCGATCATCATTCCTCACCACAAGGAGCTCTTTGCTAAGGAATCAGAGCTCATGTTCCCTGCTAATTGTTCCATAATAAACCTACATGTACTCTGAGAACTCCAGTGACCCGTACAGTTAATCATGGTTATCAAGTTACCAATAAGCAAAGCCTTGCAAATTCAATCTTAATGTGAAATAGAACTCAGCATCGGTTCTTTCCTACTCACTTCAAAAGATTATCTAGGGTAAAGGGCATTCCCTCTTGCTCAAGGTAGAATATGGGCAATTCTTTTATGCTACCAGCAAGCCTGAACAAAGCTATCCTCATAGGAAGAACGGTCAACCATTCCACTGGAAAGCTCTGGATTTTGAAAGGAAATCTCAGCCACTTATCCCAGCAATGCCCTCCACGGTGGTAAATAAGGTCCTGGCCTCAGCGATGGGGAAAGGGGCTGCAATAGAGAGGACTTTTGGGGTTAACTTCCAAAGCAGGATCGTGCAGCATTTCAAAGACTACACTTTTGACTAAGTCCCGGAACGTATCTTAGAGAATCCAAACCATTCCCCAGGGATAAATAGGTAACCCTAACAACCAAGAAGAGTTTGCCAAAGAAAACAACAGGAATTTGTTTTTATTTCCAAAATGTAGAATTACATTGTAGTATTAAATCTATTTCCACCCAAGCATCTCCCCATAGATGGATTCCCTCCTCACCCCCTCAAGAGTCATCATGCCTCTAAATCAAAACAGTATTCCATCTACCTTCTCCCTAAAGCCTTTCGAGATCTTCTCTTTACCCTGAGTGACTGAAATTTCACTAGAACAGGTCTGAGGAGTGTCTTTATTTACTTATCATGATCAGCACCGTGGGGACACTTTTAATCCGACGACTCGTATTTTTCCATGGCTGTTTGATTCTTCTCTTCCCAACCTCCGTCCTCACCTCCAACCATTCTTTCTTTCTCTCTCCTCTCCTTTGACAGGCCCACGTAAATGGATCTTGAAACCCCTAGGTCTGTCCTCCATACCTTATAACCTTTGTTTCATTTTCTAAATCTGTCTTTTTGTACTACATTTTGAATTTTCTTTTCAAGATTTTATTTGTCGGGGGGGGGTGGGAGGGGATAGAGCACGAGCAGGGGGAGTGGCAGAGGGAGAAGCAGGCTCTCCGCTGAGCAAGGAGCCCAACACAGGACTCAATCCCAGAACCCTGGGATCATGACTAGAGCTGAAAACAGACGCTTAAGCGACCGAGCCACCCAGGTGTCCCTTTTCTGAATTATTTCTTAATTCGGACTTCCAGCTTGCTAATTTATTCTTCAGCTGTGTGCATCCTGCTTTTCTTCCCATTTCTGAGGGTTTTTTTTTTTAAATACCAATTAAATATTTTACTTCCAACATAGTATCTATTTGGTTCTTGAAATAGCTGCCTGTTCCTATTTCATGCAATAAATTCCTCTTATGCCTCTGAGGAAATCCCACTTTGTTTCCTTTAAAGTCCAATCCTGTTTGCTGTTAATGCTGCTTTCTTGGTGAGGGTTCTTTGGTTTGCTGAGTCAGAATCTCACATTCATAGAGTTGATGTTTTCTTAAGTGATTCATGGATGGACATTTTTTTTATCTGACGTTATCTGTTTAATGCAGTGGCCTCCAGAGGTTTGTAGGGAAGAAGTGGGTGGTGGGGCATGCCATCTGGGAGGAGTGTATGTTAGTAACTTGATTTTAAACTGAAAATTATAGTTCTTCTGGGTTTGCCCACACACGGGGTACTTCCAGCTCAAGCCTGCTGTTGCCCAGAAGGAACCAGAGAGAGGTCAAAGCTACCCACCTGAGCCAAATGCAGTTGCCCACTCACCATAATGGCGGCCCTGTGTATCTATTGCCTGAAGCACTCAGAATCACTCCTACCCTACATATGTGTTTAACCTGGATTTGCTCCATCTGTTTCCCATCTTCCAGACTCACTGGTAGACATCAGATCCAAAAATGGTATTCTTTCCTAGATCTGCTTTCTAGTATTTTGCCATTATCTACTGGGCCTTGGAGAAGGAAGATAGCCATATGTGCTACCTTTTTCTTTTTTTAAAAAGAATAATTTTTAATCCATCCTTTACAGAACATATTTCTGAGGGATTAACTCAAACACCTGCTTTAAGAAAATAAAGTCTTTCTAAAGCCTTTGGGCTTTCCTCTTTAGCCTCAGTGTTCTAAAGTTTCACTGTGATATATATAAGGGCAACATCTCTATTTATTTATTCTGATCAGCACTCTATGGGCCCCTTCAAAACAATTTCTTTCTTTGATTCTTTTTTCAAGTCACAGTCAATATTATTGTATCTCTTCTTGATACCATAACAACAGGTTCAAAAAAGTCACCAACTATATTGATGGGAAAGGGAAAAGGGATTTTTTGAGTTTTCTCAATACATACAAGAATTTCTCCATAGCTCTCTTAAGTTCTAGGAGTAATATCTTACCTTTCACTGAAAAATACATTATTAAATCCAAATACTGGATGCTATTTCCCTCCCCGCCACATTCTCACTCACTCACCCATGCATTCATAGCACCCCGACGAGGGACAAAGCACAGAGCTGAGCTGTCCAGCATGTTACTAAGCAGCACCCCCACTCTGGTGACCCTCAGTGAAGACTTCAGCCTAACGACCCAGACGGGGGCCAAAGGGAACCAGGACCGGAGCCAAAGCAGCTCAAGCCATTAGCCCTGCTCCAGGCTAATCCTCCTGCTTGACATGAAAGGGCTTCACTCTGGAGAGCTGGCCATTCTCCCTGGCGGTTAAAGTGTCAGCACCTTTGCATAAGCCGCACAGTGTTTATTCTTAAAATCCCAGTTTGGTTTTAAAGCTCACCCCTCTTTTGTATTCGATCTGGGAACAAGTTAGTCATGAAAGGTTGTCATTTGGAAGTTCATGTTGGAAAGTGAGTAAGTTCTGCTCGCCTGGGTGGTCTGACCACGTTCCTGTCCTTTGTAAATCCGACAGGCATCTAGTTTCTAATCGTAAACACTCAACCACAGATGGCAGCAGGTGTGGGGCCACACAGCTCCAGAGGACGTGCCATTAAACTCAAGGACCTCTGTGCATCGGGACATCTCATTCAGGGAGGGAAACGGTGAGCCCCAGCACAGGAAAAGATTTCGGTAACATGTACAATCAAGAAAAGGACTTCTATGTAGAATTTTTTAAAAACTCCTATAAATCAATAAACAATACAATTTTTAAAATCTATATATAACTCAGAAGAAAAATCAGCACAAGACATACACAGGGACCTCATAAGATATCCAAATAGCATACAACTATGTGAAAATGTGCTTAACCTCTTTATGATCAGGAAAATGCAAATTAAAACTATGAGAAATCATTTCTACATCCATTTAAATAGTTAAAATGTAAAACATAGTACCAAGCGTTCATGAGGATCTGAGGCAAAAGCAACTCTTAGACCACTGGTGGAGCGGCAATGTGGTAGAACCAGCTGGGGAACTGGCATTATCTACACAAGTTCAATGTGTTTACCCTATAATAGGACGATTCCATTAGTAGTTCCATATGCAACAGAAACTTGTGCGAGTGGCACCAAGAAATATATAGAATTTTCATAGTAGTGCCTTTGTAGTAGCAAAAAATAGGAAACTCACATGTCTCCCAACAGGAGAATGGATATACAATGGAACGCTATACGGCCACGAAACTGAATGAACTAAAGCTACACACAAGATGGGTGACTATCACAAAAATGAAACAGAAGCGGACAGATATAAGTGAATACACACTAATGAATTCATTTTATACGGCTTTCAAAAATGAGTAAAACACAACTAAGGTGTTAAAAGTCAGAGATGTGATTACCTTTGGGGAGGAGGGAGAAGGTAAATATTGAGAAGGGGCAGGAGAGAAGCTTCTGGGGTGTTACCAATTTTCTCTGACTTGGGTGGTAGTTACCCACATGCTTGCTTTGTAATAATTCATCAAGCTTTATATTTATGTTTTGTACAAGTTTCTGAATCTGTTATACTTCAAGTTTTAAGGGCTTAACAGAAAAGAAAAAAGGTTATGAAGCATGTGGGACCTTCATGTATTGTTGGTGTGAATGTAAGCTGGGGCAACCCCATTAGCAAACAAGCTATCACTTCCCTAGAAAAGCTCACACTCTATGGCCCTCCAAATTCCTAGGCTAGGAACTCCTTTACATACACTCCATGAGAATTATTCAAGAAGCCTAGAAATAACCCAAATGCCCATGAGCAGAATGGATACATAAAATGTGACATGTTTGCATCATAGAATATTAGTTAACTCAGAAGCACAAACGAAGACCTATGGCTATACGCATCCATGTGGAAGAACCTCAAACACAATGTTGGCCGGGGGGTGGGGGGAGTGAGATGCAAGAATAGAGTATGATTCCATTTATATGAAAGTCAAAAACATGCAAAAACAAAGCAATGCATTATTTAGTGATATATATGAAGTACATTTACAAAAGCAAAATGAGAGAATGAATAACCCCAAATTCAGAATAGTGCAGAGGAGGGAAGAAGGTGATCTGGGAGGGGCGCACAGGAGACTTTAGAGCATCTGGTGATATTCTAATTCATAAGCAGAGTCAGGGGGTCATGGGCGTTTTTTCAACTATTCTTTAAATTACACATATGTTGTATATACTCATATATATTTGTGGTAATTAAAAGAGGAACAATTCCTGCCTTTTTAATAAAAGAATTATTGGATAAAATATTGTACAGTCCAAAAGCACTGCTGAACTAAACAGAACTGGTCAGGAACCTCATAGATATGCATGCAGGGCCACTTTTTACTAAGCTCTACTGTTCTGAGCAATACATAATCATTTATGTTGTCCAAGCAATGGGAAGATTCATAAAGGAGGACTTCTTATCCTCCTTTTGTAGATGAGGACTCTGACACTCAGAAAGGAAAAGTAACTTGCTCAAAGTTACTTGGCTAGTAAATGCAGAAGTGAGGTTCAAATCCAAGTCTGCTTGGTTCCAAAGCACATCTCAGTGCCTGCGCCACCATCACTACCAACATGATATGGTCCAGAGCCACGTGCCTGCCCTCCTACGTGCCATGGCAGAGCATGTCAAAATGACATGGTTTCCATCAGTTCTTAGAGAGAGCCTCTTTCAAATTCTGAACATTGCATCTTATCAGTGATGAGGCAATCCACCCCAGGTGCCTGATCGTCAGACTTGATGGGAGAGCAGCGAGGTCTCAATTTTAATCTAGGTCAGAGATCCCCAGACTAAAGCCTGCAGGCTGAATCCTGACCACTGCCAGGTTTTGCACAGCCCGTGAGCTAAGATTGGTTTTTCCATTTTTAAATGGTTTAAAACAATCGAACAAAGAATAGTAATGCCATGACCATGAAAATTATATGACATTCAAATTTCAGGACCAGTAAATTCTTATTGGAACACAGCCACACCCATCTGTTTGCATACTGCCTATGGATGCAGTCATGCTCCAAAGGCAAGACTGATTAATTGCCTGAAATCCTATGTTCTGCACAGCCTGAAGTATTTACTAAGTGGCCTAGTGTAGAAAAAGTTCGCTGAGCCCTGAGCTAGGAACTGCACACAGGAATGGAGAACCGCTAAATCTAAAGTTCCTTGATTCCAAAAAATGAAGATAAAAATAGTACCTACCATGAAGATTTGGTGTATACAGTAAGCAGTTGACAGATGAAAAGCCATTAGACTAGTGCCTGGCACAGAGCATGGTCTCTCCTCACCCTCAGAATAGCATCTGTTCCCCTGCTAGCCCTGCATGTGACTAAAGTCAGAATTATGACGGTGGGGGAAATGTCACGAAGCATGTCAAGATAGTCACAGCAAAACAAAGACCCCTCTTTAAAATAAAAGTCCTCACAAATTGGTATCCTTTGCTTTGTGTTTGACTGCAGATCTCCAACAGCTAAGCACTGAAAAGACTTCATCTAAGAAGTCACACAGAGAAAGGCTAACTGCAAATGTTCAAGTAGGAAAAGGGTTCAAAACCAATGGAGGAAAGGTGGAGACCCCAATGGCACCAGAAACTGAATCTCCCTGACTCACCGAGGAAGAAAGCATTTAATGATCAGGTTTTCAGGAAGACGCTAAGGCCAATTAAACAAACTTTTTTGTTTGTCCCCTCAGATCTCCCATCGGACATTTGTTTCTGGCAAAAACTCTGCTTGGTAATGGAAAGTAATGATTTTCTATCCCTTAAATCTTGCATCAGGAGCTGTTCTACTAAGATTAACAGTGTCTCTAATGAGACATTTAGATGTAAAGACCAGTGATTAGTTGAATTCTTTAAGAGCTAACAATTCTCGGGGCGCCTGGGTGGCTCAGTCGTTAAGCGTCTGCCTTCGGCTCAGGTCATGATCCCAGGGTCCTGGGATCAAGCCCCGCGTCGGGCTCCCTGCTCCGCAGGAAGCCTGCCTCTCCCTCTCCCACTCCCCCTGCTTGT
This sequence comes from Halichoerus grypus, assembly GCF_964656455.1. NCBI lineage: Eukaryota > Metazoa > Chordata > Mammalia > Carnivora > Phocidae > Halichoerus > Halichoerus grypus. The sequence continues at coordinate 23,966,310 of NC_135725.1, forward strand.
GTTCCCTCTCTCGCTGTGTCTCTGTCAAATAAATAAATAAAATCTTTAAAAAAAAAAAAAAAGCTAACAATTCTCTAAAAATATGCTATTCTAATAAATTAGGTGAGGTCGAGTAATCACATCTCCCTTCTGCCTATCTGGTATTCTTTTTGCCAAAAGGAACACTCTTCTATTGATCCTCCCTTAGCATATCATTACATAGACTACAAAAGTGTACAGCATCCTAAGAATGAGGGCAAATTATTAGTATACATTAATTGTGCATATCATTAGTGTACATTAATTAAATAAGGTGTGCATCTTGCCAGCAAGGACCTGGATTGCTTGGAGCGTGGTTGGCAGGAAAGGGTGGATTTAGCTCCACCTAATCCATTTGGGTCTTTGCGTTGCAGAATTAAACTCAGCGAAGTAGAACTCTCAACCTGAGTTAGGTTAGGTTTTGCTGTAACTTGGTTGCAACTTTGCTTAGATTTAGCTTAGTTGCAACTCTAGGTAGGGTTTACTCACCACTGGCTCAAATGCTTGAGAATGCTCTCAGAACTTACCCTTCAGCAGGGCTTGGGATCTTAGCACCCATTAGACTCTGGAAAGTTCTCTATTCTTTACAGCCTTGCTCTCAACTTTTTGAGCTTCAAGGAGTCTCCTTTGCTCTCCAGCCCCGTCGCTGGCTCTCAGCACTTCAGAAGGACCTCCTTGTGGTCCTTTCCCTGCTGTTGGCAAGAGCTACACTAACCCTGGCTAAAAGTCTGGAGTGCCTCCGAGGAATTTCACTCAGATCTCCGGCCCTGTCCGACTTCTTCCCTCTTCTCTTTGTGAAGGCCTAGGGCCAAATGGTGGTGGAAAAGTGCAATTCACTCTGCAGCTGGAGTCTTTGAGATCCCAGTCAGTTAAGTCAGCCCACTCATGGCCATGGAAAGCTGACTGAAGATTTGGCTAGTTCCCCTTGACCCACCTATGACATATTTGTCCTCCTCCTCCCACACCATCAGAAGTGAAAGCAAGTTCAGGTTTCCACTGTCCTAGGAAAGACATTCTGGATTTCAGTATTTAGTCTTCTTTGCTCTCAGATTGGTTTCAAAACTATGATTCTGTAGTCTATGTAGCTTGTTGTGTTAGCTTGGTGTTGGGGGAGATGAATGTCTCACGCTTTTCTACATCCTAACTAGGAGAGTCTCCAGTCTGTCACTTCTAATTGTTTAGAGAGGAACAGGATCTCTTACAAACGCCTTGGGCACCATTAGGAACTATCCCTATGAGAGCATTAGATAGAACACTTCTAATCCGGGTAAATGCCATGCTATGAGGGAGACAATGGTAATGGTCTGGGGCCAGACAAGGATAAGACTTGCAGGAGAGCAGTCAGTTAGGAGGATATCAGAGCACTGTACAGGAAAACACAGGTTTCGGGTCATGGTCTATTGCTTCCTAATTGTAGGGCCTTGGATAAATTAATTTCTCAGGCATCTGATCCTTACTGGTCCAAGAAGGCGGTCCCAAACTCAATACCAATGGAGGCAGAAGGTTAACTGGCCAAGCAGGGATGGTGGCAATGTGGAGAGCAAATGAATCTCTTACACAGCACTGTGGCTTAGCTCCAGCTGAGTGTTACCACATAGGGGAAGGCCTAGTGTTACCAAATCTCCTAGGTGCAAGAGAAGCTGGGACTTTCTGGCAACTGATTCCATTTTTAAAAACTTATTTGGCCCAAAGAACATATTTCTGGGTCACAATGTAATTCAACAACTGTCACTTTATAACCCCTGCTTTGGACTCCAAGAGTCCTGTAAGTGTAATAATGGGGTGTCAGGTTTTTGGCTTGTGGCTAGTGACCTCTGGATATGCAAAGGCTCTGGGTGGTAGTTGTAGCTGTGTATGACTAATAAAAATTAGGAAGCAAATTAATTGTTACCTTGTGAGTATTGTTTTTTAGATAAAATCTTTGAAAACATGAGGTCATAGGGGAGTATAGATGATGAAGGGGCTCCCAGCTTGGTGGTAAAGCAGTTGAAGATCAGTGGGCTAGGTCACTCAATACTTCCACAGTTCCTGACCCAGAGTTGCCTTTTAATAAATACTTGTTACATGAATAGATGAACAAATGGATGTATGGATGAATCATGAATGGGTGCATGGATGGATGGATGGACAAGCGGATAGATGCATGGATGTATGGATAAGTCATGAATGGGTGCCTGGATGGATGGACAGACAGATGCATGGATGAATCATGGATGGGTATGTGGATGGAGAGAGGGTTGGATGGATGGATACACTGTTATAAGTTCACCTAAAGTTCAAAAAGTTTTTGACTGTGCATAATTCACATGTCAGGTGTGATCAAAGAATGTATTAAGTCATGGCTGATTCAAGCTATCAATACTATCCCTCCCTTTTTCTTCAAAGCCATGTTGCACTTTGGTGACATTGCTCTTTCTCCTTTCAAGTCACTGTAGCCAGATTTTACCTGTATAACAGCATTGATGGCTTGTGTGCATACATGAGTTGCCCTGGCCCAACCCTCCCCAGAAATGTCCCTGACTCCAGGCCACATAATACAAGGATTCAGTTTTTATAGGAGGAGCATGTGATGCCAAGTAATTCCCTCTTCCAATTCCTATGCCAAATAACAACAGAGAATGGAAATGCATTTGATAACCCACCAAGGAGAGAGATTCTGGGGTTTCAAAATGAGAGACTTGATGGGACACTTGGGTGACTCAGTCAGTTAAACGTCTGACTTTGGCTCAGGTCATGATCCTAGGGTCTTGGGATCGAGTCGCACGTGGGGCTCCTTGCTCAGCAGGGAGCCTGCTTCTCCCTCTGCCTGCCCCTCCCCTTGCTTGTGCTCTCTCTCTGACAAATAAATAAAATCTTTAAAAAAATAAAATGAGAGACTTGAGAAGGGAAAGGTCACATGAAGGGGGGAGTGGAGATGATGGAAAGCACATCTCCAGAAAGATTAGAAGTTGTAAAGTAATCTGATCTTTCCCATTTTCCTATCACATAATAAACACTCTTCCCCAAACTGCACAAAAACATTTCCCAAGGGGGCTCTTGTGATCTGTTCATCAGAAGCACAGGTAGAGGGTATTTATCATAGCAGGTCACTTATCTCTAGGAAAGCTAGACATTTTTGAAACTATAAGTCCCTGCCAGGATGCACATGATTTACAGAGAATGTGAATCTTGAGAAATAAAAAGAAAATGATTCTGTTTGAAACCCACTCAGTATCATTATTGCTTCCAGCACAAACCTCACTGCATCAGATCATTATGATGGCAGCTAATTAGATGATTTTTCTGCTCTTTAAGGGCAAAGAATAAAATCAAACCACTTCACCACCAAGTGAGATTTTTGAATATTTGAAAGCTGATGACCTGTGCCTGAAGCTAGTCTAAATGTCTTTGCCACTAACGAGAAACCTGATAAACTGGTATTGAGAGAACTTGCTGAGTAAAAACTCTAGGATAACCTTCAGAGAAGCCTCTCTGGGTTCCTGATAGTGAAATCACTCATATTCTTGACCTTCAACCCCTTCTGGGCACCCTCAGGACTAATGGAAAGGGGATTCCCTTCCAACCCACATGGCCATGATTAAAGCTGTCTAGAAAACAGTAACCAGGACAGTCAAAAATAAGAGAATGGTCACATCCCTAGGGATTGTTGGCAACAGCCTCTTCCAGCCACCAGAGGGCTCTGGAAGGAGAAATAACCTATTTCTAAGCCGTCCCCATGCTAGGACCTCATCTCTGTGTACCAAACTCAAATGAAATCTGTAAATTATAAGATTCTTCCTTATACATAGTCTTAAAAATAAATATGGCTCTTTTGTCTTAAAATTATCTACAGATGCAGGCAGTGAAGCAGAAATTAATTCCAGACCTGCTCTGCCATGTGTCTAGAAGTCCGCAAACTAGAACCCACGGGTCAAATCTGGCCCACCATCTGTTTTGTCAATCAAGTTTCATTGAATCGTAGCCCGCTAATTTAGGTATTGCCTTTGTCTTCTTTTGCTCTACAAAAACATAGCTAAGTGGTTGCAATAGAGACTATGTGGCCCAGAAAGCCAATATAGATAGATAGATAGATAGATAGATAGATAGATAGATAGATGATATACAGATATATAGACATATAGATACAAATACTATATCATCTATGCTGATCTAGAAGAATCATTCAGCCTCAGTGAGTTTTAGCACTAACATCTATTCAATAATGCAAATCATACATCCCCACATCTTCTAGTTTACAGGATATTAGAAGGCCCAACGATGCCTCTATAAAATCTTTCTGAATAAAGCACTTTCACTGCACACCTATCAGAGTGACCAAAATCAAGAACACTGAAAATGCCAAAGGCTGGTGAGGATGTACAGGAACAAGAGAAACTCTCATTCATTGCTGGTGGGAATGCAGCCACTTTGGAAGACAGTTTGAGGATTTCTTTTGAAACTAAACATACTCTCACAGTACAATCCAGCAACTGTGACCCTTGGTATTTACCAAAGGAGTTGAAAATTTATGTCTACATAAAAGACCTGCACATGAATGTTTATAGCAGCCTTATTCATAATTGCCAAAGCTTGGAAGCATCCAAGATGTCCTTCAGTAGGTGAGTGGATAAACTGTGGAACATACCAGCAATGGAATATTATTCAGCAAGGGATGAGCTATGGATGAAAACACATAGAGAGACTTCAAATACGTTTTGCTAAGTGAAAGAAGAGAATCTGAAAAGGCTGCATACTATAGGATTCTAACAACATGATATTCTGGCAAAGGCAAAACTATGGAAACAGTTAAACGATCAGTGTTTGCCAGTGGTTGTGGTGGAGGGAGAGAGGAACAGGCAGAGCACAGAGGATTTTTAGGGCAGTGAAACCATTCTGCATGGTACTATAATGGTGGATACATGTCATTATACTATTGTCCATAGAGTGTACAACACCCAGAGTGAACCCTAAGGCAAACTATGGATTGTGGGTGATAATGATGTGGCAGGGTCGGTTAATCAATTGCAACAAATGCATCACTCTGGCGGGGATGTTGATAACGGGAGAGGCTATGCAGGGAGAATAGGGGAAATCTCTGTACCTTCCAGTTGATTTTGCTGTGAATCTAAAAAATAAAGTTTTGGGGGGCACCTGGGTGGCTCAGTCAGCTAAGCATCTGCCTTCGGGTCAGATGCAGGGTCCTGGGATCAAGCCCCGCATCGGGCTCTCTGCTCAGCAGGGAGTCTCTGCCTCTGCTCCTCCCTCTACCCGGCTTGTGCTCTCTCTCTCCCAAATAAATTCTTTAAAGTTTTTTAATAAAAAAGGTTTAATTTAAAAAGTCTATTAGTTAATGAGATTGCAAAGGCCATTAAGAGCTGTTTGCCAGCTATCTCCAGTTTGCATCTTCTTTGCCATTAGGTAGAACCATGTGACTCGTTATGGCCACAATGGTTAAGTGGAAGTGACAAGTATTACTTCCAAGCTGAAGCAAGACCTTCTGGAACTCTCTTTTCCCTCTGGCTCAACAGGCAAATTCAAACCTGTCAGTGTCCTGAGTGACAGTGGTGAGCAGAGACTTCCAGCTGACATCTGGTAGACACATAGCAGAACAAACAATAAGCCTCGCTTGTTCTGAACACTGAAATTTTGGGATTGTTTCCTCAGCAAAATCTAGTTTTTCATGACTAATATAAAGATGATTGATAACTGTTATTACATTTATAAAACTGTCACTTCTCCCTACCCTACCCTATTCAGATGGCACATTTAAGGAAGCAAAGTTGCCCCAACCATAAATTCCAATCTTCATTCACAAATCTCTTAACATCTAAAGGAATCTAAGTTGATGGAAATTCTAACTATACTCTTGGTCTTCTATTTTCAAGCACCTCAAAATTCCAGGGAGTCTCTCTTTCTTCCCCCTAAAGAACTTCCTTATTCATGGCTGTCTATCATGCCATCTTGGTTCTATCTTCAAGCAGCGTGTAGTCTCCCAGAGAGGTTCTTCTTCCTCCCTGGCTACTTTTTTCCCCAAGAATCGCAGCTTTAGTCCTTTCCTCAGAAAGCAGAGAGGAGAGGTGCCTGGGTGGTTCAGTCGTTAAGCGTCTACCTTCGGCTCAGGTCATGATCCCAGGGTCCCGGGATCGAGCCCCTGCATCGGGCTCCCTGCTCTGTGGGAAGCCTGCCTCTCCCTCTCCCACTCCCCCTGCTTGTGTTCCTTCTCTCGCTGTGTCTCTCTCTGCCAAATAAATAAATAAAATCTTAAAAAAAAAAAAAAAGAAAAGAAAGAAAGCACAGAGGAGAACAATTCCAATCAAGTAAAAAGGCAGAAGAAGGTTTGTGAACCCACACAGGGAAGTATGTTTATCTCACTGTAAATCATCATCACCATTCCTGCTATAGTTTGTGTCGTGCCTGCCATGTCTTGTTTTCTTTCTCCACTGGTTCAGAAACCAGGCATGAAGCAGGAGGTTAAGTTTTGGGGCCTCTCAAACCCCAACAAAGGCCAGCTGAATCCTCTCAGGCAGTTTCTGTGACAACAGTTCAATGATCACACATTATCCCTTTGTTGTGTGGGAGGGTCATGTGTGCTGGGATGACCTTGGAGAGTAAGATGGTAACACCTTGGTACAGATGCTATGGTTCTCTTCCATCTACAACTCCTTCCTGACACTGTTGGGTTTGCAAAGCAATCCAACCAAAGGTCCAATTTCCCACACCAGAAAAGTCAACACTTTCACAATCTGCATGCAAAGGGCCCACCGAACCCCCAGAGTAACCTCACACTCTATGGCAGATTTCCAACCAATTCTAGAAAGTCTCTCCCCCCTCTGCACTGTCAGCTTGTTCTGCTCTTTCTTATCTTCCCATCCAAACCTATAATCTCTCTCTGCTGCACTGATGAGGAAGGAAAGGCACAACTACTTGAGGATGAGCAAAAATTCATAGGAAAATACCCTCTGCACCTCCGTGCAATGTCACATAATTTCTGGCTGTTTTGTCCTTCAACATACAACTCTGACTTCTTCACAGGAGCTTTCTGGATGTTACAAATGCACAGTGCTCCAGAACAGCCCAGCTTTGATCAAGCCATGGCATTCACGTCCAAGATCTATAACCCATGGCTGACTGATGACCACTCCTGCTCCCCCTGGTGTAGGATGACTACCTTCAAGGTTATCAACAAAGGCAGGTGTGGGCATGAGGTCCAATCCACAGCTTTCTGATTATAAAAAGCAATCTGGAATCTTCTTCGATGCCCTCATTTACTCACGAAAGTCAGTGGGTCACCATCTTGATGTAAGGTTGCTCAAAACTCTCTTCTTTCGTTTTCAGGTCCATGGCGTCTCTTGTTTGGAGAGCAGAACTAACTGGTCCTCCTTCTCACAGTCTCTTCCCTCTGGCACCACTGCCACGGTGATCACTCAACAGCACCCACGTGACTGACTACCTGATTGCCGGACGACTGCTCAGCGGAGTGGATAAGAGTATGGGTGTCGGCGTCAAGTAAGAGCAAGGCTCAAGTCCTGACGTTGCTGCTAACAGGGCAAGGCCTTAATCCACTCCACGTTGTGCTTTCTTCACCTTGGATTGGGAGCAACAAGAGCGCCTCCCTTGTAGAGTTTAGGAGGACTGAGTGGACACACATAAGACTCTTAGCACAGTGTTTTGGCATCCAGGAATGCTCAATAGATGTTTGCTAACATCATAGGTCCCCAGCATTTGAGGTCCTGCAAATTCTGGTCACGGCAGGCCCCCTGATTCCCATTCCCACCAGTCCACACGGTGGATGCGACGCCTCTCCCGGAGGTTCTCGCTCTGTGCTGCCCAGACGCTGCTCATCCACAAACTCCTCAGCTAGAATACTGGACCTTTATTTTTACCTCTATCTACCATTCTCATCCCCAAAATGTAAAAAGAGTAGTCAGTGTCCTGTATTTTCGACAAAGCTTTTCATTAGGAGACAATACTCTCAAATTACCCATAGAGAGGACACATTGCTTTCTGAAATCAGTCCAATTTTTTGATGTCTAATCATCTTTATCTGTTAAGAACAAAGGTCATCTTTTCAAAGCTGAAATATGCTGCCACCTTTAATGCCCATGTGTATACTCTGCTCAGACTCACCAGAAAGGGGAGCGCCTGCGTAAAGTAGGGAATTCAAGCACTCCTGTCAGGGGGACAGTTCCTTGTTCCAGAATTCATAACCTGGTGGCACTATATATATATATATATTTACTTATATAAAAATATTTATTTATATATTTATATAAAAATAAATATGTTTATATAAATATATATATATAATTACCAGAGGTCCAGAAGATAGAGGCATCTCAGTTCTTACAGGTCTTCATCCATACTTGTCATAACATAACCCACACTTATTATTACCAAAGTGGATTTTTCCATGATTTGCACAGATCTAAATTCTAGTTACAGACTAGAGTACCTGAGTTACCTGATTCCAAGTTGTCAATGATTCCTATCCATGCTCCATTTCATACCTAGTAGCCTATGCAGAGCAGAAGCATCACAAGGATTAAGAGCACAGACTCTGGAGCCAGGCTGTGTGGATTCAAATCCTGACTCTGCCACTTGCTAGCTTGGGTAAGATGCTTAATCTTTGTGCCTCAGTTTCCTCATCTGTAAAATGGAAACAACCATGGCGCCCATCTCCTAGTCATTGTGAAGATTAAATGAGTCACTATGAACAAGTGCTTAGAATGGTGCCTGGTACACAGTGAATACGATATGCGATTTTGCTGCTTCTACTGTTACTGCTCTGTAGTTAGTCACAATCATCCTGGAGCACGACAGACAAGCAGTAGAGCAGACACTGAATCTGTCATCTTGAAAGCAGCTCAGCAAAGGAAATCTCATCAATGGATTTCATCCTACTTGGAGTCAAAGCTTCCAGCAACGGCCACAGGAAAGGAAGAGGCGATGCAAAATTCACAATACAAAGGATTACTTACTTACCCTAGATTTCACTTACAGTAACTCACGGTGGTTAAAACCCATAGGAAAATATATGGCTCTAGTAACTGTGGATAGTTCACAGACAGCCATCCAGGGGACCCTGCGCTATGGAGGATCTTGTCAGTGCCCAGAAAGATTGCTCTACCACCTGAAACCATCCACTCATACATTACCAATCCTCTTATTTCACAACACGATTTCCACATTCCCTGCAGTAAGAATACTTTCTCACTCCCATCATTCTTCCAAATGTCTACCCCTATTACCTGAGTTCATTTTTATGGATCTCCACTATTTTTCTTTCCAGCTTCTGTGACTGCTTGGGGAAAATCTCAAACTCACTGATGTAATTCTCAGGATGCTCATCAGGATCATAATCGCCGAGCTCAGCTGTAACCAGTAAGAAATAAGAGAGAGAAGGATTAACAACAACAAGAATAGGGTACTGGTGGAATGGTTCCTGCCACCCAAATGAAGAGCTGGCAATAAGCTCACCCAACAAAATGTATTTGTATCCATGGGAGGACCACAGCCTGTGTCTAGAAGCCCATATTCTAACTCAGATTTAGCCGTATGAGCTTGGGTACTTGCTAACCTCTTCGAGTCTTGTTTTCTACATCTATATAATAAAGGAATTTAAATAGTTGTTTTTCAATGGGGCACTATTGGCATTTGGGGAGCTAAACAATTCTTTATTGTTTCAGACCTTCCAAGGCATGTTAGGACATTTATCACCCTACCCATCAGGTACTATGTGTTAGTAGCACACCTCCGCATTGTGACCAACACAGATGCCCCCCAGTATTTCCAAACATTCCCTAGGATGTTAGTGGGAAATCATTGGATGTCCCTCAGGGTTCCTTTCATAGCTGATTTTCTGAGTCTAGGAATTCTACAGCTGGAGCTGCCTGCTCTGAGATTTGTACAAGTATGGTGCATCCAATAAAAAAAAAAAAAAAAAATCACAACATGAAGGCACCCAAAAAGACTGCAGTTAAAAATAAACGGAATGCTCCTTAGATTAAAGAATGTAAATCTAAGCATGGGCAACCATACCAGATGAAGGTTGTTGCAGGGTTCTAATACTGAGCACCTCCAGGGGGTCTTTAAGGGCAAGAAGAAATGCTGGCACATCTCTGAGCTTCCAGAGGGTCTAGGAGAGGATGGGCCTCAAATATGCACCAACCACAGCCAGGATCAGCAAAGGTGATGCTCTGGCCATTGGGATACTTTTTACTGATTGCACAAGACTGCTAAGGAAAATGGGCCAGAAGGGACAAGTGTCTCAGGCACACCTGGCCAGGAAAGAAGATTAAAAGAGGGTGGGAAAATTGTATTAGAAGAACTTGATCACCAACATGACTTTGTAGTAGATAAAAATCAATATGCCTTGAGCACATCTGCAAAATCACATCCAACTCTGTAATTTGTATCTACTGTCCTTTCATTGTTGAATCATCTAATGACTACAAAAGGACAAAACTGGGAGGAAAGCAAAGCTCTTTAAAGCTTCCTAATAGAATTCAAATTACAGAGTTCTTAAAACTACCTAAAGTGCATATCCCACATGAGGAATGATTTTTAAAATAAGACCCAAAATACCATCAACCATAGGAGGGAAATCAATCAAATCAAGTTAAAATACTTCTGTTCATTAAAAGTCATCATAGTCAAAATAACAGACAACAAATTGAAAGAATATATTTGCAAAGTCCAACACTGACAAGGGCTGATATCTAGAATAAAGAAGAAGTCCCTACCAATCAATAAGAAAATGGGTAGGAAGACCAATAGGAAGATGGTCAAAGGATATAAACAGCCAATATAGAGAGATGCTCAAACTCATCAGTAGTCAGAACTATGGAAACCAAAACAAGACATCACTTTACACTTATAAGATTGGCAAAACGTTTAAGAAGTCGAATGATTCTATGTGTTGGCAGAGATATGAGGAAATGGAAATACTTGTACACTTCTGGAGGATCCCTGATGCGTGCAGCTCTTCTAAAGAGCAAGCTGGGAATATTTAGTCAAATATTATAATCCAGCAATCGCACTTCTGGGCATATATTCTAGGAAAACACTAAGTACAAGAAAGGATATGAAGGCAACTTGGGTGTTCATTGTTGGTGGGAACAATAAATAAAATGGATACTCTGCAGGATACTCTGTAGCAATTAAAAGCAATAGATGGAAACCCAAAAACCTGAACAGATCCCCAAAACAGTGTTTTCAGCATAAGAGGATTAAAACGAGTTTTTTTTTTTTTAATGGATCACTTTTTAAAATTTTTTATTATGTTAATTAAAATGAGTTTTATAGCCCCATTTAATTTACACACAAAGTAAGTATATACACACAAAACAGTGTAATCATTGATAAGGATGTATGCAAAGTCGAAGATCTTTATGAATCCCGATGTTGCCTTTCGGGATGGAAATAGAGAATAATGAAAAGGAAAATCAACCAATCAATCAATCAACTGATGGACCCAAAGGGATCAGTGAAGAGAATAAGCCATCAACTGATGATTAACTCAACCTGAGTTTCAAAAGATACACACATAACACACCTAGCAACACACCCACACATACATATCACCCTGTGAGCCGGCTATGGACCTGAAAATTTAGGAAACGATATAACCCAATGCCTCCATTTTCCACAGAGAATGGACCACCAATACAAAACTGGGTCACTTTCGATGCAAATGTCAGCTTGCATGGTGGTTGGTGAGGGAGGGCTTTGTTTGGCAAGGGCGGTGGGGGGTTGGTCCTCTTTTCATGAAAACTTGTGAGACAAAATGAACTTGTACTGCTAAACACTGCAAATGAGTAGCTTGGAAAATGCCAGAAAACTAAGAGAAGAAATGCCATGGAACGTGCACTAGGTTGCCAGCAAGGTAAATGTCAATGCCTCCCGCATCACGTGCCCTGCTTTCTTGTCCCTTAAAGCTGGACTTTAACTGACTTCACCTGAAGCAAAAGGCAGTTCATAAATGATTCAGGACTTGTAACTATTCAGACTATCAAGAGGAGTTGGTAAGGGAGGATAAAGTTGTGACAAATGCACAGTGGATGGCTTGCAATCTGAAACAGGCCCTAGCATGTTTCCAAGGGAATTTAACTGTCAGAAAAATCCGAAGAGTTGAAGCAAAAGGATGAGTGCTATCAGGTGATGGTAAGTAAAAAGGGCAAGGTTGGCAATGCATTTCCCCTGGTTCAGAGAGGACTCATTCCAAAAGAACACGAGAGACGGGATGTTCCAGGACCAACTCCCCCAGGAGCCTTCCCTGACCACCCTCGCTGGGTCAGAAGCCGTCCTGAGGTCATAGCAGGGACCTGGCTGTCGCTCTATTGAGCCATTCACAGATCATCACGCTGCCTGTTCACTTGTCTGTCCCTCCCCCCTCCTCCCTCCCAACCAGGGACTTCCTGACAGAGTGCCTGCTTCCTAGCAGATGCTCCACACATGTTCAGAGAACACGAACAAATAAATGAAGGAGGTAGGGAACCAGCCGCTCTTTCCCAAGCAGAGAAATAAAGCACACAGTGGTGCAATTTAGGCAAATGCCCTGGTTCACTTAACGTCATTACTGGAGAACCTACTGCATGCCAGACACAGGGATACTATGGTGAAAAATGCCCCTGGAGTTCTACTTCCGTGGAGTTTAGATTCTACATCGAGGGAATGCATAAGAAGTCCCCAAACAACTCAACGACATAATTTCAGCTAGAAGTGCTTAAAAGACAACAAAACAGGGGTAGGAGACAGAATGTGGTGCAGGAGAGAGGCTACTTTAGTAAGCCCAGGAAGACTTCTCAGAGGAAGTGATATCTGAACTGAGTTCAAATTCAATTCTGAATATCTGGAACACACCAGGCAGAGGAGATAAGACTGACAATCCCACCATGTTGCCGTTCTGTAGGAGGAACAGGAATGATATAATTTTTACCAAGCAAAGAAATAAAGAGATTCCTAGGGTTTTGTGTATCTGTGTTGCAATTTGCATTATGAAAGAAAATGCATTGCACGTATTGAATAGGCTCGCTGTATTCAGTACATAAAAGTAGCAACACTCTGGGTGCAGCCTGTGTTTTATATACTGAGAATATTCTGAAGCTTCAAACACACTCCTTCAGAGAGGGTTAGCGAATAAGAAGCCACTGAAAAGTCACACGGCCTCCTGCTTTCGAGTCCTTTCCTCCACATTCCCTCTCTCTCTCTCTCTAAGCATAAACAGGTCCACCAAAGCAGATCTTTATCTGCATTTCAATGATCTCTAGAGCTGCTGAAAGATCACCCCAAGCACCAGAGAACATCATGAATCCAGCTTTTACTGGATTTGCTACAAATGGCCCATGGACAATGCTGTATCTTAGAGCCGAAAGGTCCTTTCGGGGTCTGCCAGTCCGTTTCCAGCTCCACTTTCTCCACAGCATCGGTGCGCATGGTCAGGGATAACAGCGCCGAGGGCCCTGATTGTCCAGAGGGAGACTTGGTGGCTTTATTTCAAACATAAAACAGGATGGCGAGTTTCCCGTTACAGATCCATAGTGAGCAGTGTCCTTGGAGACTTGACCGTGATTCACTAATGCCTAAATGTGTTCTGAAATGCTCATGTGCTGGTCTGGTGCTCGGATTAGTATTGATCTGCTTTTCCCTTACAGAGGACAGTGCACTCTCACCAGGAATTTGCAACCTCAAAGGGAAGGAGGAAGACTATGGGTTTTAACATCCCTTAGCTCTGCTGTAAGAGAGGTTTTGGGAAGCACATACTCCACCGCAGGGCAGAGGGAAGGACTCTTTCCCATCACCTCACCGTATCACTGTAGTTCCGATTTTAAACTTGAATATTTCCAAGGGTTTTAACACCTCTGCCAAAATCTGCTGTGCAGCACTAGATGGATCCCAGGAGAAGGGGAAAGCAACACAGACACACTTCAGAATTCTCGGAAAGCACACACACCTGGAAACAGGGCCCAAGGAACTATTTCACCACACAGAGCACCCCACAGGGACAGTCGTGGGTGACAGTGGAACCCCAGGAGAATGACGGTGTCTCTCATAAGCTGTGCATGAAGCTTGGAATTGTGAAGGCAGACGATGGTCATGATCTGCTTATGACCCATCATAAGTGCCTATGTTATTCCAGACCCTTTATAGAGAGGACATGATCACTTACCTGATAACTGTCCTTCTCTCTCTCCCTCCCCTCCTCTCCAACTCCCTTCTCTTCTCCTCCCCTTCTCTCATAAATATGTCATTAGCTTTCACACCACAAAAGGCTGGATCACCTGGGTCCCTCCCAACAGGCCTTGCTCCAGCTGCCTCCCAACTGGCCCAGGGGAACAGAACACCTGAGTCATTCTTTGCTCGGGTCCTGAGCCCACCCCCATGGCCGTGCACCATCTTCGGCCCAGGAGACCACTTTCCAGGTGGTTTTTTCTTATAGGTGGAAACATCCAGAAGCCAACAGCTGGGTGATAATGTGCTTACTGCTTCCCACTGCCCCACCCTCTGGGGCTTGTTCAACCCTGAAAATAAGTCTCAGTGAAGGAGGCACGCCACCCCATTTAATATATGCTTAAAGAGCTGAGATAATTTGTCTGTGCTGAAATAGCCAGTAGATGGGGAAGTGAGACTCGACCTGAGTATGACAGACTGTGAGCCTGGCGCTCTCCTCATCATGCTCCACGGCTAGAAAAACTGAAGAGTTCGAGACGCTGCCCATGGACACGTCTCTACACATAGGATTATATATAATATATATTTTTGTATATATTTTGTCTATTTATATTTATTTATATGTATAATTTTATAATTTGTGTATAATTTTTAATTTTTAAAGTATTTCTAAAAAATAAATAGAATGTGTGTGTATATATATATAGAGAGAGAGAGAGAGAAATGCATTTATATATATACACGCTTTGACATTTTATTTCAAACCGTTTTGACACCTCCCTCCCTCCAACAGACTTTTCCCCCTCAATGTACCCGTCAGGCACCACGCCCGGTGATCAGAGCTCAGAGCACCCCACAGCGCCTCAGAGGGGGCGGGCAGCCGCGGCCACACTTACCTTGAACGATACAGGCACCCAGACAGGCCGCATCTGAAAAGGAGCAGAGCAGTCGACCGTGGAAAATATCTCTTTTAATCTGCAGATACAAAAGATACCTGCAACACAAAACGAGCGAGAGTCACCCTAAGTCTCGGCTGAGGCCTGGAAGAAGTGGAAGGACTGTTCATGCTCTGTCCACCTGCGCGCTGCCAGAACCACACCGGCCCCTCGGAGGGCAAGCGGATGAAACCGAGGGGCCCTCGGGATTCAGGAAATCTGACGTGACTGTGACCGAGGGCGGCTGGCCCTTCTTAAAGAGACATGAGGACAGAGGAAAGCCACAGGGCCCAGCAGCCACGGGTCCTGGAAGGAACGCCCACGCGGTGACAACCCCACCTCCCCCCAGTACAGGTGGCCCACACTCTGTGTGAAATGGAGAGTCCGCGAATGGACTCGACCGGTATCCAGAGAGGAGTCTCAGGGGCAGACCGACTCACGTTAATCAATCTCAAAAGGACTTGGTTATGAGGCCAGAAAGCCAATTTGTTCACAACTAGATGTGTCCTCTGGTTAGTGCCCTGTCCCCCTCTCCAGGGACAGCGAACTCAGGAGCCACAGAGCCAGGCGAACCTGATCATGAGTGAAATGGGCCGAGCGAAGGGGTCCGGGGGGCAGAATGGAGAGCGCGGGCTCCCGTGAAGGGTCAGCTGGCCACGCAGCGCCAGCCCAGGGTCACAGCGCAGAGAAACAGGCCAAGCACAGCCCGCTTTTCCAGAAAATCAGAGACTGGATTTAGAGGGAAAAATCCTTTGAATTTTAAATGTTGCAACCAATTCTGTTTTTAAAAAACACTGTAGTGCCAAACAAAAAATACACACAGGCCCAATTCAGCCAGGGGAAAGGGGCACAGGCGGGTTTGCTACCCCTGGCTCGGGCTCACCTGGTCACCGCCCCTTTCATTCTCCGGGCTGATCAGGCCCTCTTCAGATTTACTCCATCTCTTAGCCAAGTTGATTCTTTCCTCCAAGGCTCACGCCTGGGGTCTACTGCTTCTGACTAAAGTGACTCTGCAGGTAAGGTGTGTGCAGATTCTTTGTTTAGTTTCCTTTAATTCTCAGAGACCAATCTTTTTTTTTATTCCTGGTTCTTGGAGCCAGGTGGGGGCAGCACTCAACTGGTCCCAGTTATCGATTCCAGTGCTCCAGTGATCTGCTCTTGACTCAGTCTCTGAGGAGCCATGTGCACAGCCCCATTCAGACAGCGTGACCAAGGTGCTGAGATCACAGGTGCTGTCGGCCCAAGGGCACTGGAGCTCCCCAACGCTGGGCGCTGGATCATCTAAAGCACACTGGATGCACTGAAGTATTAGGGGCTCACTGCTGTGTCCACTTGATGAATCTCTATCCCACACCTGCTTTACGTTGTATACTGGGCTCTGGGCACTGGGGATCCTGCAGAGGCTCAACTGACAGGCACTCTTTGTCCCTGACTTTGTATGAATTGTTTGCAGGGGATAAAGGCAGTCCCTAAGAAATGTCTTACGCAGAGTCTGGTACACAAGAGAAACAGCATTACACTTGGTAGGTAAGGACCCTGTAGAGCTCCCTACGTGAGAGCCTCGCACGCCTCAGTGAGCACAGGAACTACCCAGAGATCCTTCGAGAATGTGGAATCTGATTCAGGAGATTGGGGTGGGGCATCGGAGTCCATATCTCTAATAACTCTTTCTAATGGTGAGGCTGTGCTGCAGGCCCATGGTCCACACTTTGAGTACCTAGGTTCCAAACCAGTGGTTCTCCACGCTGACTGCACATTAGAACCACCTGGGGGAGCTTTTCAAAAAAATACCAAGCTGTGGACCCTGCCCCCAAATCCAGTTAAATTGGAATCTGGGTCCTCACAAAAACATGTACACAAATTTTCATAATACTAAAAAGTAGAAAAATCCAAATGCCCATCAACTGATGAATGGATAAAATAAAGTGG
The DNA here is from genome assembly GCF_964656455.1 of Halichoerus grypus. Lineage (NCBI taxonomy): Eukaryota > Metazoa > Chordata > Mammalia > Carnivora > Phocidae > Halichoerus > Halichoerus grypus. The sequence continues at coordinate 23,983,340 of NC_135725.1, forward strand.
AATATCCACACAGTGGAATAGTATTCAGCCGTAAAGAGGATGAAGTATGGATCCACTCACACAGCATGGATGGGCCTTGAAAACAGTACGCTAAGTGGAAAGAAGCCAGACATAAAAGGCCACATATTATAGGATTCTATTTGCATGAGATGTCCAGAATGGAGAAATCTAGACAGACTGAGTAGATTAATGGCTGCCGGGGAGGGGGGGTGAGAAGGAGGGGAAACAGGGAATGACTGGATGGGGACTGGCTGATAGAAACGTTCTGGGATTAGATGGTGGCACAACTTTGGGAATACACGAAACCCACTGAGGTGTGCACTGTAGCATCTGCCAAAAGAAGCTAATACTTTTGAAAATCAACTTTCTTAGAGTAGTTCTCAAATTCTGACATGCTCTAAAATTACCTGGAAGGCTCTTGAAAGTTCCGATTGCTGAGCCCTGTCCCAGGTCTGGAACCGGGGCCAGGTTCCCAGGTGCTGCTGGTCTGGAGACCTCAGTTCGTGGCCCTTGGCCATAGACCATTCAGATGACCAAGGTCACCCAAATAGGATCCAATCTTTCCTTTTCTAAAGACTACAAACGTCCAGGCCAAATGAAGTTTTTTGTCTACTTGTTAAATGTTACACATTGAACAAGAAGCATTCCTTTCCATTTTTGATGAGTTTAGTAGTGAAAAATAGTTTCAAATAGCTATGTACTAATGAATGAGAGGTTTGGATTCTCATCTCATATCTCTGAAATTAAGTTTGACGGAAGCTTCCAGAGAAAGGAAAATCTGCTTTCATAACATCCAAGCTTGGGTCCTTGGGATCAGTGATCTCTAGAGATAATCATGGATTACTGTGCATTCGACATAATCCACTGAGCCTTAGAAATAGCTTCAGGTTCAGATACTCATTTTTTAATATAATAGCCACCAAAAAATAATAATAATGCATCTCCTTTTAGTATCACTCCTGTATGAAAAGATTAAGCAACAAAAGCATAAGAGGATCTGGGGCATACATTCTGGTGCCACCATTAACAATACCGCTTCTCTATCTAACATGAATTTAAAGATGGTGCTTACTTAAAAACAAAACAAAACAAAAATACTTTGATTACATTCAATTGTATCCAACATTTATAAAAGCCCTAGAGATCTAAAGAATTTTAAGAGGACTGTGTGAATGGAGAGATAAATGAAGGATAAAAAGTGATCTCAAATATCCTTTTTTATGAGTATTTGTTGTTTCACTCTTTCCCATCTGCCTTTTCCCCAATGTTTCTTTACCTCTAAGCAAGGTCATGAATGTGATCTTAAGTTCTCATGTAGCAAATTCTTCTTAAACTTTATATTAACCTTACAACAAAATAACAAGTTATCAAAAGAAAAATGAAACTTTTTAGAATGCAACTTTTTTAAAATTTAAATTCAATTAGCCAGCATATAGTACATCATTAGTTTTTGATGTAGTGTTCAATGATTCATTAGTTGCGTATAACACCCAGTGCTCATCACATCATGTGCCCTCCTTAATGCCCATCACCCAGTTACCCCATCCCCCCACCCACCTCCCTTTCCACAATCCTCAGTTTATTTCCCAGAGTCAAGAGTCTCTCATGGTTTGTCCCCCTCTCTGATTTTAAGATAGGGTTTAAACCGTAAGTACCGGGGGCATTCCACAGTTTCTAGATTCGTTTTGAATTCCAAGGATTGTTTTGACTAAGAAAAGCCCATTTCTGTCTGTGCAAGGACAGAGCATTGTCTTAATTTCCTTTGGAGACATAAAAATGTTCACAACCTTCCACTATTCATACCTCAGCTATTCAGTCAAATGCAGGGAAATGCTAGCAAATCCAATTGAGAAGAATTGGACTGGAGTTATTAACTAACACTTCGTATTCTTCTACTTTCAAATGGGACTTTTCTCAACAACAAAAAATCCATCCTTAACTTGCATCGTGACACATACTCAATTTTTATCCTCCAGACAAGATTATAAAGAAAACAAATGACAAAAGTGAACCGTTTTGACATCTGACTAAATAATGCCCGGCATCAGTATTTGATTTAATCTTTCTAATTACATTATCGGCACCCAGAGGGCAGGACAAACATGGTTCGTTTTTTGTTTGGTTGGTTATTTTATTTATTTATTTATTTATTTTTGGTAGTTCATGCAGCCCCTGACACATATCACGTGATTCCACTTATATGAAATGTCCAGAATAGGCAAAATAAATGAGCAGCTGACTCCTTTATGATGGTACAGGGGTCCTATTTGGTGATGAGAAAATGTTTTGGAATGAGATATCGGTGATGGTTACCCAACAATATGAATGTACTTAACGACACTGAATTGTACACTTGGAAGTGGTGAAATCAGTTTATGTTACGTGAATTTATCTTAATATTTTTAAAAAGCAGGTCAGATTGCAAAATGCCCACCACCACTTATAATGTCCATTATTTATGTGTCCCTCGTTTCCACCTGCCCCCATCCCTAAGCACAGACCTCACTAATGGCTGTGTGCAAATTAATAATAGAGAATGGCACCATCTGCTCCCTTACAAGTCACCTCGGTGCCACGGTGGTCAAGCTTTACTGAAGACTCGGGAATAAGGAGAAAGCAAAATATCCAATAACCCAATGCATCACCTTGCATCTCTGTTGCATTCGGACCTATGCTGATTATTTCAAGACATGATTGTGCACAGTGATTTCTGTCACCTAATCAGAGTCTCGTCAAGAACCAAGCATTATCGCCTTCCTGGGACCCTACTCAGCTGCACTGGCTGGGGCTGTTCTCAAAAGCAAAACCCCAGGAGGAGGACTGAATACGGCCCCAGCCCAGGAAGATCAGAAGGGAGGAGACGGGAGAATTGGAAAATTCCGCGTCAGCCTGAGAAGAGTCTACAAGTGGAGGGAAAACAGCCCCATGGTCGACCATTCAGCAAGAGGAATGTGGGGTGACAAACAGTTAGTGCTACCCAGCGATCTTTTCCCTTCCAGAACAGCTCAGATCCAAAAGATTGTCCCTAGGGGCTGCACTAGCTATGAATTTGCCTGTACCCTAAAGACAGTCATCTATTTATTTTTAGCACCCCACTGTCAGATGTTTTCAGAGAATACCTCCTCCTTATAACCACCGCTTTTTTTGTGTGCAGTTAATTACACTCCCAATGACAACTGTTTGAAAAATCCCAAGACAATTAAGTGCGAGAGAAACATTCCAAGCCAAAATGCCAAACTGAGTATCTGCTTCGTTGAGACATTCTGCTCTAGACAGGAGGCACATCTAGCCTGGTAGGACTTGGAGGCCCTGGCTGGTTAAAGGTGCAGGTTAAACATACAAACAAACAAAAAATACCTTGTGAGCTCTTCTTTAATCTTCAAGGGTTCATGTGGGTAGAATTTCACTCTAAAGCACATGGTGTATGGTGGATGAGCTGAAACATCATAAAGAAAAGGCATGAGAAAAGCAGCAAAAGACCATGGACTCCAACACACACAGGAAAGTCAGCCGTGAAGTTGCAGCCTAGCTTGGGGGTGGGGGCAGGGGAAAAGGTGATTTTTCTGGAGGAAGCAGATCTTACGCCCAAGAAAACAAAGCCACAGTGACAATTAAACTCAAAGAAAATGCTTGACAGGACGCCCAAAGCAAATGCGGGACACGAGCAACCTAGTCAGTTAGCACAACTTTCCACATCACATTCTCGCCAGGTCATAGCTTCAAACAACATTTTTTTCTTCCGATTCTTCCCGCCCACTTGTGACAGATAAATTGCCCACTCAGGTCTGGGCCTAGTGAGATATTTTTCAGACTGTGAGGTGGAAAAATGTCACTGCACATGACTAGTTTTCCCAAAACGATGGTGCCTTTGAACTAAAATCGCAATTTTAAAATGGAGTCAGCCATGTACAGATCCTACTTTGTATATTTTTAGTATTATTTCAGTATTATTTATGAGGCAGTCACTATGAAAACAAACACTTTTATAACTTCCTGATTTGTATGAATCAAGACAGCACTGCGCAGACTGAAGTTCTCATTGAGGTTCATGATTCTAGAATGTTCTAAGTGCATTAAATATCTGGAACTCATGGACCAGCTAAGTGGATTCTACAGGACTTGTGAGACCCTTAATTATAAAAACAGTGTTGACTTACAATATTAATATAATAAATGCACACAAGAGCAGGAAGATACATTCAAATTTCAATTCGCATATAAAATGAACACCTTAAAATGAAAGAAATACGGTGGTTAGCGTTATTATTTCTATGGATCTTACATACCCGCTTGTGTTTTGCCTTTGTATCAGTACGGCTACTTGGGATCAATTCCAAGTCTACGTCCAAATGCAAATATGAAACAGGATCCTATTCCTGCCCAAATCCTCTTTCATAATAAGGAGGGGTTAAATCCCCAGCCATCTCATAATGCCTGGGGCTATTCTGTATGTAGACAAATTCTTTATGTGGAAAGAACTATCAGCATTAAATATGAATGCATAATGAGTATAATTTAATATGGAAAACAGTTCTTAAAAATAATTTGAAAGAAAGCATCCAAATTACAGGAAAACACAAGCATCTTTCTGGCCATCTCAGCAGAGAAAAACCGATTATATACATACTCCCCCACACACAGATGTCAGAACTCTTTCCATTCAATGCCCTACTTCCCCACCAGGAACTAGCAAATTTTTTAACTGAGTTGGATGCTCCTAACCCAAACCTGTGTTCCCTAGATTTAAGGAAACATTTTTTCCTGGAGCACTAGGAGAAAAATAAACGCCATCTATACAGCAAAGAACAAAGAAAAAATAGCAGTGATTCTCAAGTCATTCCTCTTTCATGATATCTAGAATTTCAGTTTTGACTCAAAATATTTACTCTTTACACATTCCCCAGATTTCTTTTAATTTGTTTAGGTCACCACCACCTTTAAAGGATTAAACCTGATGTTTTTTTTTTTTTTTTTTTTTTTTATGAAATCTCTGGATTGTCCTTAGTAGAAAGGTTGAGACAGTTTTCATAAGAGAAGAACAACAGAGTAAAAAATGGAAATAACATAAAAAAGGAATTTTTCTTTCTCTTCTTTCTTTTATTAGTCTTCAAAATTAATACATGTTTCAGCACAGCCAATGAAGATGATTGATAATAGTAGACAGATGGAAAGATAGTGGATGGGTACAGATGGATAGATGGATGGACAAATAACAGGTGGATAGACAGACAGATGGATAGACAGATGAAGGGATAAACCATCCCCTTTCACTTTCCTTCACTTTGTCTCTATTCCTGCCCCTCTGTCCCTTGAGTCCCACCCACCTTACCCCGAACTCTCCCACCACCGTCAACAACTTCATCTATATTCTTCCACCCTTTCTGCCAAACTCACACAAATATATGCCAATATGATTACATATGTGAGGGATTTTTTTATTATAATTTATTCTCACAAAATGAGATCACACTACATATGTTTCTCTTGCTTTTCTCACTTTATTCTATATTCTGCTCATCCCTCTGGGACAATAGTCATAGATCTAACTCATTGTCATTACTAACTGCATTATAATTTATATTATGGACACAGCAGAATGTATTCCACTATTCTCTTTTAATTATCATTCAGATTGTTTCCACATTTCTGCAATACAATTTTATTTATATATAGCCTTGTGCACATGTCATTAAATATTTGTATTTTTACTTCTATAATACAAACTTCCAAGATTTGAATTTTGGGGTCAATGGGTATGGGCAAATGTTTTAAAGGGAGCTGAAAAATTAGGGAGGGTGTGGGGGTCCCATGAGTGGGGCCGCCAGTGCGTGGGGAGCAGGGCCATGGAGGAGCTGTGGGGGGTCCTGAGCAGCCAGGATGACGAGGAGTAGGGCTGACTGCGCAGGTCCTGGCTGCCTCTTCCCTCAGGTTCAACACCAGGCTGAAGTGGTTGGTCATCTGCTTCGTGTGCGGCATTTTCCTCTCTATCCTCGGGACTGGATTGCTGGGGCTTCCTGGTGGCATGAAGCTTTCTGCAGTGTTTTATACATTTGGAAATCTCGCTGTGTTAGCCGGTACATGCTTTATAATGGGACCCATGAGGCAACCGAAGAAAACGTTTGAAACGATAAGATTACTTGCAACAATTATGATGCTTTTGCATTTCATATTTACCTTGCGTGCTGCTCTTTGGTGGCACAAGAAGGAACTGGGCTTGTTATTCTGCAAACTGCAGTTCTCGTCCATGACCTGGTTCAGCCTGTCATACGTCCCGTATGCAAGGGACGCGGTAATTAAATGCTGTTCTTCTCTCTTACGTTGAAAACCAAAAACTCTTTGAAAAGAGCATTGTAAAGTCTATGTTCTGTTTTTGGCGAAGTATGCTTTTCCTGATGGAATAATTACTCCCCAAACAACTGTCGCGACAGGTTAAGACCATTTTGTGTACTGGTGGGAATGGCATGCTTAATTAAACTGGTAAAGACTTAAAAAAAATAAAAATAAAAACCAAAGGGAGCTGAAAAACAAAAAGCCCCACTGAAGACAAATTGGGGAAAGAAGGATCACAGATGATGATCCCAAACTAGAGCTGTCATTTGCTCTTCCTCCTGGTCACCCTATCTGCTTACTCTGCCCTAGGCTGGCTTCAATAGGTATCTGAGCTCCTTGGCTATAAGTCAGGACTCCCATTCTGCCTAAGGAATCAGGCGCTGAGACAGGCAGCTCCCCGGGCAGCCATCTTTGAACACGCCTTACCCGCCTTCTACCCACACATCCTCATTCTAAGCCCAGAGGCTCCAGAATGGTCTCATGCTTCTCCCATATGCAAAGCCCTTCCATCACTTGAAAGAAGCTCTTAAGCAGCGCTTACAGTCCTTCTGAGTCTTCTCTATAATAAACATCCTCCATCCTGTCGACTGCTCCTCATCCAAACCCGTTTTGAGTGCCTTCATTCTGGGTATATTCTGGTCTCTGTTTCCTCAAGCCCAGGGCCCCAGGGGTTGCCACATCCATTCGGGTGAGGAGATCGTCACCAGCCTCAGTTTGGACATAACTGTTGCTCCCCCTCAAGAGCCTCATCTCAATGTTAATTCACTCTGAGTTTATAATAGACCAACGCTCTTAATCCTTTTCATATATGCTGTTGCTAAGTTACACAGAAAGTCACATCTGACCTCTCTTTCCATTTTTCTAGGATGTGATCATGGGAGAAATTAATACAAGGTGTTAGGGGTACACTCACCACTAGACCCATTATCAGAGAAGAGAGGAGAGCAGGCAGCAGAAAAAAACTTAGAGACACTTCAAGTCCGAAATTTTCTATCCCATTTTCTTTTACCATCATATATACCCCTACTATGTCTTTCTCTCATATTGACCCAGCATCATTGACCCCATGTCACCAATAAAAGAGTTTCCCTGTAAGTTAAAAGGAGCACGTGATTTTGAGACTGTGAACCACGTGCAGCACCAGGGACCCATGCTGACAAGAAGCTCAACCTCATTGCCCAAGCCTGAAGAGGCCAATGTGGCAGTAGGCTCCTCCTTGAGAAACTCTCTTAAGGTTCTGGATGCAAAATTATATGACAAAGTAAATAGTAAAAGTAAAGTTAAGGAATGCTTCTTGACAGGGTTGGAACAGTCTGAAAAGATAAATAATTCCCCCCAAAAAAGTGTTGATCTAGTTATGGATGACAAGGTTTATGAGAGTATGGAGCCATGCATCTGATTCAATGTTTTCTCCCCAGAGCTAATTATTGATGAAAGATGGACTCTGTCTAGCTGAATGAATGATTAACCCCAAGCTTTGAGGCAGATGTCAAAGAGAAAGGCCATGCCCTGCCATCACATTCATTCCATCAAAACACTGGTCTAGAAGGTCCATGGTCTGAATGATTACGGCAATTCCTGATTTAGATTTTTGAAAACCTCTGGTCCTATATCTTCAATTTCTGCCCTTCAACACCTAGAACAAATTCAGGGACTCTGGAGTTGGTTAGAATTGCTATTTCTAGAGGGAGTATTAATTCAATCAACAAATACTTATTGCGTACCTAGGAGATATTAGCTGTAAGTTTAGATGGACAAATAATAGTAGCCATAAAAAGATAAAAATTATGTCTTCATGGAAGACACATTCTAGTGGAATAAACAGGTATAAAATCAAAATTAATAAATGAAATATATAGGACATTAGAAGGTCATAAATGCTCAGTCAAGAATAGAGCAGAGAGGGGGGCGTCTGGGTGGCTCAGTCGTTTAAGCATCTGCCTTCGGCTCAGGCCATGGTCCCAGGGTCCTGGGATCGAGTCCCACATCGGGCTCTCTGCTCAGCAGGAAGCCTGCTTCTCCCTCTCCCACTCCCCCTGCTCATGTTCCCTCTCTCATGGTCTCTGTCAAATAAATAAAATCTTAAAAAAAAAAAAAAAGAATAAAGCAGAAAGGATTTAAGGGGTGAAAATAAACCCACCTCCACCTCTCTTCCCTTTTCTCCTCCCCACTATAACCAAATTCATGCAAGTAAGGTGCAATTCTCTTTACTACCTTCTAGAAAACCAAACGAGGGAAAAATATAATTTAAAATTTTAAGTCATTAAATAAGAGAAGAGGGGAAAAAGTCACCCCCAAATATATTGGCACTGGTTTGGGATCAAAAGCCCAGCTTTGGAGCACTGGCATGCACCCATACCAACTGGGTGACTGCTGAAAAAGTGAAACAGGTAACCAAAGGGTTAATGGGACTCCTAAGTGCAACTGTAACTTTTTACCCAAATCTGCTTGTTCTCCGAACACAGCCTGCAGCCAGGTTTCCACAGATGACATTCCTAGACACCATGATAACAAAACATTGATTTAGTTGTTTTGCAGAGACTCAAGGCTTCACTAAGAAACCGGCCAGAACCGGTCAGGACCACTGGCCATCTCTTCGAGCATGTGCGTGAGTCCACTGGATGAACTTTTGACAAAGAACAGCCTAAAACTCAACCCTCAGATCATACTAAGGATGCCAATGACAATGCAGAGCCACACAGGTGCAGAGAACAAGTACAACCCTCCCCTACTTATTATCTGATTCTGAAGTCATGTAGCTCCTCTCCCCTATACCCAGATCCTTTTTTCTTTGCCTTTAAGTATCCCTGAGTTTCCCCGCTTTGGGGGGCAGATTTGCAGCTTGCCCTCCTGTCTCCTTGCTTGGTTGCCTCTTGAATCAGCCCTCTCCTTGCTGTATATCTGATGTCTCAGTGATTGGCTTTGCTGTGCACTGGGCAAGCGAACTTGGATTTATATACAAAAGGAGCCTTCCCAGGGCCAGCCTGGCAGCTGGCTGGGACATGTGGGAAATCCCCTTGTGGAGATGAGCCCATCCGCTTCTCCAAGAGACTAGGGGTCTCTGCCATTCCAACTGCAGGTCTTCTTATTCTTAAGCTACAGGGGAAAGAGATGAAGTAAAGGAGTTTACTCTTGTCTGTGCCAACCATCTGGCGCACACTCAGTAGCTGGAAACATCTGATGAAGGAGCTACCTATGGAAAAGGAAACACCAGGCGTGGACCCCAGCCCTGCACCGGGACCCTAGACCACAGTGTCATCGGGAACAGCCACTGTGTGTCTTTACTAGACCGAGGAGCATGGCCACCCCATGGGGGAAGACACTAGCCCATTTCTACTGTGGTGCTAAGGCCCTGGCATCAATGACAGGGGCCCATGGGGTGGTGGCAACCCCGAATCCCCAGGGGATGAGTCCCCAGATTTGGAGGGGACTTCCAACAGTGACCTCAAACAAGCCACCTAAATTCTGTTTCCTGCTTGGAAGAGGGGCCAGCACCAGGGGCTGCATCTACCTTCCACAGGTATTTGGACAGGCTCTTGGCAAGTGCACAGGGCACATGGCCTAAATCCGAGCTTTTGTCTTGGTGGGATGTTTATCCTACTCCTGCTGGAATAAGAGAAGGAGATGGAGAAGACTGAATTGAACTCAGCTGAAAAACATTTACTCAGCCATGTAAGTGCTAAGAACAAGAATACCAGTGAGGAGCAGAGGAGGGCAAAAAAGGCAAAAATCCACTTTAAAAATGCCTAGAGCCTGTCACTGTGCTGAGAACAGCAAGGCCCCTCTTGCAGACGTCCATTACCTGCCACATGAGGGCTGGGGAGGCCAAGCCTCTCCACAGGGCAGCTCAGTGGCCCCTTTTTGCATCAGCAGATCCTGGGGCATTATCATTTTGGTAGTTGGTTAGCACTGAGAATATGGGGAGAGGGACAGCCATTTACAAAGCAGAGACAGATTTTCTCATCTCCACTTTGAGATCTTGCCCAGAAACGGGGTTGGGGACATGCAATGATTCACTGAGCAGGGTCCTGGGTGAAAACAAAGAAGAGGACTTTCTATTTCTAACCAACGACCATCCTCAAACCTTTGTAAACAAACAAATAGAGGGCATTTTTGGGGGGGCGGGGGGAGAGTTTGAGAGTGAAAGATCACTTAGCAGCCTTTCATAAAAGGCAGGAGTCTTCCTCTAATCATTGTATAGAGCTATAGGAAAACAAAAAACATAACTTTAGGAATATACATGTAAACACCTGATCTTTATCATATACACTCCAGCTGACAGCTACAAAAAATCCCCCCAAACTCCTTTATTTTTTTTTTTTTTAAGATTTTAGGGCACCTGGGTGGTTCAGTTGGTTAAGCGTCTGCCTTCGGCTCAGGTCATGATCCCAGGGTCCTGGGATCAAGCCTCGCATCAGGCTCCCTGCTCAGTGGGGAGCCTGCTTCTCCCTCTCCCTCTGCAGCTCCCCCTCCTTGTGCTCTGTCAAATAAATAAGATCTTTTCTTAAAGATCTTATTTATTTGACAGAGAGAGAGAGCATGTATGTGAGCAGGGTTGGAGGGGCAGAGAGAATATCTGAAGCTGTGAGCGCAGAGCCCAACGCGGGGCCATGGGGTTTGATCCCATAACCAGAGATCATGACCTGAGCCTTAACCAAGACAGAACTAACTCAGCCACCCAGGCGCCCCTCCCTAAATTCCTTTAAGCTGCAGTTGAAGCTTAGAGCCAATGCCTCCAGCAGATGAGAGGGCAAGGTCTATACCTGGACTATGGCTCTCCTGTGCCTCCCTCCTCTAGGAGTCCATTGGGGGAACAATGTTCCATTGTCAGATTTTAAGACTCTGGAGAAACACAGCAAAGGGTTTGTTGTTGCCAGCAAGACTTCTAGAACCCTGCAAATATGAGGTTTGTTTTCCAAGGGGCCCCAAGCAGTCATCAGGGCTCCTGGCCTTTATAGCACGACTGATACCTTTTTTTATTCCTAACCAAATGAACAGTCCCTCCCATGTCTTTCAGGGAGGGGGCGGGGGCTTCACAGTGAGAACCAAGGGGCACACCCCACTCCGTTGTGCATGCAACATGTGTGACATGGATGTTTTTCATCGGTGCTGCTTTTTCCAGGACGAACGCGCTCGGGAGCACAAACTCTGCACATGCGCAAAATGACACTTGAGTACCAAAAGGGCAGCTCATTACTCACTCATTCAACAAACTATAACTCTTGGGATATGTTTTAACGAGCCAGCCGGAGAACTGCTCTCTTAAGGACTGCTCTATTCTCGTTGGAAACGATTATGATCATTCAGCGACAACTGTTACTATCATCATCATTGGGAGTGATAATCGCTCCGTCACTCTTCTACTGAAAGGACAACCAGCAGCCTCCAAGAGGCTACTGACACCGTGTTGTCTCTACTTCCAAAGCAGAGAGGGTGGTTTTTTTTTCATTGTATTTAATTCATCTTCCTCCTGTTATAGTTCTCTTGGGTTGGAAGCATACACATAGGCTCACCCACACACGCATGCACTGAGAACTTCATAGGGGATCCTGGATCGCGCAGTATCTGCCTCACAAACACGTTCTTGGAATCCTCTGGCTGTCTGTGCTGTTCAGGAGAAGCTCTAATAAGGACTTTGAGGTCCGACACTTCTAACCTCAAGTTCAGCGTTTGGACAAATTGCTATGGCCAAACTGAAAACTCTCAGCTTCCATTACCTCCCTGTAAAATGGGGATAATAATGGAACCAATCGCCTAGAGTAGAGATCAGCGAACTATCTCTGTAAGGGACCAGAGAGTAAATACTTTCGACTATGCAGGCCTCAAGGTCTCTGTCTCAACTACTATACTTAGCTGGTGTAGTGCAAAAGCAACCACAGACAAGACATAGACCAATGGGCATGGCTGTGTTCCAATAGGACACGGAAATCTTATTTCATATCATCTGCACACCTCACAAAGTCTTGTCTTTTGCTTTTTTTCTTCCTCCTATCCATTTAAAAGTAGGACACCTACTTCTAGCCTAATAGGCCATACAAAAACAGATAGATGGCCGGCTGCTTTTGGCCCAGGGGAGCCATAGTTCACTGACCCCTGATATAGAGCCAATGATGAAGATGAAATGAGTTAATGACATAAAGCACCCAGCAGACTGCCTGAGACCTAAGTACTCAACCCATAGGAGTTGTTCCTACTCTAGAAGGCAAAAAAGAAACTGATGGGGATGAGGGAGAGCTCTTCGACTTGACCTAGCCCTATATAAGCAGACCTCAGAGATATTGTGGATTTGCTTCTAGACCACCACAATAAAGCATATATCTCAATAAAGCAAGTCAAATGAATTTTTTGGTTTCCCACTTTGCTCCCTGAGCGTAGGGTACAATGACCTGAGAATTTTAGCCAAAAAAAAGAAAAGAAAAGAAAGTTAGCAAAAGTACATGAAACTGAGGACAGGAGATCCAGGTGCCTGCTTGCTGCAGATGTTGTATAACTAACTACACCCTCAGGAGTCATGTTGGTAGGTGTGACTCAACTAGTAATAATGATAATTATAACAGCCAAATTTAATTGCTTATGTAACTTCATCCTAAGACTTTATACTATAAAATTGCATCCAAAAATGAGGCATTATAAAGGTTTTCCAACCAAAGGGAAACATGAATAAACTACCCACTTGACCCATGTTTGAATCACCTCCAGTGCTCATACACCACGCATGGAATCTCTTGGTCCATTGCGGTTATCATTCAGACATTTAGACTACCAACACAACCTGTAGTTTTGAGTCATGTGGTCCATCATGAAACAACATGGGTGCTCCTGAAGGGAGCCCCTGCAAGTGCACCCCAACTACATATGGGAGATGCCTTCTGTTTTCTTCAATATCCCATCACACTCCTTCCAACCAGGAAGAGTATTGGGTCCTCCCTGAAGCCCAAGAACCCACCATAGTACCCAATCAAAATGACATCAGTGTTGCCACCAACCATAAGGAAAAGGGTAAAAAGTATAAAGCTGGGGCTTATCAGTGCATGCCATTTAAAATTGCACCCCATAAAGTTCAGGGTTTTTTGGTCATTACCTATTGTTACCATTATTTTTTTCCATATTGGAAAAACAAAAAGAATGCAACATGGAAACCACTTATAGACCTGAACTGCATGGACTTTCTGATACAAGGTTTAAACATGGAAATTTTCGATGAAACAGTTGTACCTGGAAGAAAGAGAGATGCCTTGCCAAACCTACTGAGTTATCGCTAGAGTAATAGAAGGTGGCTTCCAAAGCTGGAAAGAAGCAATGGAATGAGGCAAACTAGAAAGAATAAAACCAGCCAAAACTAAACCACAACAGTTGGGGACTTACAGTTACTTGATCTATGCAATGGGCTTTGGTCAGTTGTGTGTTTTGATTTGTTTTTAAAGAACATGGCAGTTAGGGGCACCTAGGTGGCTCAGTCGTTAAGCGTCTGCCTTCGGCTCAGGTTATGATCCCAGGGTCCTGGGATCGAGCCCCACATCGGGCTCCCTGCTCCGCGGGAGGCCTGCTTCTCCCTCTCCCACTCCCCCTGCTTGTGTTCCCTCTCTCGCTGTGTCTCTCTCTGTCAAATAAATAAAATCTTTAAAAAAAAATAAAAAATAAAAATAAAGAACATGGCAGTTAAACTTCTTTTACCTACTCCCTAAAAGGAGCATTTTGATTCTAGTCCACTAGCATCGATTGGGAACAGATTACATGCATAGCCCTGTCTTAAGCCATGGACCAGGGGGAAAAGTCTTCCAAACTAAACACTGGAGATAGGACTAGACAAGTATATGAATGAGGTCAATGGGACAGGTTGCCCCAAGAGGTCAGAGATGGGGTTCCTATCACTATGGGGGCTTGGAGAAGTAAAATGCATAAAGTTTTACTATCAAAACACAAACACTGAATCATGGAACACTACATCAAAAACTAATGATATACTGTATGGTGACTAACGTAACATAATAAAATAAAAAAAAAATCTGTTTCCCTTAAAAAAAAAAAAAAAATGATCAAGTTCCACAAAAAAAGAACACATACACAAAGTGAAGAAATGAGCCACAAAGCAAAGACATGAAGGTAACCAAAAGAATAAACAGAAATTTTCAAAGATGTGGGAGGTCTGAGTGGAGGTCACTTGGTGCAGTGGGCTGGGTAGTGTTCCCTGGAAATTCCTGCCCACCTAGAACATCAGAATGTAACCCTATTTGGAAATAAGGTCTTTGCAGATGTGATTAACAAAGTCATACTGGGTTAGGGTGAGCCCTAAAGCCAATGACTGGTATCTTTATAAGAGAAAGAAGAGACTTGGACACAGACACAGAGAAACACAGGGAGAAGGTGATGTGAAGATGAAGACAAGGATCGGAGTGATACAGCTACGGGCCAAGGAAGGAACGCCAAGGACAGCCAGCAACCACCAAGAGCTGGAAGAGGCAAGGAAGGATTCTCCACTAGAGCCTTCGAGGGGTGTGGGGGTGGGGAGCATGGCCCTGCTGATACCTTGCATTCAAGGTCTAGTCTAGTCTCCACAACTGCGAGAGAAAAGATTTCTGTTGTTTAAGCCCCCCAGCATGGGTAGTTTTGTTATGGCGGCCCTTGAGGAAACTAATCCCTCAACAAGAAGAGTCCTTGGAAGAACAAAAGCAGTGGAAGGCAGGCATCCTAACTGGCCTCATGAATAGGTATGGGACCTGTGGCTTTTCTCCTTCTGTTCCTTACACCGGAGCAAAAGCCAGGTTCCTGGTATGCTCCCCGTATGCTATAGAAGATAGGTTCTCCATTGATGAAATTATTCAGCAGCAAGGGGACTGTTCATTAGATTAGCTTCAAGCGGTGCTGGAAAGCGAAGGAATGCCACATAAACACGTTTCACAAATAGCACCATCAGAGACAGAAATTACGTGCCACCTCAGGCTTCCAGGCGGAGCCATCAGAACTTTAGGGAGGGAGTGCTACAGATGCCAGCCAGCAACTTGACTCAACGGTACTCTATGGCTGAGTTGCACCATGTATTATGCAGAAGCTGGGTCCTCTCCACCCTGATTTACAAGCCGAAGCCATCTTCAAGCACCCCTGTCCCTTCAGGGTGCTTGGCAGCATCAGTGTCTGATAAATAGAGCAAGAAGGTGATCTTAACTACCCTGCTGGGCTAATCAGGTACCAGCCAGGATTAAGCAGAAAACCTCTCTGGAAGTGGGTCTTCTTTCATCTAGGTCTGTATTTTTATAGTACATTCTTAATGTATAATGCACTTTGATTTCTCCCTTCCTCTCTCCCCTACTTTCCCTCTCCCTCTCTTTCTCAGTTTTGACATAAATCTTCCTCTCCTGGGGCGCCTGGGTGGCTCAGTCGGTTAAGCGTCTGCCTGCGGCTCAGGTCATGATCTCAGGGTCCTGGGATCGAGTCCCGCATCGGGCTCCCTGCTCTGTGGGGAGCCTGCTTCTCCTCTGCCTCTCTCTCTCTCTCTCTCTCTCTCTCTCTGTCTCTCATGAATAAATAAAATCTTTTAAAAAAAAAGCTTTCTCTCCTTTTGTTTTCTCTTTATTACCAAGTGATCTAGGAAAATATTCTCATTGTGAAAGATCTGAGTAAAATATGATTACATAATAAAATATAACCATATAATATAATAAATGTAACATGTGTCCTCACCTCCTTCTACCCTACTCTCTTCCCCTGAGGTAACCAGTTAGTACACATCTTTGCCTCCTCTGCACTTACATGTTCATCTACAATAATCTATTTTCATATATATGGATCATCTGATATGTGAAACTTTTACTTGCTTTAACTCCAAGATATATCTAAAATCTTTCAGTGTCAATACTATAGCTCTGCCTTGTTCCTTTTAATGACTGTATGTATCCCACATAATTTATTTAGCCTTGCCAGAATTATAGGCTTTTTATTTCTTCCAATTCTCAGTGTTATAAGCAATGCTGCAATATATACCTTGCATAATATAAACCTGTGCTTGGATAAATTTCACTTTCTTTTTTTTTTCATTTCTTTTTTATTTTATTATGTTATGTTAATCACCATATATTACATCATTAGTTTTTGTGTTATACGCAAACAATGAATCATGGAACATTCACTTTCACTTTTAAACTAAATACATGCTATGCCATATAACACAATTTTTTAAAAAGGAAGTACTGTGAAACTTACAATTACAAATATCCATGTACTGGTTCTTAGTCTCTTTCATTATTAATAAACCAGGCCCTTAGCATTATTTGTCTTGACAAAAAAAAGCAAATGCAATTGATCCCTTAAAATCCCCTGATTTGAGTGTCAGCTAATAACATATGAAATTTCAGGTGAAGACAATAATAGCACAAATTGTGTGCAAACCCTAGAACACTTTGTGGAGAAATAAGTTATTTCAAAATTAATAATAATACCTCATGCAATAAGAATGTTTTCTTGAACAGTAAAAAAAAAAATAGTTAAAAAAAGATGATTTATCATTAAATAATTAAGACATCTTAACTTTTTATGTTATATATATACATATCTATAATATGTAGATATATGTGTACATATATATGTAAATATATGTAGATATATATCTACATATATGTATATATGTAAAATACCAGTCCCAATAACAAATGAACTGCCCCTTATGAAAAAATCTTGCATTTGTCAATCATATTTCATAGCGCAAAGACAAAAAGTCTATATTTCCGTATTTTAGTTGATATGCTTTATGGAAATAAAGCAGCACTCAATTCTACAATCAATGTAAACTTTGAAGTGTTTTCCTAAATTAAGTTTATTCACATATTTCCAATAATAGTTTAGGGTAATTCAAGGATATTTGGAAAAATGGCTGCAGAGATATATTATTATAAATAATCTATAAATGTCTGTCACTTTTATGTCAGAATAATGTATGAAAGAACAAACTAAGAATAGGACTGACTTGTAGGCGAAACCAGACCTACGAGAAATCAGGATGGGGTCTCTAGTAATCCAGTAATAGAGCTCGTAGGAAGTATTTCAGGCAAATCTCTATTGTCCATTCTTAATATGTCCACCTTTACACATTCACCAAAGTTCTTCATTCAAATTTACTGATAGCACCTACCGCCCTTGGCTTAATCATTTGCACTGATAGGAAAAATATTTTATTAACCATTTATTAATCAGGCCTTATATGTAAATACTTACATTGCTGACATTTCTTTTCTCCCCCTAACATTTCTTGTTGTCTATTTATTCTTACTTAGATTGCAAACATAAAATTATTTTAAAATTATTTTTGTTTTTGAAACTTTAAGGGGCTTTGGAGACCATCAAAACCTCATAATATCCAAAAGAGAAAAAAAAAGGTGTTGTTTTTTTTAAAGATTTATTTATTTATTTTAGAGAGAGAGAGAGAGAGAGCAGGAGCACAAGCAAAGGGAGGGGCAGAGGGAGAGGGAGAGAGAGAATCTCAAGTAGGATTCAGCCCCAGCATGAGCCAGACATGGGGCTCAATCTCACAACCCTGAGATCATGACTTGAGCAGAAACCAAGATCTATGTCTGTCTCTTAATCGACTGAGCCACCACAGGTGCCCCGAAAAAAGTGTTTTGCCCAACTTTCACACAAATAAACTGCAACTAGGAGCCCTTTGAAAGTGAAACACCTGAGCTCCTCTTGTTGTTAAACTGTATTTCCTAAGGGCCTATAACATGGTTCATGGCTTTGGTCCCATACATGTTTACAGAGCACAAGTGAATTAAGTAATGAAGAAGGAAGGAAAAAAGAAATGGAAGAAGGAAAGGGAGAAAAAATGAAAGGAGGGAAGGAAGGAGGGAAGCAGGGAAGGACGGAAGAATGGGTTGAGAAAATATAAAAGATAATACCAAAAGGAATCTGATAAATTATAAGAATGAGGTCAGGATGGGAAAAACGGACCATTTTCTACCTCATTCCAATTCAGATATGGCTAAATCTTCATTTTTACCTGGATTACACAGATATACTTAATTTTATGTGTATGTATGTACATATTTTTTTTTCCATTCAGTACATGCCCTCTTTAATACCCATCACCAGGCTAACCCGTCCCCCCACCCCCATCCCCTCTAGAATCCTCAGTTTGTTTCTCAGAGTCCATAGTCTCTCATGGTTCGTCTCCCTCTCTGGTTCCCCCCCCCCTTCATTTTTCCCTTCCTACTATCTTCTTTTTCTTAAATTTCACTTTCAATAGATTCATAGAGATGAGCTTGTTGGATCGAGAGACATAGGCCTTTTTTTAAAACACATCTACACTTTTACTTCTGATTTATACTTTAAGTTTCCTAGACACTTTCTCTGAATTCACCAATCTCATAAATTCTGATGTTGAATATTGTTAATCATTCTAAACTAACCCATGAAGCATATAATTGCACAATGCAAAATTAAAATTCAAAATCTCATATATAAAGTAGGTTATTCTATATGGAGAAAAAGTTAAAACTAATAAGATGAGTCCAAATGAGCGATGGCTGATAACTTTAGAGAGAATTTAAATTCAACAACAAAAATGTAATCATATCATCTCAAACATAAGTTTTATATTACCTTCCAGCTACTTTTTTGAGCACTTCAACAAAAATGCAAGAACTAAAAAGAATCCAAAGGTTAAATTACCATCCTTTTTTTACCGTTCTTCAATTATACCCAGCAGATTGTCTGTCCTTAGCATGTGAAGGGACACAGGCATTTTTAATTTAGAAAGACAAATTTCCCTCCCAAATGGCTTTACCAGTTTATAATGCCCCCACCAGAGATATTACTCTCATCCTCATCAATTGGATATTATCAGTATTAACCATTTTCTCATGTAACAAAACACCTTGTTTTAATTTACATTTTCCTTATTACTAATGATATTGAGCATCTGTTTATGAGTTTACTGGCCATTTATTTTTATTCCTTCTAAGGGTCTTTTCACATTTTTTATTGAGTTGTTTAGCTTTGGGTTTATACCATCACACTTTATGTAGTCTGCATATTTAGTACTTGTTACATATTTGGCAAATGTTCTTCCATTATTTACTTTGTATTTTAATTTATTTATAATTTGTTTTATACTCATTCATTCAACAAATATTTACTAAAAATCTACTCTGTGCAGTGAGCAAACCAAATATTCTGGTACATGAGTTTAATTTTTGCACAAACTTGTCAGCATTTTGTTACTTCTGTTTATATTTTCCTTAGGAAGCCCTGTTTGACTCCATAATTATAAAAAATAGTCCTAAATTTGTACCTAAAACTTCTATAGGCTATTAAATATATTGGGCTTTTGAATTCATCTGGAATTAACTGCAAATATGCTGTGAGGGAGGTCTTTAGTTATTTTTTCTTTTTCCAAGTGGAAAGAAAATCCAAAAAATCATGCCTTGAGTAATCTTTCTATCTCAGATATGAAATACAATCTTTATCATAACCATATACTCACAAATAATGGGTCAATTTGAGATTGGGTGTTTTCTGTTCTGTTTCTTTTCCTATTCCTGTGTCTATCTTAATTACTATATGTGTCTATTACAAGGACTCAATTATTATAGCTCACATGCCTTGATTTGCTACTTAATAAAACAAGGACCCTACCCTATCATTGTTCTTTTTCACATATTTATTGGCTGTTCTGGAGCATTTTCTTTTGCAAATGAGCCTTAGAATCAGTTTGTTAAATGCCATAAAGAATCTCACTGACATTTTTATTTGAAAATTATTTGAATGTATATATTAATTTGTAAAGAATTGACTTTAACAATATTAAATGGAAACATAAGAAGTCTCCATTTATTGAACTCTTTTAAATCTACAGTAACTACTATGAAGGGATAGAATATGACTCTAAAAATGAAAAATAAAAATGTTTTTTAAAAAAGGGATTGATAAGATGTTAGTTGAAAAAGGGAAAAAGAAAAATTCAAAAAAAAAAAAAGACAGTTAAAAAAAAAATTAACTTTGAAAGACTACTGAATCATGGTAAAGAAGCCATGGATTCTATGTGCAGTATTCCCCTAGCGCTGGAGTTCTGCCGTTCTCATTGATCGGTAAACTTGGTCTTGGCTGGCTGTTCTCGCTGATCTTCTGGGGGAGGGGCCTGTTGCCGTGGTTTCCAAAAGTCTTTGCCGGAGGCGGAATTGCCCCGCCCTTGCCCGGTCCAGGCTAAATAATCTGCTCGGGTTTGCTCTCGGGAGCTTTTGTCTCCACAGTATAATTTCACAGTTTTGCACATTTCTTGTTATATTTGAGAAATTTGTTTTTACTTGTTATTCCTATTGTAGGTGATAGCCCTTTCTTCCATTACATTTCAGAAATAGTTGCTGCTTGCGTATAAGTATCGTTTCAGGATATTAATCTTGCATCCAAGGATAAAAGCCATTATTAACTGTGAGTAAGAGGTGGCGAAGGAAGGCAAGTAGAGAGCTTGGAGAGACCCAGAGAGGACAAAACCACATTTAAAATGCTATCTGCAGCTATGAGAGGGCATCCAGCACCCCTCAACACCCTAGCTTGGCTGAACAGAGTGAGGCATACAAGCAAGACAAAGAAATCCCAGAATAGTTTGGGGAAGTGTTCTGTTAGGACTTTGGAGAACACAGAAGAAATGGCCCCACACTGTGTTTAAGCAGAGAAGGAGCCTTACTTAGGGTACATAAGTGTTCCCAAGGCTGAAGCAGGGCACAGAAGAGGCTGAGCAGCGCTGAGAGCCAACGAGAGAAAGACGCCTAGAATGGGGACCACCAGGGGGCGCAGTCTGTGGACCTGCAGGGCAAGACCAGGAGCAGAGGTCCCAGCAGCACCGGCCAGTGCATACTGAAAGGGCAAGTGGGACCAGTGACATCCAGAGAGGATACAGTGCGGAAAGACGTCAGCAACCAAAAGCCAAATCACCTAAGACAGGTCAGGGGAAGACTCAGAGGACCGGGCACGAGAGAGACATCATCTTTGCTGCCATGATGGTACAGAAGCATCCCCTGCCTCAAGAGGCCATTCCCGGAATGGAGAAGGAGGAAAAGCTCTTGGTGTGGGAAGAATACCCCAGCATATAAGTATGCACTTTCAAGTGTTCATGTTTAAACAATGAATTCACTGAGTAATTTCCTGAAAGAGATCAAACTCTTTTTTTTAAAAGATTTTATTTGTTTATTTATTTGAGAGAGAGAGAGAGAGAAAGAGCATGAGAGGGGATAGGGTCAGAGGGAGAAGCAGGCTCCCCGCCGAGCCAGGAGCCCGATGTGGGACTCGATCCCAGGACCCCGGGATCATGACCTGAGCTGAAGGCAGTCGCTTAACCAACTGAGCCACCCAGGCGCCCAAGAGATCAAATTCTAAACTGGTAGATCTTGAGTTACCCTGAAGGGCCATGATTGAACTTTGTTGTCCCCAGAGGAAAGAAGCTCACAGAAAACTGCATTCAGTCATGGGGAAATAATGTCACATTTATGCACATCTGAGTCATAATGTGCATTTTTAAACCTCTTCATGCTAATACAGTTTGTGTGGTTACACAGATCCTGCAAGACATGAAAGTTTTGTTCTTTCGATGTGTGTCACTACACGTAGACACACTGAGCTACATCCCACAGTTAGGGAACAAGGCTAAAAGCTATACGTTGTAAGTGCAAACCCTCACTATTCCTACATGGAAAACAAAGACTCTGAAAATCTAATATCCAACATATGCACTTCATTTAACACTTCGTTCGCAGAAAACCTACTATCTGAATACTCTGAAAAGGAAAAGATCAAAGCTCCGTCCACATTTGTGCCTATAGACATGCAATGATGGAACAGGGAAATGGGGAAGATATTCCCCTCAACACTGCCCAAATCATGTAGCCTACCTGCATTTTAACCTAGTCGACAAGGAATGGTAAAAAGTTTGATTTGAAGGTTCCAATTCCAGCAAGTATTGATTAATCACACCCCACCCACCTCTCCCACTGTAGCCTAAGGAAAATATTGCATGACATTTAAGAACCAAAGTCAAAGACCCATTTACTATAAATAAGCTTCCTGGGAAATTGTCTGAACATTTTAAAACACAAACAAAAATTTCAAAACTTAGTAGCTAAGGGATAAAAGCTAGGTAGGTATCAGCAATTTTTTAAAGACTCTTTCATTTAGTTATCTTAGAATCTCAAACAGATTCCCCACTGAGTAAGAAGCCCCATGTGGGCTCAATCCCAGGACCTCAAGATTATGACCTGAGCAGAAATCAAGAGTCAGATGCTTAATCTGAGTTAGCTACGCAGGTGTTCCAGCAATTTTTTTTTCAGACATGCTAATTCATTCTTATCCTTCATATTATCCTTCATATCATTCTATATAGAGCTTCTCAATACCTCTGTCCTCCTATTTCTTCTTGGATGCTTGTTCCGATTTTATTCCAGCTGTACCCCAACAGACTGACCTCTTTGGACATCGCATGTCCACTGCTGCTCCTGTTTTCACCTCATACAACTTTCCTGTCAACTTCCTGCAACAGCCATGGCTCCCAGCAGCCATGGGCATCAGCCTTCCCCAGAACAACATGGCCGTCTTTCCTGCACTGATCAGACAGAGTTTGTTCCAGAGAGATGGGGGAGGGAAGGAAGAGGAATGGGAAGGCACAAAGGGATGGAGGGATGAGGGGGGAGGGAACAGGAGGGAGAAAAAGGAGGGTTAAGGAATAGATGTATTGGTTGCTAGTTTGCCATCCATGTTCAGTTTCTTACTTTTCCCACTTAAAAACCCTGCCCAGAATAATTTCTTTATATTTGAAAAAGGAAAGAATCCCTTGAATAATGATAAGTGACATAATATGCGCTAAACTGATTTCCGATGAGAAACTGATTTATCGCCTACATTTCAGAGCCCTGGGAAAGTTGACATGGAGGGATAAATGGATTTCAGGGCAGGCAGTGAATTTCTGAAGTGCATTTCAGAAGCCCTGCTCCAAATCATAAATAAAAGCAGGCTGACTACAGCCTAGCACGGATGACCAAGACAAAACACCATGCCACCCAGGACCCAGTCAACACCCTCCTCACAACGCCCAAAGGGGATGACCAGATGTTCTAGAAAGATGTTTCCCAAGGCAACTTCCCCAAGAGTTCATCCATTTAAAAAAAAAAAAAAAAAGGCAGTTCAGAACACAAGGGATTGAAAACAATTACTCAGGGGGAAGAAATTATTGTAGGGAGTTTGAAGAATAGAAAAGAATAAAACAATCTTCAGTAAAGTTAGTGGCAAGAGTTTAGTTTCAAAATACACCCACTTTTCTCATCCCCGCAAGACTGCACCTTCCACCCTGAACCACTTACTAGCAACCCCCACAATCCAAAGGAACCGGGCACCTGGTGGTTATGTTTAACCGATACTTAATCATCTAATTCCAATGCGGCTGTTCGAATATGAACTCTGAAGGTAAGGTGACGGGAAGAGTGACTACAGGGAAGGCGAAGGCCAGCAAAGAGAAGTCACACAGCACCCAATAGGAGAGAGAGAAGCCCCCACCCACAGATCTTCAGCTCCAGCCATTTCTTCCCCAGAAGGAGAAACTTGGTCGAGAAACAGAACCTATCTTTGGACAGTTCATAGCAAAAGTGAAACCACAGATTGACACTTACATTTCATTTGCTTGGAGATGGACTTATTAGGCTCAAGCCAGTGCTAGGGAGAAAAAAAAAAGAGAGAGAGATTATAGGTCAAATCGTTGAACCATGTGATGCATACTTAATGACTAAGAGAAATTTAATATAGTCTTTTTCCAAAGTACAGTTCTGGTTCCCATAAATATTTCCTCAAGGTTCCACCTTCTGAAGATCAATACAAACAATTCCATAAAGAAAATACAACAGGCAAGGTTATAAATTACTGAGAATTAACAGTTAGAGTAGTATTTGAGTCCTACTAAGAGAGAAGAACTAGGGAGAGAACATGCACTTCAATGGGATATTCTCGTGGCTCTAGTGGACCCTAGGTGATGGAGCTCCATTGCTCTAGGCAAGCCACAAATGGCTAAAGACTTGGACATCCACGACCTCAAAGAGTCACAGTCCAAGACAGCTTCAGCACCCCATCCCCCTGCCAGGTCGCCCCTGTCAGGTGAACAGTGGGCCAAGCCAGCATTAGCCCCATCACACAGAGGCAATTCTTCTTTTATAGTAGGGAGGAACAAGTGATAAATATCTTACTTCAGAGGATTGAGATCATCTAGAAGAAAAACCAGCTCTATCACAAAACAAAGAAGCCCAAAGACCTGGGTAGCTCAAAATGGTGTTAGCGACAGGCATTCGAAGCAGATACATGCTGATCCCAGCAGCCAGCTCGCTCCACACTGTGAGTGGAGGTCATTCCAACATGTTGAGAGCCAGGCAGCTTTTGATATCCCTAACCATTGACGTCCCTGAAGCCACTTAGGGCATGTCAGGAAGCATCACTCTATACACCTGCAGTTTATAAAGACAATAGGAGTGCCATTGGTATCCATCAGGAGGTCAGAGAGCCCTCACTTACCGGGCACCCCTCACACTCAATACTAGAGAGGAAAGGAGGACGCTTACCATACCTTGAGGCTTATACCCCATTTGTGTCATCCAGTTAAGCCTCAGAGTTCTGTAATGTCCCTACCGTTTGATATAAATGCATAACCAGAAAGTCGAAGAAGAGCTAGCCTATGCTGAGTGCTTCCTAAATGCCAGGTGCTACTCTAAGCATTTCCATGGGCCATCACTACCACCCCATTTACAGATGAGAAATTAGGAGGCTCAGGACATTAGACAACTAGCCTAAGGTCACCCAGAGATTAAGTGGTGAAACCAGTGCATGGTGGGATTCCAGAGCACAGGCCCTTCACCTTGGCCATGTGGCCTCCCCAAAGATCAGTCTGCTCTAAAACATTATTCTCGACAAACATTCCTTCTTTCCCCAGGAGCTGAAAAATGGAGTGGTCAAATCAAGAGTTTCCAATCCAGGGTGTAAGATCTCTACAGTCTTCTAAAACAAGAATAGGGTTTTTTTTAACCATGTCAATGTCATGAAGAGTTGGACAGAAAACCATACATTTACCTCTGATGTATTGCACAAATGGACACAAAGTTTCTTTGCTTCTGATCAAAATTAGGTCTGTTCATTTTAAGAACCTGGTTTTTCCTCCTTTTTTCATTTTTTTTTAATTGTGGTAACACACACAACATCAAATTCACCATCCTAACCTTTTTAAGTGTACAGTTCAGTGTTACTAAATGCATTCATAATGGTGTGCAACCATCACCACCATCCTTCTCCAGAGCACTTGCACCTTGTAAAACTGAAACCCTAGCCCTAATAAACAGTCACTCTGCAGCCCCCTTTCTCCAGGCCTTTGGAGACCATCATTCTACTTTTGGTTATCTCCTTCTAGTCAGAAGCAATGCTTGGCATTTACACAGTTATCACTGAACAGTGGAAAAACATATTGACTGGGCCACTTACTAG
The DNA here is from genome assembly GCF_964656455.1 of Halichoerus grypus. Lineage (NCBI taxonomy): Eukaryota > Metazoa > Chordata > Mammalia > Carnivora > Phocidae > Halichoerus > Halichoerus grypus. Next base: position 24,009,158 of record NC_135725.1, read on the forward strand.
CTGTATAACCATGTACAAAATGTTTAACCTCGCTCTCAATTTCCGCAACTATATATGGGAATAGCAGTAATACCTACTTTGCACGGTTGTTGCAAGGATTTTAGAAGTTAATAAAAAGTTAATAAACATGAGACACTTAAACCATGCCTGGCATGTGAAAAATATCCATAAATGTTTGTTTGCTGATGCTGTTTTTACTTAAGTACAGTTTAATTAGTAGACCATATCCCATGGAGGAGAATAATAAAAGGGGCCTCTGATGATTAAATTATTTTTTTAGAAATAGGATAATTTAGAACTAAGGCAAGAAAACAAATACCAACTGAGATCAATACCTACTGCTCCTGTCTCACAAAGGAGAATCACTAGTCATTTGGCCAATAAAGTCTGAAATGCATTTTCCGAATTCTCCTTGCTTGGCATCATTTGAACTCCTTAGCTCTTCTCTGCCTAACTTCAACCTGCCTTTCCTCCTCCTCTCTGCCTCCAGGAAGGACAGGTACATTTCATTTTTATATGCCCATACCAGTTAGTTGGTGGCAATCTCCCAGGGCCGTGAAGAAGGATCAAAGTCTCAGTGAGAATGAGTGCCATGATGGATTGGCTGTGTCTGCCATGGAGGGGTAGGGAACATGGAAGGTATGCCTGCAAAATATTTGCCATCTGTGCCCTAAATAAGTTATTTACTCTAAATGAATGACTACCTTGTCCTATGAAATACACCCTGCAGTTTCTGATGGGTTCTGACCTTCCTCCTCCCCTTGGCCTATTCACACCCTACCCTTGCCTCTCAAACCTCATGTATTTAATTACATACATCTATAGTGTGACCACTACATACTTTTCTACCAGGACAACTATTCTTCTGCAGTGGGAGAGTCATGCGGTATAGAGCCCTAAGAAAAATAAGCCAGCATTAGTCATGTTTCAAGGGATTATAGTAAATCATTTCTTTGGAGAGGGTCAAGCTCAGTTTGTGAGCATTTATTAAAATTTAAAACTCTGACTGGCCTATGGCCCCACAATTCCCTTATTCCCCAATTTGCCCACATGAACACAGAGAAACATAACAAGGATTCTCACTGCAAGATTATATTAAATTATAAAACATTAGACTATTAATGGCCATCATCAGGAAAATGGTAAATAACCTGTCATCTGTTCATATTCTAGAGGATTCTTCAGTGTATTATAGGAGGTAGATCTTGATGGGTAACATGGTTAGATCTCTAAAAACACACTGTGTGATGAAAAAAGTGAACTGCAAAATTTATAACTATGGCCACAGTTCTCAAATCATGCACTGAAGCACCCCAGGGAAAAGGAGCCATTCTAGAAATCTGTCAGATACCCACTGTGCAAACTAGCAGCTCAAGGAAGTTCCCAGCTCTAACATTAGATCATGCTAGATTTCTTTTGATGTCATACTTTTTGCAACGCTGGGTTTTTATCGGTTGCTGTGATAAAAAGCAAGTACCATGCGAAAAGAGGTGTGCGAGGCAATGAGTATGGCAGTATCTATCTTATCTGGTCCTGGAATCTGAGGAGCCAGGGGCTGCCCGACAGGTGCCCACATCCTGTTCCCAGGTAATTGTGGTTAAGAATGAACTGGAAATACTATTTTCATGTAGGTCATGTTTTAAATGGCCACTAAGCTGTTAGGACATAAATACTAAGTTTGTTGTCCCTAACTCTCATTAGGTAGAGCACCATGAAATAAGTACTTTTGACCTAGGGCCCCATGAAATAATTACTAAGATACTAAGAGAGCCATAAATCAACAAAGTTTGGGAACCTCTGAGCTATGGTATCATATAATTAATGTGTTTTCTTTTTTAAGTAAAAAGTACAAAACACTACCCTATATTTTCAAAGAATACATAGTAAGCATCTAAATGTATTTTTAAAGATCTGAAATGATACACAATAAACATAGCAGGGAGAGAACGGGAATTTAGAAGTGTTACTCAAAGGAAACCATGACTTCTGTTTTATCTGTAATGTTTTAGCTTATACTTTTTACATGTATTCCACCCATTACATGAATAATTAAAATTCAATTTAAAAAAAGGAAGCTAAGTTCTACTCAGAGGATAAAGGTGAATTTTTATGTAGTTTAGACTCAAGACAAAGAATTTCGTACGCAACAGGCAGATGCCAAGTCCAGCTAAGCCAGCAGCTCTGCGTTCAAATCCCAGTTCTGCCACTTACTAGCGATGTGACCTCCAGCGTGTTTCTTCCTGTTTCCCCACTTACAGCATCATTGTGAGGTTTAAGTAGGTTAATGCATTAAAGCAGTCCTTAGAACGGAGCTTAGAGCCTAGTTAAAGCTCAGTAAACACCAGCTGTTCCTATCTTCTTTGCATTCACTCAGACACTCCCAAGCTGGTGCAATGGCCCCTCTTGGTGAGCCCACCTCTTTCCCTCTCTTCCTCTCACACTCCCATCCCATCTGCCTTCTGCTCTACATGAAAGGTAATTCTCCTCCCCTTTTTCCTTCTTCCTTTTAGAGTTGTGAGCTGGGCAATGAATTCAAGTCTGTACGACACCAACAACTCCTGCTGTTACCATATGTACGGATGGATTACACGCCGGCGAGAAAGAAACAACCAGGATGCTGTGTGCTTAGTAATTAGATCTGAGGCTCAGAACATTTACTGCATTGCTATTTTCCTTTCAATTGCTACTTGGAATATATGCTAGTTGTGGTTTTTTTGTTGTTGTTTTGTTTTGTGTTTTGTTTTAAGTCTGTTTCCTTACTGGAAATGGAAATTCCCTGAGAGAGGTAGAAAGAAAAGCCTGCCAACCAAATATCTGAATTTGCGGCTGGTTTACTATAGCTTCATTTCCTCAACTTTCATTTAGAATAGGAATTCCAAAGACTAAAGAAGCTAAAATCCGGGCGCCTGGGTGGCTCAGTCGTTAAGCGTCTGCCTTCGGCTCAGGTCATGATCCCAGGGTCCTGGAATCGAGTCCCGCATCGGGCTCCCTGCTCAGCGGGAAGCCTGCTTCTCCCTCTCCCACTCCCCCTGCTTGTGTTCTCTCTCTCACTGTGTCTCTCTCTGTCTCTGTCAAATAAATAAATAATAAAAAAAAAATCTTTAAAAAAAAAAAAGAAGCTAAAATCCAATGAGTGATTCTACCTAATGAGCTTAGGAAGTAAGATGAACCAGAGGATGCATGCCCTGATCTGTTTTCTCCCTGTTATATTTATAACATGATCTGAAAGTATCAGGAAGGTGTCTGCAGAGAACCTGGCAGGGCTCTGCCCAATTCCCCCTGGATGCCCTTTTCCCCTTAGTTATATAGCAGCTTAATCATTTTGGGAAAGGCTGCCTCAGCTTACTGGAACCCAATGCAGGATGGAGAATGAGCCTCCCCCACTCACCTCTTAACTGTCAGGTTAAGAAGTGACAGGTGTGGGAGGATAAATACCTCTGCTCTCTCGCCCCTTGGCCAGGACAACTCTAAAGCAGGACCTACACTCTTCCAGAAATCCTCTGTGGCTTTCAGCCCAAGTTACCCTCTGTACAACTTTGCTCAACATCACACATTTGTGTGACCTCCTTCCCTTCCCTGCCCCAATCCCCCCAAGCTCCTGAAAGTCTTTTTCCTGGGAACATTTCCTAACAAAACTGGAATTTTTATCTCCAAATCCACTTCTGGGTACCAGAGCCAAGACAGCCTCCCTAACTCCCCACCAAAAACTGCCCTCCCTCCATGGTATTTGAAATCCTTCCCTTGGAGGTTTTATTCCTTTTGCCATGGGCTTGAACCCCAGTAACCTGCATATCCCCCTCTGGGAGGTCCCAATTTAACAGGGTTTTCAGTCTGGACAATCTAGCCTGACCATTTCAAGCCACTTCTTAGAACAAATTTATTTTGATTGATAGCAGCTGGAAGCAAAGAGGAGAAGGTGAATGAAGCCTCACAAAGAGGGTGAAAAGCAGAGCGCTGACTAACCCCTCTATGCCCTGATTCCCTTCTCTGTGGTCTTGGGGGTGGGGCAGATTCCAGAACCCCTAAGATTCCGTCAGCTCTCACATTCCACATTGTATGAACCTGAAGTATGAGAACATTACCAACAATTGCTTCTTTTTAAATTTTGCTAGGCCCAGCTATACTTAGCCCTAAGAGATCATTTTTCTCGACCCCATCATAGAAATGGTGCATTTCTTTTGTACTTTCCAATTTTGGCTTGTTTGGTGGCGGGGGAGGAAGGTGGGTGTGTGAGGTGGTGATTTGCGACTAAGTAGATTGATTTTTTAATTTGGCAGCTGCTGAGCCGGGGTTGGGGGGGGGAGAACACTCCCCAAAGTAAACAATATAACAGCATACTTGGTTATCTTCAAATGTTGGGCTTCTTTTGAAATTGATTCAGCCTATGATTACAGAATAAATTACACACCTCTCTGTTATGTTTCTCAAAACCCTCAGTGCCCTAAACCAGAATAATCTATAGCCCAGAGAAATGTGTTAAATAATGAATGGGGCTTTAAACAATGAATACACCTCCCAGACAGGGGACGGCTTTTCCCCTCAAAGTAACCAGACCCACAGTCTGACCAATTCCCATCCTAGCTCTGAAAAGATGGCCTGATTCTCACATCTCACCTGGACAAAGCCCTAGAGTAACTCCGTCTCCCTGCATTATCTAGCCAATTTATGCCATTTCTAGACCCTCTGGCCTCTGCAGGGGAAAAAAAGAACACCATCCAAATGAATGCAACCTAACAGTATTCTGGATCATCCAGTTAGAGCGAGGCCCTAGCTAGTTAGTTACCAGTAACCACTGCTTTTCACTCCAGTTTCAGTGAAATCTATAACCCAATGGCAACAACAGCAGAAATATCTATAGGCCAGGCACACTCCCAAGTTCTTGTCCTTCTGGCAGTCAACCCATGCAAGAAAACCTTCACTGTTTCAGTGCAGTGTTTTTATTCCTTCAACCATAACTGCTCCTGCATTCTGGGTTCTTGGGGATAAGCAAAACAGAAGTAACAGCTGGGAGAAGAAACACCTAAGAAACAGAGGTGGAAACAGGAAGCCTAAGAAAGCATAAGCACCACTTTTTTTTTTTTTTTCTGTAAAGGACCAGACTGTATAAATATTTAAGGTTTTGTGGCCCGTATGGTCTGTCAGGACTACTCAATTCTGCCACTGGAACACGAAAGCAGCCAGGGACAACACATACGTGAATAGAAATAGCTGTGTCCCCATAAAGTGTTATTTACTAAACCAATGGGGCCACCTGACGCCTGTGTGCCAAGCCATGCTCTACACCCAAGAAATCCTTAATGTACACTTAAAGATAAAACCAGTAGTCGTCTGAAAACGCAACAGAGGTTGTAAGAACACTAAGTGCTGTTCATTTTCAAATACACTAAGACACCAAAATGCAGTTATAGAAGAAATGATGGGATTCCCTCAAGCCTGTTACAAAGGAATTTACCACTATGTAACACTTGCTGTCAAGCCATAGAAATTTCATATCATCACAAAACTGTCGTAAGGTCAAAGATTGTCTAGCTGCCAGAACCACGAACCTTTCAAACTCTTTAAAGCCTGTAGCAAAAGATCCATTTCATGTTGATAATATGGACTAATGCACTTAAATAACAACCCTATGGCATGGTTATTATTATTATTATTATTATTAATAGTGTCCCATTTTACAGATAAAGTAAATGAGGTTAAGGAGGCTGCTCAAAGTCCTACAACCAGCAAGATGCAGGGCCAGGATTTAACCTGATCTTCCTGGCATCAAAGCTCTTAGCACCTGAGCAATAACGTCCCCCATACTCCTTCCTTCTTGATGTTTGACACTGCAGCCCATTCTCCTTATATTAAGTCTACGCTACCCTTGCTTCCAGAAGGTCTCTCTCGCCTCATTCTTTTCTTTCTGCTCTGTATGTTCCTGGTCATTCTCCTGTGCTGGTTTCACCTTCTGGACATCCTTTTTTTTTTTTTTTTTTTAAAAAAAAGGATATTCTTTAGCTTTCAGTTTCTCCTCTTATTTTAGATTCTTTCCCTCAGCTCTGCAGTCTATGCTCAGGGCTTTATGGTTGTGAAAACCTCATGGGCTCCAAAATCTCCATCTGTGGCCTAAACCTCTTCATTAAGCTTCAGATGCATATTCCCAACCATAGACTGAACATCTCTACCTCAACATCTCATAGGTATCCCAAACTCAACATATCCAAAACTTACCACTTCTCCCCGAAACCCTTTTTGTACAGTTTATTTGGTAAGTGGTTCCACCTGTACTTAGAGCCCAAAGAGGCCCTGTATGAAGCCCAAACACCCAGCCGGACAGGCCATGTGGAGAGGTCCTGAAACCACAGGCAGAGCGAGGGGGCCCCCAAGACCCACCTTCCAGCCTTCTCATCAAGGTTCCAGGCATATGAACGAAAACATCTTGGACCCTCTGAGCACCGCCCCCCCCGCCGCCAGAATAGACCAGCCACTAGCTGAATACCACTGAGGGAGCCCAGTCAACACCACGTGGAACAGAAGAATCACCTCGCTGAGCCCTGCTTGAGTATCTGAGCCAAAAAATCCTGGCATATGATAAAATTGTGTTCCTTTAAGCCCCTGAGTGTTTGAGGAAATTTGTTACACAGCAATAGATAACTAGAACTCTTACTCCTTATTATGAACTGAATGTTTGTCCCCAGCACCCACCAAATTCACATGTTGAAGCCCTGACCCCCAACGTGATAGTATTTGGAAGTGGGACCTTTGAAGGTAATAAGGTTTAGAAGAAGTCATGAGGGTGGAACCCCATGATGGGATTAGTGTCCTTATAAGATGAGGAAGAGAGACCAGAGCACCCACATGCTCTCCCTCCCCCCCCACCATGTGTGGACACAGGGAGAAGGCAGCCCTCTGCAAGCCCAGAAGAGAGTTCTCACCAGGAACCAACTCTGTCAGCATCTTGAACTTGAACTTCCCAGCCTCTAGAACTGTGAGAATTAAGTGTCCTGCATAAGCAGGTGTTTTCCTATAGCAGCCCAAGCTGACTAAGACACTCCTCATTATCACTCTCCATGGACAGAACACAATTACAATTGAACCTTTAAACGACATTTGCTTGAGCATGCATGAAAAAGAAAAGTCTGCTCCAACTGTCAATCCTTATCAATACTGCTTTTATGTCTCCAAGTTATACATCACCTTTACATTCTAGTCTTCTTCTCAGCTTGTCTCGAGAGCTATTTGACACTTCCAAACCTGATCTCCTGTCAGCTCTGATGTCCTTGCCCGCTGGAAGCCTCCAGCGAGTGCTTCTCTAATGATGGAACTTAAACCTTATCAATCTAGGTAATTCCTGCCCTCATCTGAGCCAAGCCCAGGAGCTTGCTACCACCAAGGAGGAAGACTGTCTTACCCTGGATATCTTCCTGCTTTTTTTTTTCACCACACTTATTCCTATGTCTGTCTATTGGCCCAAACAAGATAACCAGTTCATGTGCTTGCTCCTCCCTCCACTAAAATTAGGATATCCCAGTTACCCAAGTGACTTAAAGATTGCACCCTGTCATTATCAGGCATCCTCATCCCTTCCAAGGAAAGGAAATCAGGTGTAGACTGAGCCAATTATGAGCAATCAGTTTAGTTAAACACCAAGTTCTGCTTTCTGCTGAAGGAATATGACAATTTCCCCAAATCTGTCAAGTTAATACCTTGGGCCACAATTGAACCACAAAATATCCAGTTTTAAAGCTGTTAAGATACTGTTGTGTTCCTTGTAATTTGAGTCCTCTAAGTCCTTTCCCATAAAGCCAAGTTACTAGTCAATACCTCCTCCCCAAACAGGCATCCAAGTAGTCTTGATTTTTAATACCCCTGGAACTTTAAAAACAAAAGTGGACTCATTAAGCAGACAAACTCATGACCAGTGACCTAAAGCAGCAGTACAATCCTTCTCTCCAGTGTGGGGCTGTCCTAAATCTTAGGTACCACTCTTGATCTTAGGTACAAGCATCTGTGAAGCAATTGTCCCCAAGAGCAGGAAGCAGCCTTTCAAAGGCGGGAGCAGTTGGTGGGACATAATGCTTTCTGGCTTCCTGGCACCAGCCCCAGAGTGAAACCTAAAATCATTGTGATTCTTTTTTATTCCATTCCATGTCCTCCCCAAAGGTACCTCTAGAAAAAGCAAACTGCTCTAACATAGAAAAGGTCTTTTCCCATTATTAATAAAACTCACTGATAGGTTCACTAGTTCTTTCTGGCTACCAACATAAAACCCCAGGGCTATAATTCTATCTGGGGAAAGGAGGCATCAGGGTTCATTCAGCATGTCCTTGCATTTGTGATTTTCCAGGTCAGACTATCAGAAAGTGGTCCAGTGGCCACACGACATACAATGCCCAAACACAAGGGCATTTGAGGCGATTGCCACAGAGGGGTTGATTTCCAAAGCGAATTTGTCTTTGGGTAGGAGTCAGATGGTCCTTAAGTTAGAGAAGTCAATGACACTGATGTAGGTAGGTTAAATAGATGCTTAGAAATAGGGAAGTTAAAATCAAAAGCACTGGGTCCAATCTGCCTGCAGACTATAAACCAACACCTACAATATAGTCCTGATATAATTCCTCCTCTAACTGGGCTGTCTGGGGGTTTGGGGGTGGGGAGAGTACCTCCTCACTTCTAAGGCACAGGGGGTGACTTCCCCTTAGCTGGGTTTGGGAAAGGGGAAAAGGCAGAAGGGAAATCCAGGAGAGTGGACATCCTAAACCATCATAGAAAACAGAATTAGGAGAGGTGCCTGGCTGGCTCAGTCAGAAGAGCGTAGGCCTCTTGATCTCAGGGTTGTGAGTTCGATCCCCACGTTGGGTAGAAATTACTAAAAAACAAAAATAAATAAACTTAAAAATAAATAAATAAAATAGAATTATGAAATCCAGCTCATTATTCCAAAACCTCATCTTCCCAAAGAGAAGTTACCCAAACACCTGAGAAGCAGTGGAAAGAATATGTTACATTTAAGAAAAAATACCTGGACTTAAGCCAAGTATTACCTTTATCTTCTGGAATTATCCCTTCTAAGACTTCTAAACTTATAGTCTGAGCTTTCTCTTTCAGTAAAATGAGAGGAATACTACCCAGCCTTTCCCTAATCTCAGGCACGAAGATTATATGAGTTCTTAAGAATATGGGAGAAACTCGCACGAAGCCGAGCGGCCCAGGTTTCCAGCCGGGCCCCTTTTCCAGCTGGGCCCCAGCATGGCTGCCCCCAGGGCTGCAGGTCAGGAAGCCTCCGCGTTCTCATTTCCCTGACAGCCCCGGCTTCTGTGCTCTCCTTCCTCTCCCCAGGCCACTCCAGCAGACATGTTTGCCAAGGCCATTCAGGTCAAGTCCAACACAGCCATCAAGGGGTCGGACGGGAGAAAGCTTCGGGCTGATGTGACCACTGCTTTCCCCACTCTTGGAACAGATCAGGTCTCTGCCTTAGTGCCTGGAAAGGAAGAGCTCAACACTGTGAAGTTGTATGCTCACAGAAGGGATGCAGTGACTGTGTGGTGGTAACCCCATCCTATCTGAACTGGAGAAAAATCTATATCCAACAGTATACACCTTGTGGTCCTATCCTGACCTTCTCCCAACGTTCACAACATGGCCTTTGGTGCTCGAAAAACTGGTCGGGGGAGCAGGTCCTGCTGAGATAATTTACGAAAATATTCTTCATGTCAAAAGATAGTTTAGGGAAATCCAGGGGGCCCACAGCAAGAAAATAACTAGCCTCTTTACTTAGGAAAAGGAAAAACATACAGGCAATATAATCCATAACTAAATGATTGACAATTTCAGGACTGGAATGGTTCATTCTGACTAACTGAACTGTTTCTCTAGCTACTTCTGACTGTTAGAGCTGCAGGCTTTAAAGAATTGTTCACCTGCACATGCTCATAGAGGTCTATCAGAATACATTTAGGTTCTGTATAAACTATATAGAGTAAGGAAAACATTTGAAGAATTTTGAAAAGCAATACATTTAGCCCATTTAATAAAACTGGAATAATATTATAACCACACCAGGTAAAGAAATATTTTAAAATGAGAAAAGTGCTGCCTGTACTTAGAAGGAGCACAGGAAATAGTTTAATTCCTTCCATTTCCAAATGTGGATTTATTTTTATAATTACACTGATAGTTTTAATTTTGCTTCAAAATGTATGTAACATATTTGACACTTAATATTACACACTAATATAAGACAGTATGTGTATCTTTGTGTTACTAAGAATATTTTCACATTTTATATCTCTCCCACTTTGTTTCAGCCAACTCAGTCAAAGCAATAAAACATTTTCAGTGTTAAAAAAAAAAAAAAAAAAAGAATATGGTAGAAACTCGAGGGGATTTTTACTGACCAGTGTTCAATCTGCCCCTCCCTACATCAAATTTTAAAACTAATGGAAATTCTGAACCCTTGCCACTAAAATAGCAAAAGATCGTCATCATTTACTGACTCAGTCCTCATCACTCTCAGAGCATATGGGGCATGAGACATCTTGTCAAACATATGCTGTTCCAAATGTAATAGTGCTAAATATTTAATATTCCACAATGGTTTTCTGTAAATCAAGTTGTGAAGAGTTGTAGGCAAACCACCAACTCCCACAGCAAAGGTAAGTTCCACTTCAGCTTTTCTAACTAAATTTTCTGTTGATTAGCTCTCTATCCAAATAATCCATCAGTTTTAGTTTCCACTGAGAAAAAGTACACGACCTGGTAAAACTACCAATGCTGGTCAATTCATCTCTGCTTAAAACTCCCATATCAGCATGTCTTTGTGCCTCTGAGCCCATTCTTCTAATTATCCAAGGCTCACACCTGTCTCCCCGAAGATCATAACAATGGCCATCCTCCCTTTAAAAGCAGTTTTGAACATTTCTAGATTTTAGACTTCCTAACCATGGTTGAATTTCTTCATATGATTGCCTCACCTAGACCAAACCAATGCATAATAATTATAAGACTCACAATAAAAATAACATATAGCATGTACTCGGTATATACCATTTGTTAAACTTTATCTTGAATTCCCATATCAACCCTACAGGTAGGTACCATTATCTGTTTTAACCATCAGGACAGGTACTCAGAAAGGCTCAATAACTTGGTCAAGATCACAAAGCTTACTGACCAGCAGAGGTGGGATTTAATGCACATCTTTCTGAGTACAAAGTCCATGCGGTTTCATGTAGTAACTACTCTGCAACCCAAGTGAAAGCTACACTCCCACTGAATCCTCAGAATCAAAAGTCTAGAAAAGGCTATGATGCAGTGTGGAAAATGATTCAAGCAACCCTGTAAGCAATTCAGTGGATACATCAGATAAGACAGTTTTGAGTGAGGCCCACATTTCTTCCACCAATCTACTACCCAAATCTAGACATTAAAAATTAAGCTCAACCAAGTCAAAATATAAAGAACAATGAAGCACATCAACCTAAATACTTCTTTTTAATTTAAATAATTTTAGACATATGACTAAGGTATAAATATAACCACCCTCTCCCCCTAATGTTAGCATCTTCCGTAACCACAGTACAATTATTGAAATTAAGAAACTAATACTAACACAATGTTATTAACTGAATTACAGACTTAATCCAGAGTGTACCAGTTTTCCCACTGTCAGACTTTTCTCTGTTCCAGAATCCAATCCAGAATCCCACATGGCCTTAGTTGATGTGTCTCTCTAATCTATGAGAGTTCCACAGTCTTTCCTTGTCTTTCATGACTTCAATACTTTTGAAGAATACAGTTAAGTTGTTCTGGAGAATGTCTCTCCCTTCAGGCTCTCCTACATTTCCTCAAGATTTGAATGAAGTGAAGCATTATTGGGAAGAATACCACAGGGACGACGTGCCCTCCTCAGTGCAGGATCATCAGGGGGTACATGATATTGGAATGTCTTCTCCCTGGTGATAACCTTGATGGCTTGGTTAAAGTGGTGCCTGCCAGGTTTCGCCACTATGAAGTTAGTCTTTCTCCCTTTGTAATCAAAAGATATGGGGGGCGGGGAGGAGTACTTTGGGACTATACAGATATCTTGTTTCTCCTCAAACTTCTGCCCACTAATTTTAGCATTCATCAATGAAGCTTGTACACAACAATCATTGTGTACAATCATCTCTCATTCCTTCTACACTTATATTAACTGGAATTCATCTGTAAGAAAGAGCTATCTCTTCTCCCCTTTTATTTATTTATTCAATTACTTATATCCATATGGCGCATGGATATTTTACTTTATGGACTATAATCCAATGCTATTGTTATTTCTTTTTTGTCCGTCTAATTTTCCATTTTTGGCCACTAGCAGTTCTTTCAGGTTGGTTCTGCGTCATTCTAGTGACCTTTTATCTTCTGAGCAGTTCCTAACTTTCTGGCATGACAACTTGCTCCAGGCTCATCTTGTGATGTCCCTGACTCTGCCCTAGAATCAGACATGTTTTCAAGGAGCGCTTGTTCCTTTTATTAGAAAAGGATATTTAGAAAACAAGATCTAGGGGGTACGTGTGCTCACTGCTACTGTAGTGTCATTGATTCTAGGCCATCTCAGAAAACAGAACTGGGAACTATATACGTACACATACTAGCCCACATGCACACACGCACATCTATATTTCTGTGTCTATGTATATATTTTTTGAAAAACCGTGAGTTCATACCAACATCTGATTCCAATTCTAAAGACTTCTCTTAATAGGTTATCTAATATCTTCCCAATGAGTCAAAAGAAATAAAAACAGCTTATGCATTAAAGTGGTTTCCAGATATTATCTAGGCTAAGGGTCAGCAAACTATGGCTAGTTGCCTATTTATAAAATACTTTTATTGGATAATGCAATATATGTTAAGAAAGAAAAAAAGAAGAAGAAGAATGTAGCAGGAGGGGAAGAATGAAGGGGGGGAAATCGGAGGGGGAGAAGAACCATGAGAGACAATGGACTCTGAAAAACAAACTGAGGGTTCTAGAGGGGAGGGGGGTGGGAGGATGGGTTAGCCTGGTGATGGGTATTGAGGAGGGCACGTTCTGCATGGAGCACTGGGTGTTATGCACAAACAATGAATCATGGAACACTATATCTAAAACTAATGATGTAATGTATGGGGATTAACATAACAATAAAAAAATTTAAAAAAAATACTTTTATTGGAAAAAAAGTTTTATTAGAACACAGCTACGTCCATTAATTTAGGTATAGTCTATGGCCGCTTTCCACTAGAATAAAATAATTGAAAAATTATGACAGAGGTTGTATGGGTCACAAAGTGAAAATATTTTCTATCTAGTCCTTTATGGAAAAGGTCTACAAATCCCTGGTCTAGGTTAGGTTTCAAATTTTCACTTGGGAGATGGGTGGAAAGAATGTGAGTTCAGATATCATCCTTCCACCATTAATTACTAGCCACGTAGCCTTAGACAAGCCACTGACCCTCCGTACTTCAGTTTTCCCCTTCCTTACAGTGTTGTAGAGAAGACTAGAGACCATGACAGAATTCCTGGCATATGACAGATGCTCAACTAATGGTAGCTAGAATTACTTCTGAAGGTTGCTTGTTTAGAGTTTAGGATGGGATTTTGCACAAAAAGAATCTATATTCAGTGGTGGTTAGTTGACTATATGAGTCATCTAACAGAGTCTGTTTGACCCACAGGGAACTCAATACTCCCTCCATCACTTACTAGCTGTGAGACCTTGGGCAGCTATCTATGAACCTGTTTCTCTCTCCAAAAAAGGGTAATATCTTCATAAGCCACAAGAAGCTATATCTATGAATATCTTTATGCCATGGTCCCCAACATCAGCCTGAAGACCAAAGCTGGGATGGCTGCCTCAAAAGTAGAAGCAGGATGTGCTAAAATACATGTTCCTGGTCCTAGCCCCAAGGATTCCGATTCAGGAGGTCCAGAAGAGGGTCTACGCTCAGCATTGTTAGTAAGCCCCTGAGGTGATTTTATTGCAGGGCCAGGTCTGGGAACAACTGTTAACAGTAGAAAATGTCACATGAATCCCCTCTGTGACCTCATGTCAGTCCTACATCCTCACTAGTATCCTGCTACCTCCCTCTCACTCAGGTAAATGTTTGGCCCATTAGAGAGTTCCTGCAAGTGCTATAGGAAAGCAAAATCTCTTTCTGAGCCACCACATGGTATGTGTTTAGAGAAGATTAGGTCCTACTGGACTCTAAAAGCGAAGTACGATTCCCCAGCTTTCAGAACAAAATCTAATCTGTTCCTTAAACAGCCTGCTCCTTTACAAGAATACACTCTGTAAGCCCCTCCTCATTGTATTGGTTTAGTAAATATGAAACTAAGAACCAAGTGGAACTGTGAAGAGGGAAGAGGGGAGAGAAAGATGACCAGGGACACCAATAGGAGGAAGACAAATTAAAGAAGGCAGAGTGGACTTGTCCCCCCCATCCCAGACCACCCACAGCTGACCCTTTCACACACACTGCCCTGCTTGGCCATGGGGAAGGCTAAGAAGAAGAGATCAGAGCAGGTACAGGGCATCCTAATCCATAGTTGGGACCCACAGCGGGGTTACAGGAATGGGAAACCCCAGGTGGTGGGAGCTGGGATGGAGATTCCTGGGACCTTTAGGATGTGAGGGACATATATCACTGAATCCAACATTATGTCATGAATATATATATATATATATATATATATATATATATATATATATATATGCTGGTACAGTACCCAACTCAAAAGGCAAGACTCCTCTGCTCACTCTTACAAAAATCAACAGATACCAACAAGGGCAGGTATATCCAGGAACAAGGATATAATGGGGGCTGTCAAATTTACCGGTGTTCAAAGAGCAGCTTTCAAACTATCCTAACCCTTCATCTGCCAAGAGCTTTTTTTTAATTGAAATGAAATTCACATAACATAAAATTAACCATTTTAAAGTGTACAATTGGTATTTAAGACATTCACAATGTCATATAAGCACCACCTATATCAAGTTCCAAACATTTTCATGACCCGAGAAGAAAACTTTGTACCTATTAAGCAGTCTCTCCTGTTCCCCTTTCTACCAATAGTTTTATAGTGAGAGGTGGATTTTCTCCACAATGAGATTTTATGTAGTCACTGTTTGAGCCCACTGTTTGTCAAAGCTTCTCAAAGACACAGGAACTGAGTGGGAGCAGCTTTCCGGAAAGGTCTAAGGTAAATTTTCCCTTCTCCTGCCCTACCCAGTCCAGTGGGAACAGTGCCAAACTCTTACAAACATACACACACACACACACACACACACCCTGGGCCAGTCATTTTCAAGTGGTCAACAACCATGAGAACAAGAATACATCTTGATTGCTCTGATAGGAACCTCTTTGGTCACCCACAGTGTGAGTCACTCCCCCAAATGGATCCAGACAGAGGTTGGCTCTTACCCGCTGCTTCTCTGGGTCCACATAACGAATGCCAAAATAGTCCTTCTCCAGCAAGCTGTAGTAGTTGCAGATGTGGTCAATAAGAAACTGCCCTTTGGTCTCCCTCTGCAAAAGAAGCACATTTAAGTTTCAGCCAGAGCTCATCTTGTACATTCATGTCTAAAATGTGCCCCATTCACCCCATAGGTCTGCATTTAGAGAAATGGATTAGCTCACTCCAGTCCCTGGAGCAGGGACTTCTAAACTCTTAACTACAATCCACAGTGAGAAATACATTTTTACCCTGTGAACCATTACACACACACACACACACACACACACACAGCCAAAGGAACACTAAAAAGAGAGCCAAAAAGACACCAAACAACACCCTGCATAGATGCAGTGTACTCTAATATGTTCTATTTTATTCTGTTATGGGCCATTTAACTTTTTAAAGCTATTTATGATTCAGAACACTGATTTAACAACTCAATACCTAGTGGAGAACCACCATTCACAAACCCACATATAATTCCACATACAGTGCACCTGAATGTTTGCCGTAATTGCTCCGCAGGTATTCACTCACTCAGTCTTCATAATGATCCTATGAGGAAGGTCCCCAATTTACATCTAAAGAAACAGAAGCACCGAGCCTCGGTGGCCTGCCCAAAGTCACACAAGCTGTATAGAGCAAGGTAGCATTTGACCCAGGCCACCTGGCTATAGAATCGGGGCTCCTACCACACTATTTTGTCTCCCCAGAGACTAGCAAGTGCACTGCAACTCAGCTAGAAGGCCCAATCTGGATGCTATGGGACTACAGTGAATGGTGTTAGACGGAACACCCTGCCCCCCACTGGGAAAGGTGGAAAACCTGCAGCTTTGGGCCTCAAAGCCAGGGCATCACGTCCTTAAGGGATGTGGAGATGGGGGGGGGGGGGGCTGACAGACTGGGATAGGCCCAGGTGACCTTAGGCAAACTCCCCAGCTGTTTCACATGGGTAAAATGAGTCGGTTAGATTATTTTTCCTTCTAAAATTCTGTGAGAGATTTGTCAGCCAAATCTGATTAAGATGAATACCATTACCACAAAACCCTGTTAATAGCAAGGACTCTTCCAAGCCTTCATCAAGATATTTGATAAGATTAATTTCTGCTTCAATCAAAGTTGCTGACAGACCCATGGAATATTTTAGGGGTAGAATGTGACCTATAAAAATAAATGAAGAAATTAGAGACACTAAGTGAGCCACTCCTCCAATCCACTAAAAATAATTTTGGAAGAGGAGTTTGATCTATGTTACATGATTATCTTTTCATTAGAAACTACTAACATCAGCTCAGACAGTTGATGAAAAAGCCACTCACTGGCCTGGGATGTACTGCACTGAATAAAGGATGGGGGCATATAAACACATATTGTGATATGAAGCCCCGATTCTCCTGAAATCACATTGAGTTTAATTTTGAATAAACTTTGAGCCTTTACTTCCTTTACTGAAACCATCTAATGTAGCTCAAAAGGGACAAAGCATCAAAATGGAGTTTGTTTTCAGAGTTTTCTAATTGTTTTTAACCCTGGAAGCTCAAATGACGAGCTGTATCTGATGCCCACGATATAATCAATGGATTTAGTTCCTTTTACAGATTTACTCTCTAATGCATCCACAGTTAAGAGGCTGAAGAATCAAATCACTGAACATAACATGTGAGTCTGTCATTCTGTGACTGGATTGCCAAGCTCTCTGCATTAGGATTTACTATGTTGGACTGCCCCCACCATATGCGAGACACACAAGATATGTGGGTCAAAGCAATGCTTTGTAATGATGTGGGACTGAGCAGAACTTGATTGTGCCTGACAGCTAGCATTTTGCCCTGAAGATGTACTTAAAAGCACAACAAAGATTTTTTTAAAAATGATTAAACACATCAACCAATACATACAACTCTCTCATATTACATAAGACCCTTGAGAAAAGGAAACGCCACTGTAGACATTGTGTTGAGTGGAATACACAAGTGGGGATGAAACAGAAATCAGTATCTTCCACAAAAGCAGGTGAGGCCAGTTCCCATGCTTCCAGGCCACCAGGCCCCTGTTCCTAAAAGCTCTGCCCACAGACCAGCAATACCGCAGAGCAGTGGCCTCAGCCTCACCCAGGAGGGAGCTTGTTGCAAACACAGAATCTCGGGCACAGCTCCAGACCAACTGAACCTAATTTGCATTTCAGCAAGATATCCTGGTAATTCACATGTTCATTCATTTTGAGAAGCATGGGTCTAGGGGAATTTCCCCCATGTGTGAGAAGTGCAAACATTGTACCTGGTTGCAGACGTCATGGGGGGGGGGGGAAGCCCATTTTCCCCATGGAGAATTGTCTATGCCTCAACTCACAAAAATGAAAGTGTTTTCTAATCTCAGGAACAAAAATGGTCCCTGCGCCTAGGGGCTGCCAGCCAGCCTCGTCATCTTGAGATGCTCTGTGTCACTGCTTCTTGCCAAGAAAGCCAGCTTACAGCCTCACGTTCTGCTCTGCCTGGAAATCTGGACCAAGTTCTTAAGGCATTTAACTTCCTATTATCACTTCTATGCATGAAGCCCAGTTCTTATGTTAAATAAAAGACCACCCGGGCCCAGGCCCAAGGGTCAGAAGAGCTCATTCAGGGTCAGGTATGTGAGGGGGTCCAGCCGCCAGTTCCACACACCTCATGCCAGGGGAGGGCCTTGGGGTGAACACTAGGTCTGTTCCCAACTCCCACTCCTGGAACTCTGTTGAACTGACTCAAATCCTCCACTTGCTTCCTCCTGAGCTTCCTGAGAGTAGAAGCCACTGTTCACCACCCTGCCTGGCACACTGGAAGTTATGGAGTGAATAAACAAGGAATTGCTTTTTCTCATGGAAAACCTGGGGTCTGGGAACAGACAGTGAGCCTTTGGAAGACACTAAAGTCCCAGGGGAGATGGAGATTCCACAAACATAGTGGAATTAGCCAACTTTCACCCAAATCCTTCAATGTCTATGTGGAGACATAGTTATCGAAGATTTCAAGTATAAGGACTTCAATTTTTAATGTCAAATTTTTTATTCTCCCACAAGACAACAGTTGTCCTTTCAATACTGACCAAATGGGGGAGGGAGATTCAAACAGTTAATATAAATTCTTTAGAGCTATTACCTAAGTCATGTTTTATCACAAAAGTAGCACATAAGAAAAACATTAGGACATAAGTGTGTGATCTGTGCCTCAAGAAAGTGCCTTAAGTATAGACTTTGGATGCTGTCTCTAAATGAGGTTATGCAGTAGGTCTCAGAAATGCACTGACAGCATTGAACAAAGAATGTGTTCACCACACATGTTTAAACGTATGTCCCAATACTATTGGTCCTCACCACCTAGAACACACTGTGGATTGATTTACAAATACTGTACTAAAATATCGTGAATACAATTTTTTCAACTGTAGTTTTTTTAATGTGTTAAAAATCTAAACCAATGCTAGTCAAAATATGGTCTATAGACTGTGAGGGAATGTCAACTCTTTGTTACCGGTCTTCCATGAAACAAATGTGGAAATTAAGAGTATTCTATTTTCACTGGGTGTGTTTTGGGAAGGGAGATTTGTTTTGTTTTTTTTTAAACACATATTAGTCCAAAACAGATTGAGGGAACAAAATCTAGTACTGGTCTCTCACCATCAAGAGTTCGAGATGGTCAGATCTAAATCACCACCAGGTTCTGGGTGCTTTGGGGATTTCATTACTCTAGGAGCCTCAGCTATGTAAAGGGGACTGGGTCCTCTTGCAACCTTCTCTGCCCATTTTCTGATAATTACTGGTGTGTGTGTGTGTGCATGTGCGTGTGTGTGTGTATCCCTGAATTTCTTACAATAACCACATTCTCTCAGGGCCTTTTCCCATAGGTTGGAAAAGAACCTAATTTTTATAATCACAAACCAGCTTACTTTTCAAAAAACCTCTCTCTCCTCCCCACCCTAAAGTATGTACCGGAAAGAAAGAAGAGGCCACTATGTTAGAGTTCTGTTTCCAACACTTACTACTTGGCTGACCTTAAGCAAGTCATGAAATCTGATACTACATTTCTTCTAGTAAAAGAAATAATGGGGAGGGGGAGAAAGATGGTGGAAGAGTAGGAGACCTAAATTTCATCTGGTCCCAGGAATGCAGCTAGATAGGTATCAAACCATTCTGAACACCTACAAACTCAATAGGAGATCGAAGAAAAGAGTAGCAGCAACTCTCTGAAGAGAAAAGCGACCACTTTCTGGAAGGTCTCTTCTGATTTGTTTAGTACATATTTTTCTGGGGTCATTGTTACCCTGTTAGCATTTTGTTCTCTCATTCATCTGTTCTCCTCTGGACAAAATGACAAGACAGAAAAACTCATCTCAGAAAAATGAACAAGAGTCAGTACCGACTGCCAGGGACCTAATCAATATGGACATTAGTAAGATGTCAGAACTAGAGTTCAGAATGATGATTATAAAGATACTAGCTGGGCTTGAAAAAAGCATGGAAGATACTAGAGAAACCCTTTCTGGAGAAATAAAAGAACTAAAATCAAAATAAAAAAGGCTATTAATGAAGTGCAATAAAAAATGGAGGCTCTAACTGCTAGGATAAATGAGGCAGAAGAGAGAATCAGTGAGATAGAAGACCAAATGATGGAAAATAAAGAAGCTGAGAAAAAGAGACAAACTACTGGATCACGAGGGCAGAATTCGAGAGATAAGTGATAACATAAGACAAAACAATATTAGAATAATTGGGATCCCAGAAGAAGAAGAAAAAGAGAGGGGCAGAAGGTATATTGGGGCAAATTATAGCAGAGAACTTCCCTAATTTGGGGAAGGAAACAGGCATCAAAATCCAGGAGGCACAGAGAACACCCCTCAAAAATCAATAAAAATAGGTCAACACCCCGACATCTAATAATAAAACTTACAAGTCTCAGGGACAAAGAGAAAATCCTGAAAGCAGCTCGGGACAAGAGGTCTGCAAACTACAATGGTAAAAATATTAGATTGGCAGCAGACCTATCCACAGAGACCTGGCAGGCCAGAAAGGACTGGCATGATATATTCAGAGCACTAAATGAGAAAAATATGCAGCCAAGAATACTATATCCAGCTAGGCTGTCATTGAAAATAGAAGGAGAGATAAAAAGCTTCCAGGACAAACAAAACCTAAAAGAATTTGCAAACACGAAACCAGCCCTACAAGAAATATTGAAAGGGGTCCTCTAAGCAAAGAGAGAGCCTAAAAGCAACATAGACCAGAAAGGAACACAGACAATATACAGTAACAGTCACCTTACAGGCAATACAAAGGCACTAAATTCATATCTTTCAATAGTTACCCTGAATGTAAATGGGCTAAATACCCCAATTAAAAGACACAAGCTATCAGATTGGATAAAAAAACAAGACCCATTGATATGCTGTCTGCAAGAGACTCATTTTAGACCCAAAGACACCTCCAGATTTAAAGTGAGGGGGTGGAAAACAATTTACCATGCTAATGGACACCAAAAGAAAGCTGGGGTGGCAATCCTTATATCACACAAATTAGATTTTAAACCAAAGACTGTAATAAGAGATGAGGAAGGACACTATATCCTACTTAAAGGGTCTATCCAACAAGAAGATCTAACAATTGTAAATATCTATGCCCCTAACATGGGAGCAGCCAATTATATAAGGCAATTGATAACAAAAGCAAAGAAACACATTGACAACAATACAATAATAGTGGGGGACTTTAACACCCCCCTCACTGAATTGGACAGATCATCTAAGCAAAAGATCAACAAGGAAATAAAGACTTTAAATGACACACTGGACCAAATGGACTTCACAGATATATTCAGAACATTCCATCCCAAAGCAACAGAACACACATTCTTCTCTAGTGCCCATGGAACATTCTCCAGAATAGATCACATCCTAGGTCACAAATCAGGTCTCAACTGGTACCAAAAGACTGGGATCATTCCCTGCATATTTTCGGACCACAGTGCTTTGAAACTAGAACTCAGTCACAAGAGGAAAGTCAGAAAGAACTCAAATACATGGAGGCTAAAGAGCATCCTACTAAAGAATGAATGGGTCAACCGGGAAATTAAAGAAGAATTTAAAAAATTCATGGAAACAAATGAAAATGAAAACACAACTGTTCAAAATCTTTGGGATGCAGCAAAGGCAGTCCTAAGAGGAAAGTATATAGCAATACAAGCCTTTCTCAAGAAACAAGAAAGGTCTCAAATACACAACCTAACCCTACACCTAAAGGAGCTGGAGAAGGAACAGCAAATAAAGCCTAAACCCAGCAGGAGAAGAGAAATAATAAAGATCAGAGCAGAAATCAATGAAAGAGAAACCAAAAGAACAGTAGAACAGATCAACGAAACTAAGAGGTGGTTCTTTGAAAGAATTAATAAGATTGATAAATCCCTGGCCAGACTTATCAAAAAGAAAGGAGAAATGACCCAAATAAATAAAATCATGAAAGAGGAGCGATCACAACCAACACCAAAGGAATACAAACAATTTTAAGAACTTATTATGAGCAACTATATGCCAGCAAATTAGATAATCTGGAAGAAATGGATGCATTCCTAGAGATGTATCAACTACCAAACCTGAACCAGGAAGAAACAGAAAACCTGAACAGACCCATAATCAGCAAGGAAATTGAAGCAATAATAAAAAATCTCCCAACAAACAAGAGCCCAGGGCCAGATGGCTTCCCAGGGGAATTCTACCAAACATTTAAAGAATTAATACCTATTCTTCTGAAACTGTTCCCAAAAAATAGAAATGGAAGGAAAACTTCCAAACTCATTTTATGAGGCCAGCATTACCTTGATCCCAAAATCAGACAAAGAGATCCCATCAAAAAGGAGAATTGCAGACCAATATCCCTGATGAACATGGATGCAAAAATTCTCACCAAAATACTAGCCAAAAGGATCCAACAGTACATTGAAAGGATTATTCACCACGACTAAGTGGGATTTATCCCTGGGCTGCAAGGTTGGTTCAATATCCGCAAATCAATCAATGTGATACATTAATAAAAGAAAGAACAAGAACCATATGATCCTCTCAATAGATGCAGAAAAAGCATTTGACAAAGTAAAGCATCCTTTCTTGATTAAAACTCTTCAGAGTGTAGGGATAGAGGGTACATACCTCAATATCATAAAAGCCATCTATGAAAAACTCACAGTGAATATAATTCTCAGTGAGGAAAAACTGAAAGCTTTCCCCCTAAGGTCAGGAACACAGCAGGGATGTCCACTATCACCACTGCTATTCAACATAGTACTAGAAGTACTAGCCACAGCAATCAGACAACAAAAAGAAATAAAAGGCATCCGAATCTGCAAAGAAGAAGTCAAACTCTCACTCTTTGCAGATGGTATGATATTTATGTGGAAAACCCAAAAGACTCCACCCCAAAACTGCTAGAACTCATACAGGAATTCAGTAAAGTGGCAGGATATAAAATCAATGCACAGAAATCAGTGGCATTCCTATACACCAACAACAAGACAGAAGAAATTAAGGAGCCAATCCCATTAACAATTGCACCCAAAACCATAAGATACCTAGGAATAAATCTAACCAAAGAGGCAAAGAATCTGTACTCAGAAAACTATAAAATACTCCTGAAAGAAATTGAGGAAGACACAAAGAAATGGAAAAACGTTCCATGCTCATGGATTGGAAGAACAAATATTGGGAAGATGTCAATGCTACCTAGAGGAATCTACACATTTAATGCAATCCCTATCAAAATACCATCCACTTTTTTCAAAGAAATGGAAAAAATAATCCTAAAATTTGTATGGAACCAGAAAAGACCCCGAATAGCCAGAGGAATGTTGAAAAAGAAAAACAAAGCTGGTGGCATCACAATTCCGGACTTCAAGCTCTACTACAAACCTGTAATCATCAAGACAGTATGGTACTGGCACAAAAACAGACACCTAGATCAATGGAACAGAATAGAGAGCCCAGAAATGGACCCTCAACTCTATGGTCAACTAATCTTCGACAAAGCAGGAAAGAATGTCCAACGGAAAAAAAGACAGTCTCTTCAACAAATGGTGTTGGGAAAATTGGACAGCCACATGCAGAAGAATAAAACTGGACCATTTCCTTACACCACACACAAAAATAGACTCAAAATGGATGAAAGACCTAAATGGGAGACAGGAGTCCATCAAAATCCTAAAGGAGAACACAGGCAGCAACCTCTTCGACCTCAGCTGCAGCCACTTCTTCCTAGAAACATCGCCAAAGGCAAGGGAAGCAAGGGCAAAAATGAACTATTGGGACTTCATCATGATAAAAAGCTTTTGCACAGCAAAGGAAACAGTCAACAAAACCAAAAGACAACTGACAGAATGGGAGAAGATATTTGCAAATGACATATCAGATAAAGGGCTAGTATCCAAATCTATGAAGAACTTACCATACTCAACACCCAAAGAACAAATAATCCAATCAAGAAATGGGCAGAAGACATGAACAGACATTTCTGCAAAGAAGACATCCAAATGGCCAACAGACACATAAAGTGCTCAACATCACTCGGCATGAGGGAAATCCAAATCAAAACCTCAACAAGATACCACCTCACACCAGTCAGAATGGCTAAAATTAACAAGTCAGGAAACAACAGATGTTGGTGAGGATGCATAGAAAGGGGAACCCTCCTACACTGTTGGTGGGAATGCAAGCTGGCGCAGCCACTCTGGAAAACAGTATGGAGGGTCCTCAAAAAGTTGAAAATAGAGCTACCATATGACCCAGCAATTGCACTACTGGGTATTTACCCCAAAGATACAAATGTAGTGATCCGAAGGGGTACGTGCACCCTGATGTGTACAGCAGCAATGTCCACAATAGCCAAACTATGGAAAGAGCCAAGATGTGCATCAACAGATGAACAGATAAAGATGTGGTATATATATACAATGGAATATTATGCAGCCATCAAAAAAAAAAAAAAAAAAAAAAAACGAAATCTTGCCATTTGCAATGACGTGGATGGAACTAGATGGTATTATGCTAAGCGAAATAAGTCAATCAGAGAAAGACATGTATCATATGATCTCACTGATATGAGGAATTCTTAATCTCAGGAAACAAACTGAGGGTTGCTGGAGTGGTGGGGGGTGGGAGGGATGGGGTGGCTGGGTGATAGACATCGGGGAGGGTATGTGCTATGGTGAGCGCTGTGAATTGTGTAAGACTGATGAATCACAGACCTGTACCTCTGAAACAAATAATACATTATATGTTCACAAAAAAAAAAAAAGATAGTAGGAAGGGAAAAATGAAGGGGGGAAATCGGAAGGGGAGACGAACCATGAGAGACTATGGACTCTGAGAAACAAACAGAGGGTTCTAGAGGGGAGGGGGGTGGGGGGATGGGTTAGCCTGGTGATGGGTATTAAAGAGGGCACATATTGAATGGAGCACTGTGTGTTAAATGCAAACATGAATCATGGAACATTACATCAAAAACTAATGATGTAAGGTATGGTGATTAACATAACATAATAAAATTAAATTAAAAAAAGAAAGAATGGTAACTTTCAGAATAATCTCTTGGGGTAGATTTGAGACTCATTCATGTAGTTATTAAACCTCTATTTTGCAAGACACTGGGACAGGGATTTGAAATAGTGTACAAAACATAATTTATAATCTCACAGATCTTAAAACTCTAGTTTATAATATGTGAAAGCATTTTGTATTCTGCAAAGCACATACCAGAGTAAGAGGTCATTACTGATAATATTAAGAATAATCTGAATCTTAAATCTTTGTATCCAATTTTATGGATCCTTTTAGATACAAAGAAGGTGAGGGGAACAGTATTTACCTCCCAGAACTGGCCTCTGGGGAAGAAAAAGTGAACAAAGAGACAAAGAACTCAATTCTGTTGCTCAACTCCTCTTACAACTAATTGCTGATGATGCATTTACTTCAACTCCCTAGTTCGACTGAAGTAAAAACAAAATATTTGTCCTTCAAGAGGAGCAAGTGAACTCAATTGGCTAAATCAGCCATGGCTTGTCTTCAGTGAAAAAGCATGGCAGATTTCAATCCCTAATTCCTAAACCTCAAAGGCAAGACATTTTACTACCTTTCAGATTCTGGTTAAGTGAGAAGGAGAAGAGTATCAATCCAAAACTACTTAATGTATTGCTACAAATCAAGATTTAGAGTTCAAATAGCTACCTTCAGGAATGAAAGTATAAACCTCATGATAATTACTACTCATTGAACACTTACCATACACCAAGAACTGGGTTACAAACGTTGTATTTAAAATCCTGACAACCGGGCGCCTGGGTGGCTCAGTTGGTTAAGCGACTGCCTTCGGCTCAGGTCATGATCCTGGAGTCCCGGGATCGAGTCCCGCATCGGGCTCCCTGCTCGGCAGGGAGTCTGCTTCTCCCTCTGACCCTCCTCCCTCTCATGCTGTCTCTCATTCTCCCTCTCAAATAAATAAATAAAATCTTTAAAAAATAAAATAAAATAAAATAAAATCCTGACAACCTACTGAAGTGGCTAATATTCTCCCCATGTGTTATAGAATAAAAAAAAAAAAAAAATCAATCCAGAAATGTTAAGTTTGTTGGTAAGGATGTCAAACCCAGGGCCACCACCTATGCCCAAGATATTGTAGGAACTCAATTTGCCTATCTGCCACCATTCTCTATGGACACAGAAGCAACAATAGAAGAATTTGGGAGCAGCATCCAGTGCCCCAGTTACTAGAACTTAGACACTGAGAGAAAGGGGCACTGGGTTATCTACACAACATGAGGCCTGGAAAAAGGCAGTTTATTATAAAATATAAACCACATTATAGATTTCATTGGTTAATTGCCCAGCATCCACACACCCCTTTGTCTTTTCTAATAGAACCCAGATTTTGTTCAGGTAGGCACACATGCATAGACACACGTAACATACATGCACACAAGTACATGCAAAGTCTGTGAGGCTCAGGGAACTATGACTCACCCCCACCTCCAGCGTGGCTGGTGTAAGGGGAATCCCACCCTTCTTGTCTGATTGGTTCATGAAAGGACATATGTCCCGGTTTAGGCCAATGAGACATGAGGAGCAATTGGGGTTTCTTGAATAGCTCTTGTTGGCTCTCCTGAGAGAGCTTCCCAAAGAGACTTTCTCTTCCGCTCTGGATGTTGTTATACAAAGGTGTGAGGCCTGGAACTGCTGCAGCCATGTTAAAAACCAGCCTGAGGATGAATCCAACACAGGGCGGAGCAAAAATATTCACAGGGAGATGGGTGTCTGTGTCTCCAGATCACCCAACATGATGCTCACTTTTTGTGCGAACCTCCAGGTCTGCCAACAAAATACCTTGTTGTTTCAACTAGTACAAATTGGTTTTTCTGCTGACTGCACCCAAAATTTTCACTCAAGAAAGAAAGTGAATCAATAGGGCCAACGGGAAACACAATCACAGAAATTATCAACTAATGAACCAAGGAGCAGAGTCCATCTACCGTGTTCTATTTGACCAAAATAGTGTTTTTGTATCTTTAAATTGGGAGCCTGCTCAGAATATCTGAATGCTGGTTGCTCTTGAAAAGCTGGAGGGTCTGGAAGCTGGACCATGAAGGTCTGCTGAAGCTCAGGATCAGCTCTCCTTTCCATGCAGAGTGAACTTTGCAGTCTACCATACTCCCACCTACCCTGGGGTCTTCCACATCTTCCATTTCCCACAGTTCCCTGATCTCTGGAAAAATCTGAGTTTACAACCCTGATCGGAGGCAAATTAGAGGCTTTCAAAGTGTTCCTGGAGTTTTCCTTTAAAGTGCTTGGGAGCATCCTCACAGACAGAAGAAGTCCTCAGTGGACACAGCTTGAGCTGCTCCCTAAGGCTGTGTAGCCACTGACGTCCTAGTACCCTTTGGTGGGGAAGAAGGGTCCAACATAGACCAGAGACTTTAGGGAAGATCACTGGGATGAGGGGAGTAGATAACATCCACAAGAATCAGAAACACAGAGCGCCTGGGTGGCTCAGTTGATTGGGCATTTGCCTTTGGCTCAGGTGGTGACCCCAGGATTCTGGGATCAAATCCTGCATTGGGCTCCCTGCTCCATGGAGAGCCTGCTTCTCCCTCTGCCCCTCCACCCCCCGTCTTTCATGAATAAAGAAAATCTTAAAAAAAAAAAAAAAGAATCAGAAACACAGACCCAAGACACCAGGAATAGTTCATTCTGGGGCAGGCACTATACCCCCCAGGAATCCTCTATGACAAACAGAAGTGGGACTACCAGACCTTGTTTTCTGGTAATTAAGGCTTTGAGACTTTTGTTCAAAGGGCCCTGTTGCTCAGCATCCTATGTTCACATGAGTTGCTCATGAAAGGGGCAGCCTGCACAGATACACATTTGGGGAAGAACGGAATTGTCAGTCTCTCCTGATTCTTCTACAGGGAAGGAAGAATCCAATTCCCATCTGGATACCTAGAAACTTCAAAGGGGCTTCTAGACAAATGTAAGGCCCTGAACGGCAAACTGAATGCTTGGTTTGCTACCAAGAGTAGGTCTTCTCCCTAGAAGTTGCATTTCTTTTGTGAATTAACATCCTCAATCCATTGATTTTCATAAGCAGATAAATAGAACAGTAATGAGAAACTGGTGAACTGAATAGTTCTGCTTCTAATGTGAAGGACAAGCATTAGTTAATTTAAGAAATATTGTGCCCTGGGGCACCTGGGTGGATCAGTCAGTTGAGTGTCCAACTCTTGGTTTCGGCTCAGGTCATGGTCTTAGGGTGTGGGATGGAGCCCCACATTGGGCTCTGCACTCAGTGCAGAGTCTGCTTGTCCCTTTCCCTCTGCTTCTCCTCCCGCTCTCTCTCTCTCAAAATCTTAAAAAAATAGGGGGGTGGGAGGATGGGTTAGCCTGGTGATGGGTATTAAAGAGGGCACGTTCTGCATGGAACACTGGGTGTTATACGCAAACAATGAATCATGGAACATCAAAAACTAATGATGTAATGTATGGTGATTAACATAGCATAATAATAATAAAATAAATTAAAAATTAAAAATAAAAAAATAAAATCTTAAAAAATATATTGTGGCTTGATTGAACCTTTTTATAAGCTCTACTTATATCTCTGCTAAAAAAACTTCAAGCATATCTGCATAAATATGTATATTTTGTTATGGTAGACACCATAGATTTAACCAAAACCAAGCATTTCTTTAGAAAGAAATTCACTTTTATAATTGGATTTTAAATATCAAGTATTACTTTGTTAATTATTCCTTCCCATTGCAGACAGTAACTGGTATTTGATATTTGGCTGGGACATTCATTCAGAAAATGGCATTATCCCAAGACAATGAGGAAAGAAGTAATATTAAAGCTGTTTAAACAGGGAGAAATGTAAAGAAAGACAAGAACAGAGGGACCCCTCATAGTTGAACCTTTTAAAAGTTGTTTTGATTTGATGGGGAAAATGATGCTGGGAAAACCAGACAGCTACATGCAAAAGAATGAAACTGGGCCACTTTCTTACACCATACACAAAATAAACGCAAAATGGATTGAAGACCTGAATGTGAGACCTGAAACCATAAAACTCCCAGAAGAAAACATAGGTAGTAATCTCTGACATTGGCCATAGCAACATTTTTCTAGATAGGTCTCTTAAAGCATGGGAAACAAAAACAAAAATAAACTATTGGGGCTATACCAAAATAAAAAGCTTTTACACATCAAGGGAAACCATCAACAAAAGGCAACCAACCAAACAAGATATTTATCTGTACATGATATATCTAATAAGGATATATTATTATATCCTTAATTAATCCAAACTATATGAATAGTTAATACCCAAACTATATGAAGAACTGCAACGCAACACCAAAAAAATCCCAAACAATACAATTTAAAAATGAGTAGAGGAGGGACGCCTGGGTGGCTCAGTCAGTTAAGCATCTGCCTTCGGCTCAGGTCACAATCCTGGGGTCTTCGGATTGAGCCCCATGTTGGGCTCCCTGCTCTCAGTGGGGAGCCTACTTCTCCCTCTACCTCTGCCCCTCCCCCCCGCTTGTTCTCGCGCTCTCTCTCTCCCCCTCTCTAATAAAATCATTTTTAAAAAATGAACAAAGGACCTGAATAGACATTTTTCCAAAGACTTACAACAGACCGTGTAGCCAACAGATATATGAAAAGATGCTCAATATGACGCATCAGGAAAATGCAAACCAAAACCACAATGAACTATCACCCCACTCCTGTCAGAATGGCTAGAATCAAAAAGAAATAACAAGTGTTGGTGAGGATGTGGAAAAGTGGAGCACTTGTGCACTGTTGGTGGGAATGTAAATTGGTACAGCTACTGTGGAAAACCACATGGAGGGTCCTCAAAAAAATTAAAAATAAAAATACCACATGACCCAGTAATTCCACCACTGGGTATTTACCCAAAGAAAATGAAAACACTAATTCAGAAGGATACAAATCCTTCTGTTTATTGCAGCATTATTTACAATAGCTAAGATATGGAAGGAACCCAAGTGTCTATCAATAGATGAGTGGATAAAAAAAGATGTTGAACACACACACACACGCCATAAAAATGAGATCTTGCTATCTGCAATAACATGGATGGAGCTAGAGGATATTATGCTAAGTGAAATAATGTAAAATAAGTCAGAAAACTATCATGATTTCACTTATCTGTGGAATCTAAAAAACAAAACAAATAAAAAGCAGAAACAGACCCATAAGTCATAAATACAGAGAAACTAATGGTTCCCAGAGGAGAGGGGTGGATGGAAGGATGGGCAAGTGGGTGAGGGAAAGTGGAAGAAACTCATTTTATAGCTGAAAAACTAAGTCACAGTAATAAAACGTACAGCATGGGGCATACAGTCAATGGTATTGTGATCATGTTGTACAGTGACAGAGGGTAGCTACAATTGTGGTGAGCACAGCATAATGTATAAACTTGTTGAATCACTATGGTGTACACTTGAAACTGTACTATTGTGTGTCAATATGGAATACTGTGTGTCAAATACACTTTAATAAAAATGTTGATTTGTATTACTCAAATATTTTCAGATGTATAAAAGGTAAAACCAAGGATTAGGAAGCTGAAGTACCTAATTCTGAATATACATCTACCATATAGTAATTGTATATTATGACTAAGATAAATGAAAATACAGGCTAGATGGATTAAAGGCATTTTTGTGTACAATAAATAATCATAAGTTGGGGGATGGGAGAGTATTAGGACTGTAGCAGTGACCTGAAAATGAGAAAATAACAAAATTACCAAATCCAGACATTCACAGCAGGGAGGCAGGCAGGGAATCAATAGTTTCCTGAAAGTGAGAATCTCGCTGCAAAAATAAAAGGCAAAACACAAGTGGCCACCTAGCCCAATGAGGCTCACTGGAAGAGAGTCAAAACCCAACTGCAGATCTCAAGTCCCTGGTGGCCCCTACACCCTCGGAGAAAACAGAAATATACTGCCATCCTCACAGCTAGAGGCTTAGTAGTATCAAGGTTGGGGACATTTTAAGAAGCCCTAGGGAAGAAAACTGGAGAATAAGTACAGCCATGAAAAAAAGCAGCAGCCAGAACAGGTTGACCACTCTATTGCCTGGGTTCTGAATGTGTCTTCTGAAGGAGGGTCATAGTCGAATACAGAGGCAAGGTGCCCTGGACTTGGTAATGTTTCCTTCTCTTTGCTTTTCTTTGGGGTGTTTTTTGCCACTGTTACCTCCCCTGGGTTCCACATCTTTCACTCTAAAGGATGGGCTGTGTGTCTACACTCAGTCATAGGGTCATTTCTCTTCTGACACACAGATCCATCCCAATGCTTGAGGAATCATATTTGATGTTTCAGCTCTTAGAAATTTCTGCCACTTCTCAGTGCTCAAGAGATTTTTCCTTCCCCCACTTTTTTCTTCTTCCCATTTTGGGGTTTAGTGTCCTTGACAGCCCCAATTCCTGAAGGCAGTCACTTCAGAATAATTTTAGTCTTCCAACTCCAATCCTTTCTGCAAAGTCAATGGATTCCCCCTTCCCCCCCACTTCACGGTGCAGAAACCAAGGCTCAGAGAGCCTAATTAACTTACCCAAGGTCAACACAGCTAGAAAATAGCATAGTCAATATTTAAACCCCAGTCTGCTTAATTTTGTTATTATACCCAAATTTTCAAATAGTTTAAAAGAAATAACTGGATAACATCAACTTGATAACATCTACAAAACCTTACACTTACCGTATTTAATGGAGAGAAACTAAATGTTTTCCTCCTAAGATCAAAAACAAGGCAAGGATGCTCCCTCTCACCATTTCTATTCACTATCATACTGGAAGTTCTAGCAAATGCGTTAAGGGGCAGGGAGACATACAGATTGGGAAGGAAGAAATAAAATTTTCTTTATTTGAAGATTACATGATTGTTTATGTAGAAAGCCCAGAAGAATCAACAACAAATTTCCTGGAACTGATAAGTGATTATAGCAAGGTTGCAGGATACAAAGCTAATATACAAAAGTGAATAGTTTTCCCATGTTATCAGCAAGAACAATTGAGAGCTGAAATTAACAACACCATTTACATTAGCAAAATGAACACCTTTAGGTACATATAACAAGAATGCATAAAATCTAGGTGGGAAAAACTATAAAATTGTGATGAATGAAATAAAGACTAAACAAATGGAGAGATATCCCATGTTCATGAATAGGAAGACTCGATATTGCTAAGATGTCAGTGCTTCCCAACTTTAACTATAGGTTCAATGCAAGTCAATCGAAATCTCAGTAAGTTAATTTATATAAGCAATCTGATTCTAATGTTTATATGGAAAGGAAAAAGATCCAGAATAGCCAACACAATGTTGATGAAGAACAAAATCAGAAGACTGACACTACTCAACTTCAAGACTTACTAGAAAATTACAGTGATTAAGACAGTGTGGTACAGGCAAAAGAATGTACAAATAGGGCAACAGAACAGAAGAGCCCCAAAATAGACCCACACAAATATAGTTACTACTGACCTTTGACAAAAAAGCAAAGGCACTTCAGTGGAAAGAAGATGGTGTTTTGTTTTGTTTTCAACAAATGGTGCTGGAACAACTAGATACCCACATGCCAAAAAATCACCATCATCATCATCATCATGATCTAGACACAGATATTATACCCTTCACAAAAATTAACTCAAAATAGATCATAGACCTAAACCACAAAACTATAATACCTCTAGAAGATATCATAGGTCAAAACCTAGGTGACCTGGGTTTGGCAATGACTCTTTAGATACAACACCAAACCATGAGAAAAAAATTGATTCGTTGAAGTTCATTAGAATTTAAAATCTCTGCTCTGCAAAGAAACTGTTAAGAGAATTAAAAGACAAGCCATACACTTGGAGAAAGTATTTGAAACCACACATTTGACAATGGACTTATATCCAAAGAACTCTTAAGATGTGACAATAAGATACAAACAACCCAATTTAAAAGTGGACAATTTTGACAGACACTTTCCCAAAGAAGATATATGGATGGCAAATAAGCATATGAAAAGGTGCTCCATATCAACAGGTCATTAGGGAATTGCAAATTAAAACAATGAGATACCACCACATACCTACTGAATGGCTAAAATCCAGAACACTGATAACACCAAATGCTGACAAGGATGTGAAGCAACAGGAACTCTCATTCACTGCTGGTGGAAAGTAAAATGGTACAGCCACTTTGGAAGAGAGTTTGGCAGTGCCTTGCAAAACTAAACACAGGCTCAATCCAGCAACTGTTCTCCTAGGTATTTATCCAAATGAGTCAAAAACTTATGTCCACACGGAAACTTGCACACAAATGTTTACAGCAGTTTTATTCATAATTACTAAAAATTGGAAGTAACCAAGATGTTCTTCAATAGGTGAATGGATAAACAAAGTGGAACATTCATACATGGATTATTATTCAGGGATAAAAGGAAATTAGCTATTGAGCCATGAAAAGAAATGAAGAATATTTAAATGCATATTGCTAAAAAGAAGCTACTGTGAAAAGGCTACATACTGTATACATACATATGGCATTCTGGAAAAAGCAATACTACAGAGATAGTTAAAAAAAAAAAAAGGATCAGTGGTTGCTGAGGTTGTGGGGTGGGGAGAGATGAATAGGTGAAGCACAAAGGATTTTTAAGGCAGTGAAACCATTCTGTATGATACTTTAATGGTGGATATGTGACACATTTGTCAAAACTGTACAACATAAAGTAAAACCCTAACATAAACTATGAACTTCAGATAATAATGTATTAATATTTGTTCATCAATTGTAACAAATGAACCACACTAATGCAAGATGTAAATAATATGGGAGAGTGGGGGATTGGTAGAAAGGGAGTAGATGGGAACTGAACTTTCTGTTCCGTTTTTCTGTAAACCTAAAATATTCAAACACATTAATTTAAAAGTAAAGAAGAAAAGAAAGAAACCAACAAAACACCTCAGAGGATATAAGCCTAAGAACTGCAACTCATGGGGCGCTTGGGTGGCTTAGTTGGTTAAGCGTCCAACCCTTGATTTCGCCTCAGATCATGATCTCAGGATTGTGAGATCAAGCCCCATGTCAGGCTCTGTGCTGGTTGTGCAGTCTGCTTAAGATTCTCTCTCTCCCTCTGCTCCCTCCCCACCCCACCCCCAGTTCTCACTCTTAAAAAAAATTTTATATGTATATATATTGCAACTCAGGAGACAGACCAAGAAAATGTTATAATTATCCAAAATAAAAGTGGACACATATTTTCTTTAATATTCAAAGAGGAAAAACACATTTAAATGATCCCTCACTCCAGTAGCTGAGACAAGATTCTAAGCACAGTACTTTCATAAGCAAACTGTCTACGTTAATCAATACTTCTAAAATTTAAATACCTCTTCATTTAATATCTGTCTTTTTCCCCTATTCTAGCCTATGACCTGCAACATTCATTTCTCTAACAAACATTGAGAAATAGATAGTCCAAGCCCTGTGGGCCCTGCAGTCTCCCTGAGCTCCATCAGGGAATAGGAGATGCTAGCATCACCTCCTCTTCTCAGAATGGAATTGGCAGGCATTTGCTTAAAGCCTCCTTAGTTCCTGGCACTGTGGACCATGTTCTTTTTAAAATTACATCAACTATTCATCTGATTTAGTCCACATGAGCCCTAGGAGCTAGCTGCTTTTCCATTTTCCAGGAGAGGAATATAAAGCTTAGAATGGTTGAGCAACTTGCCTACAGTCACACAGCAAGTAAATGGCAAAATTCAACTTTGAACTCT
Source organism: Halichoerus grypus (assembly GCF_964656455.1). Lineage (NCBI taxonomy): Eukaryota > Metazoa > Chordata > Mammalia > Carnivora > Phocidae > Halichoerus > Halichoerus grypus. The sequence continues at coordinate 24,043,975 of NC_135725.1, forward strand.
AGCCTCTGAGAGTCCAAAAAGAGAAGACTAGAATTATTAACAGTTAGGGAGCACTAACTTTCATATTAAGGGCAGAATCAGAGAATGTTGGCATTGGAAAGAATCTGTGGAAAGAATCTGCTTCAAACCCCTCATTTCAGAAATGAGAAAACAGAGACCCAGAGAGGTTAAAATACTTCTGGAATTTTAACAAATCCAAAATCCACAAATCAGTGCTGAAATTGAAATTTAAAATCAAGGGTTGGGAGTCAAGATATATCAGTCAGGATAGGATTGGTTAAGCTGCAGTAACAAAGAACTCCAACATAGCAGTGAGTTAACAGCACATAGGTTTGTGTCTCACCTATAATACACAGCCAAAGCCGACTGGCAGGGGAGAGCTTTCCTCATCATAGCTTAGGGATTCAGAATGATGGAGGCTTCCTCTTGACAGCAGTTCCAACTAGCACCACAGCAGTGGGAAGGGAATGTGGTAAATCCCACACTAGCTTTTAAACATATGTCACTTCAGCTCATTAGCCAACGCAAGTTAAAAATCTTGCCTGACTTTAAAGAGGATAAGGAAATGAAATTCCACCATGTGCCCATAAGGATGAGAAAAAGAATGTTTGTGAAAATTCCTATACCTATCATACAAGGGTTGGTCCAACACTTGGCTTAATTAGCATAATATGCCAGATTTGCTCCTCCCACCCCCATCCCCACCAAGTATTTTTAAAATACTCACCTAAAACAATAGTAATGCCACCCACTTTACAATCTTCACCAATTTACCTGGGCATCTCTATTACAACAATTCAGTGAGTTTGGAGTCCATGATCCAACTGAAATCACCTGCTGACCATATTTTTAAAAATTGAGAATACAGAGCTCCAAGAAAAATATGGCAATAGTCAATTAAGAGTTTCCATTCATATACAGGGAGAACAAAGAGATCCTTTCTCTTTATGAAATTCTTAATGCAACCAAGAGCTTAATAAGATAGAATTTTTCCTGAAATTGCATACAGATGTCTATACTGAGCTCAACAGTTCAAACAAACAAACAAAAAAAACAAACAAAAACAAACAAAGAAAAAACCTTGGGTCCCATTAAACATAGAACTCCTTCATAGTCCTATCTGTCAAGAGCCTTGGGAAGAAGGATACCCCAGTTTCTGAGAATAATCTGACAGAGCAGCTCTTGGCCCATCTAAGATGGTGAGGTAAAGCAGCCAAACCAGAATTGTTAAATGGTTATGGAGAAATTCAAAACCACTTGCACAGTTAGCTAAGCTTGCTCAGGGAGGGGGGAAAGAATCCCTTCAACCTAGACCAATAAGAAAAGAAAGCTAAACAAGGGCAGAAGATGTATTCAAGAGAAGATTGTACACATGTAGCCCTAATACATGTACGGGAGTCCACACAGCTCAGTCTGCACAGCTCGGACACATTCAGTGAGGAGCAGGTCAATAGCAAAAGTACGTAAAAGCAATTCAATTTTTCATTATTAGTTTTCAAGGACATTTCAGAGCACCCAAGGATGAACCCACAACATTTCTCTAAACACCTTCAGCCTCCCCAAATTTTCCTGTACCCTCCAGGTGCTGTGGAAACTCTTACCCCCAAAATCCCTCCCCAATGCCAAACCCACAAGACTTTATGTCCCACTTCCTAGTTCTTCCCTATTAAGATGTAGGTTAGTAGCCTTATTTGCAGCAAGAAATCCTCTTCTTCAGGAGAGAGGAAAGGAGGAGAAACTAAGAAGGCCAAGGCAGAAGGGTGGCTTGAACACTCATGTGTACTTAGAACTACAGAGGTAATGTGGTTTTAAAGGGGTGCTCTGCAATGGCCCAAAGCGTATCACTGTCCTATTTGGTCATGCTTGCCCAAGAAACATTTTTAAGATTTTATTTACTTGAGAAAGAGAGTGAGAGAGCGAGAAAGCACAAGCAGGGGGAGGGGCAGAGGGAGATGCAGACTCCCTGCAGAGCAGGGAGCCCAATGTGGGGCTCGATCCCAGGACCCCGGAATCATGACCTGAGCTGAAGGCAGATGATTAGCCGACTGAGCCACCCAGGTGCCCTGCCCAAGAAACATTCTGATCAAGTTAAGAAGGCCGGGCATTGAAAGAGGAGATCCCACTGGACAACAGGTTAGTCCCAGAAGGTCTTCTACTATGTTGGCATACATGTCTGGCATACCCCACAGGAAATTATAATTCAGTGTGAGAAAGAGCATGACAAAGGTTGCAATCGTAACAGGCATAACAGCTACAAATTACCAAGTGCCAACTAAAAAGGAGGGCTCCTGCTAAGAACCACACAGACATTATGCCATTCGCCCCTTCCAACAACCCTAACACCAGCCTTATTTGGGTGGATGACCTTCTAGAAATGTAGGATTTCTACCCACCTCCATTCCTAATTCTTTCAAGCTGCATTTTTACCCTCTGAAATTCTACTCCTTATTCTGGCAAAAGAACAACCCAGCATGGCTCTGTAATTTCTACTTTGTGAAAGCCTGATGCCTCACTTCAATAGTGTCATTCTCTAAGATTCTCCTATCAGTAGTCAGACCATTAGCTGGTCTGCAGCCCACGCAGCCCACACAGCCCCTGGAACAACCCTCTGTGTGCTGGGGGGATTCCTGTGCACGCATGCATGTGTATACACACACACACACCACAACCATTTATCACAAATATTTAGAGACTAGAAGGCGTGGGCTGGGTTCCCTGACTATCACACTTCCCATTTCTTCAAGTGATTAGTCACAAAGGAGGAAAAACATCTCGGTTATATTTACAGCTCTTCTGACTACACAGCAACCCAAGTTAGGGGTGCCTCACTTTTTATGAAACTAAAAATACACAGAATGATTGATGTGAATTTTAACAGCCAATTGTCATCTATTACAAACCAGCTTTCATCTTTAACTCTCTTCTGCCTTTTTTTCCCCTACTCTCTGCAGCAGACAGGGGCTTCCTGAGGGAAGGAAAAAAAAATCAGATGAAGTCTACCAGCACTTCATACTCAAAGAACATTTTGGTCCATTGTTTAGCAGCGCACAACACAGAGCCTGATGGCACCGTTCTCAACACATAAGAAGGTGCTCAAACACTTGCTCAAAATGGAGCAGAGAAGTGAGAACCCGCTTCGGGGATTCACTCTTAAGAAGGCATGTGAAGATATTCAAGACACAACATAAAAATGGGAGGGGGGAATGATTTTGATAAAATTCCTATTTTTACATGTCTGCATATTTATGTACACATTTACATAAACAGACACAAAGAATAGAGACTTAAAGGCTAAATGTTGATGGTGATTATCTGTGGGAGAGGAGTTATTTTTAGTTTTTCTTTGTGTCTATTTGCATTTTCCAGTTTTTTTTTTTTAACAAATAACAACCACCTGGTTGGTTATCAGTGTAATACATTTCTTTCTAATCACTCTTAATCATTAAGGTTTAAGCTCTGGTTTATTCTCTGAGGGTAACATACAGACTATCCTCCCACAGGCCAACGGCTAGAAGTATCCTGAAGACTCACAAACCAGAATCCCAGTTATTATCATGTTTTCACCCAGAAAGAAAGAAGCAAGAGGCTGAGTATAATGAAGATGCTTCCAATTTTTGAAATCTGGTACAGGCCTAGAGTTCCCTGCCTCTACCAACCAATGGTCCTGGGCCAATGAGCAACCTTTCTGGGCCTCTGGGAACCCAGGTGTGCAATGGTGGGCTGGCCCAAATGATGGCGAGTGTCCATCCCAGACCTGAGCACCAGCATTTCTGGGCTTCCACACTGCCTGCTCTCAGAGGGCTGCTCTGTCTTAGCTAGCGTTCATGGCAATTCATTTGTATCCAAAAACAATTTTGGGGAGCGGGGGTGGCTGAAAGTGGGAGGAGAGGAGTAAGGGGCAGCTCTGGGATAAGGAGAGAGGACGTGGAAAGCGTCCATCACCCCTCCAAACCAACGCCTGCAATGAGGGTGGGACCAGAGCTGACGGAGGTGTTTAGCTTGACAAGTTTGTTGAAAGTGGGACAGGGCTGCAAGATTGGCTCGCTCTTACAGTCCTGATGAAAATTCTGCCAATTTTGCTCACAGATTAAATCAGACTGTAACTTATGTTTCATTTTACATAGCCAATTTCTTATCTTTTGCAGCAATTCTACCACATTCCATTCCATAATGCCCCCCCCCCGCCCCCGCCACACACACACACACACAAGTTGGCTGTGATGCTTCTGCAAGGCAGCCAGGGTTGGGAATCAGAAAACCAGATGAACAGTGTAACTTAGGAACTGCATGCAGCATTAGCCTCCCTCAAGCACAGAACATAGTCCTTCTCGGCTTCTTCTGCCTCTGGTCACCGAACAGAAACTTTCCCTGCTTCCCTTCACCTGACACCTGTCAGCTCCTAGCTCTAAGAGGAGCCTCCTAAGCTTTCCTCACCATCTACATATCCAAAAGTTGGAAGAGGAGAAGGATGAAAATCAGAGGCCACCAGAGCCAGGGAATTTTTCATGATGAACAGAAGGGTCTTAGAAGACGAGTCTGGAAGCCTTACTCTGGGTCCAGCGCTCCACTGCAGAGAGTATATACAGATGCTTTGTGGAAGCGAGAATGACCAGTACCCCCAAAGAGTCTACCCAGGCCCCCACAGGGAACAACTGACTGTAAAGATCCAGAAAGGAAGAGGACGTAGCTATACTCCCGCAAGCCAACGAAAGGTCCTGGTGATAACCCTCCCAGATCAGAAGGCATCTTTCAACCCATGAGCACTGTTCCTCCAAGTTATAAGCTACAGCTCCAAAAGTTACCTCCTTGGGCTCTAGACTATGAACAGGATCTCAAAGGGTATCTATATGGTGGTCAGTAGATATTAGCCAATGTCCCAAAGGACATAGTTCGCCAAAGAGAACAGGTGACTCCAGAAACATAAGTCATATGTATCTGCTGCTCAAGCAGCGGAGTTTTATTTTTTTGTTCTTTATTTTTCCATGTTTTCCTCCAGTTCGTTTTATCACTCAAATACTCTGCAAAATGCTCTTCGACCATGGATTCACGCATGCCATTACCCTGCATGAACAAAGCCCTCCCTCTACCTCCCCAAATCCTGTTACAGAAGTGTCCCCCTGCCCATGCCAGACAATCTGCTGCAGGACCTGCCCTCCATCACAGCCCTCACGGACCCTCCCATCCTCAAGGACACCTCTGTCCTCCTCTGGAAACTGATGGAATGCTGCCTGGCCCTCAGCATGGTCATGTAGTCCTGTATTCAACTCTTTTAACTAATTTTCTTTTTCTTTTAAGATTTTATTTATTTATTTGAGAGAGAATGAGATAGAGAGAGAGCATAAGAGGGGGGAGGGTCAGAGGGAGAAGCAGACTCCCTGCTGAGCAGGGAGCCCGATGCGGAACTTGATCTTGGGACTCCAGGATCATGACCTGAGCCGAAGGCAGTCGCTTAACCAACTGAACCACCCAGGTGCCCCTTCTTTTAACTAATTTTCTCAAGCCTTACTTCTTCATCTTCAAATTCTTTTTTGGGCCTCACAGAATAACTTTTATCAATTAAATGGCTCAAAATATCAAGCCATAATGAAATATTGCTTTTACCTACCAACTTCACGAAGCCAAACAAAATGCTAAAAACAGCCAAGATTGCAACAATGGAATTATATCCTAACAGGAGTCAAAATTAAAGCGGGCATTAGTGAAAGTTTGGAGCTACTTAGGGAATTTTTTTAATCCCCAATTTTCCTCCCCTTACCCAGACTTATGCCCCCCCAGTTAGGAGGTAGCAGTCTCTGTAATCCCTCGGCTCAGAGGATGTATGTGACAGAGCGGAAATTAACAGTTGAAAAGACTTCCTGGATTCTGTTTTCAAGTCTTTAAACCCACTGACCTGAACAGAATAGGAGTGTACCAGTTATTTGTTGCTGTGTAACAAACCATTCTAAAACACAGGGGCTTAAAAGAACTATTTTAATATTCTCTCTCATGGTTCTGTGTATTGAGGAGCTCAGCTGGATGGGTCTTGCCAGGGTCCCTTACACTGTTACAGTCAGATGGTGGCCCACAGCTGGAAGCATCTGAAGAGTTCTTCACTCACATGCCTGGTGCCTGGGCTGGCTGGAACAGATGGGGCTAGTGAAGTCCCTTTCTACCTCTCTCCCTTGTGCCCTGCCACCTGCCCCCCTCTCTCCATGTGACTGGCTTTGGCTTCCTCACAGCATGGCCTTCTCAAGGAAGCTGGACTTCTTAATTGGTAGCTTGCTTCCCCCAGCATGAACATTCCCTTTGGCCCAGGCAGAAGTTGCCTTCATGCAAAGGTCACTTTTGTTACATCCTGTCGGTTACAAGCAAGTCCTTAAGGCCAGCCCAGACTCAATGGGATGGCAATTAGACTTTCCTTCTCAATAGGAGAAGTAGCAAAGAATTTATGTCTATCTTTAATCTATCACAGGGTAAAAAGATACTTTTTCCAGATTAAAAAGGAGAAATGCTCTCTGGACCTGGGCTTGCTCCCTGGATATGGTCTGTGTTGGCAGAAAGGGATCAGGAAGGAAAGGTATGGTGTTTCTAGAGAAACACAATCACCAGCACGGGCCTTTCTGGCCTCACCAGGTTGCCTTGTCACAAGAATATCTACCAAGTCCAAGGGACAAATGGATATGGACATTGTAGCCAACAATGAACATGCTTCCCCAAGGGGGGGAAAGTTCAGGCAAGACCAATGAGGAACTTCCAACCACCCCAGCAGGTTGGGAGATTTCCATCAAGCAACCTAATTTTGATGCCAAACAGAGTTGCCATCTCTCTTCCAGCTTGGGTTTGAGGAAGACACTTGGAATTAGACCCCAAATTTTCTCTCTCCCAATTTGATTCTTAGTGAAGAGGCATTCTGTCCCTCAAAACGAAACCCTCTGGTTATCTCCTTTCATCACGATTACCTGAGCAGAGTTCAACTACCCACAGGTACCCTCGGGCACAGTCCACATAGCAGCACAGGAATTCAAAGCTCAACCATTCAAGTGCAGAGAAGACAGAGGAGAAGGATCCAGAGCACAGTTTGGAGATGGATTTTCCAGCCCACGGTGGCAAAAAGGAGAGACGAAAGAGGCAGGACTCAGCTAGAACTAACACAATGCCCAAGCCATTGTCCAGAAACTCCCCCGAGGCAGCTCCAAGAACCCTGTGATAAATTACATGCCCCACTCAATAATCAGTCCTGTGTGGGTTAGCAGCACCCACGGGAGTGCAAAGTTGATGGGTCTGCAGGCCTGAAGGCTGACTCCCTCTTTGCCAGGATTCCAGAAACTGGCTCCCATAGAGGTGGAAAGCGGAGCCCAAGGCCTTTGAAGGACAGCAGAGGGTGCTTTGCACACAAAAGCCAACTCAGGACGAGAAGCTGGGCACAGGGAACTGCATGCCCCCGCCCCTGATTTTACATCGAACGTCACCAGTTTGAGAAGGAGATCGGCTGTCCCTCTCTTGCTGCCCCCAGCTTGTACCTTCCCTTCTAGTTTTTCATGCCATTGGACACCCATTTAGTAAGTTGCTACTTGTTCTCTGATTATAGCTCTCTGCTCTGTCACCCAACTGCTGCCCTCCTCCGGGGGGGAGTGGGGGAGGGAAATCTCTCCATCAGCAAACCTCTACCTGCTTCTTCCGTGTTGGCTTAGAAAAAGATGAGAACTTTTATAAAAGAATGTGAGACTGCATAGAGAAAACTGGCCACAATGTATACACTTGTATAGAGCGTGTACAGTGACAAACCATCTGGTTTCTCAGTAAGAGCACACTTTTTTTTAAAGATTTATTATTTGACAGAGAGAGAGCACAAGTTGAGAGGGGCAATAGGCAGAGGGAGAGGGAGGGGGAGGGGGAGAAGAAGGCTCCTCGCTGAGCAATAAGCCCAACACGGGGCTCGATCCCAGGACCCCGGGATCATGACCCGAGCCAAAGCCAGACGCTTAATGACGGAGCCACCCAGGCGCCCCAAGTGCACACATTTTTAGTGGCACTGTGCTAAGCCATTTACATGTATAACTTATCCAATCCTCTCAATCGCTTCTGTAGACAGCACTGCTTTATCCCCAGTTTACAGATGGGAAAACAAAGGCTCAAACAAGTAGGAGTTGGACCCAAGGCAAACACCCTTCTGAGCCTCTCGAAAGCTTCTGCTCTTTCATACTAAGTTACAGGTCTTCAAACGCTGTGCACACGTTGAGAACACTTCTTTCTCAGTAAGCTCTTCTGTTACCCGATCAACCAGTCTCTCTGTTTTCCTGAGTATTCACTGGCCTCAGTGTAAAAGGGATAATAGAAAATTAAGGGGTAGTTATCTGATAGCTTCTCCTCCTCATTTGTTCTACCACACAAGGGACACATCAGCCCTGGGTCTTACTGGGTTTTTTTTTGTTTTTTTTTAACAAAGATCTTCCCTTTCACAAATAGAGAATTTAGGGTTTCCTGCTTCTTCCAACAGCTTTGCTCCCCTCCACCACAGGCCAGAATAAAGAGGCCAGGGCCGCCCAGAAGGGCAAGTTGCTTAGTAACTGGAATCACATATCCCCGTGTCCCAGAGGCAAATGGTAACTTTTGCTGACCCTCTGGGGGTTTCCGGAACATGATTCTTAATGACACAGCTCCTTGCTGGGATGCCTCAGAAGATGTGCGACAAGAGTGAAAAATCCTCATCTTCTCACCTTCCTCTAGGGCTGTAAAATCACCTGCCTGTTAGAGACCTGGCTCATTAAAACAGTCAATTCCCATCTGGGCCTAAGGCTTCAGGCCATTTCCTCTTTTAACAAAGTCATTTTGGAGTAGGTAAGATGAGGCTAACCGTGATTTCGGTTAATATATTAGAGATTCAACTTTTCAATGCTAGCGTGTTTGCCCTGTGAAAATGTATTAATTCTCTTCTAGAACTGACTTCCTGAAATCTCTTCCTATGTCAGTCGGTCCCTACTGACCCAGGGAGGAAGTGGTTAGAGAGAAAGATCAGGAAGGTCTGTTATTGAGACCTGCTCTGTGCAAGCCCTGGGCTAGGTGTTCCACCTACACACCATCCCATCTAGCAACAACACTATGAGGTGATCTCCTGTAACATTTGAGGTCACTGAAACCCAGAGAAATCCTTGGGAACCCCCCTAAGGTCCAATAGCTAAATTTCAAGCTCCAGTTTTAGTTCCAAAGTCTAGGCTTCTTCCATTCCAGCACACCATCGCTTTACATACGTCCCAAAATTTCTCAGCAGTGCAGGGAGGGGTAGGGGAGGCAGGCTGCAGTTTGAAGTAAGGTGATCAAAGTAGGCCTCGTTGACTGGCTCACATCTAAGCAGACTTGAAGGACATGAAGGCATTAGGAGATGAATGACGGAAGCACATCCTTGACCACACAAGGCAAAGGTGCTAAGGCTGGAGCGTCGGGATGGCTTGGAGGAACACTGGGGAGCCCGAAAGGAAGCTGGGGCAGAGCTAACAAAGGGTCAGGAGTAGAGGAGGTCGGAGAGGTGAAGACGGCCAGGTCCTGCAGGACTAAGGAGAAGGCAGGCCCCAATCTGCACCAAATGATGCAACTCCCAACTCAGGCTAACAAGGTCTTCGAGTATTATCTGCCAATTCCTTAGGGAGGAAGGGGGGGAGGGGAGGAAGTCCTCAGAAGTCCACACCATTCCTCTGTCACACATCCCTTTGTAAAACTAGGCTGCCTTTTCGTTAGGGGAGTGGAGACGCGGTAGGAGGGATGGCTGGGAGATACAAACCTGAGTCACTTAATTTAATATTGTAGGCAAGAAGCAAGCAGTTTCAGACAAAACTATTTCACTGAAACTCACTATTCTATATTATTTCTCACCTGCATATCTGGTAGCCGGACACATCACATGGATTCTAGTTTAATAAACAATACAGCTAAAAGTTGAACTCCTAGAAACAAAGAGCAGAATGGTGGTTGTCAGGGGCCGGGGCCAATGGAGAGATGTAGGTCAAAGGGTACAAACTTCTAGTTACAAGATGAGTAAGTTCTGGACACCTAATATACAACACGGTGACTACAGTTAATAACACTGTTGTTTACTAGAAATTTGCTGAGAGTAGATCTTAGGTGTTTCTGTCACACGCACAAACTCTGAAGTGATGCATGTATTAATACTGCAAAACATCACAGTGTATACTTTAAAGATATGCAATTTTTGTTAATCATACTTTAATAGAACTAAGAAAAACATTTTTAAATGTTTTTAAATGACTATGATCTGCCCTGGTCAAAAGTCTGCTTCAGACAGTGTGGCATTTACCAGAACAATACTGCCTGCCCATTCTTTAGCTTCCTTCGGTTCTCCCAGTGCATTCATTTAGATCATCAGAAATCCATAGGCATAAACATTACCGTAGCTTCTCTCAGAAGTGCCTGCACTAATCTCAACTGGGTGAGAGAGAATTCCTTCACTCTTAGAGAATGGCAAAAGAAATAGCTATTCAAGATTTCTAGATCCTCTGCCAGAATGCAGCCAAAGAGACTGTCTACTACCCAGTGCCTTTTATAAGACGATACAAATAATTCTTCCTGAAGAGATAGAAATGTAGTCCTAGCAGGAATGGGCCAGGAGGACCATGCAAAGACTTAGGATTCCCTTTTTGCTCTGGCTTCCAGAAAACTTGGAGTTAAGGTTTGTGCTTAATAAATACCCATCACCCACACCCACACACACCTGAAAGGCAAATCTAGAAAGACAGAAAGTGGATTAGTGGTTGCCTGGGGCTGGGCATGAAAAGGTGGAGTGACTGCAAATGGGCATGAGGTTTCTTACCTGGGTGATGAAAACGTTCTAAAATTTGATTGTGGAGATGGTTGCACAACTTTAAGTAAACTTACAAAGTCATTGTACTCTTAAAATGAGTACATTTAACGGTATGTAAATTATACCTCAATAAAGCCATTTTATAAAAAAGTCAACCCAAAATGGATCATAGACACAAATGTGAAAGGAAAAACAATAAAGCTGCCAGAAGAAAATATAAGACACTATGGTCATGATCTTGGGAGTAGGCAGAGGTTTCTTAAACAGTACACTAGAAGCACTAACCATGTAATAAAAACAATGTTAAAATGGGCTTCATTAGAATTGAGAATGTCTGAGACAAAGGACATCAGTAAGATAATAAAAAGGCAAACCACAGACTGAGAGAGATATCTGCAATATTTACATCTGACACAAGACTTGTGTCTAGAATGTATCTTTAAGACACTTCTACAAGTAAACAATAAGACAGACAACCAAATCTAGAAGGGCAACAGACTTGAACAGGTGTTTCCCAAAAGAAGATATCTATTTGGCCAATACATACGAATAGGCATACAAATGTCATGGCTATCTCCATTCCTAGTTCTGGTCCCTGGGCCTTTCAATTTGTTTAATGGTGTTTATCTCTTTGTTATGTTTTGATATTCCTATTTGCCAAAATCCCAACAGGAAGCATATGGCACAATTTAGAATATTTTTAGTAAGTTTTCCTTTCCAAAGAAATGGATTATAAGAGTGTGAGTTGGGGGCGCCTGGGTGGCTCAGTCAGTTAAGTGTCTGCCTTTGGCTCAGGTCATGATCCCAGGGTCCTGGGATCGAGCCCCACGTGGCGGGGGGGGGGGGGGTCCCAGCTCAGCAGGGAGTCTGCTTCTCCTTCTCCCTCTGCCCCTCCCCCTGCTTGTGCTCTCTTTCTCAAATAAATAAAATCTTAAAAAAAAAAAAAAAAAAGTATGAGTTGGATGGAAGGGCACCACCAGAGGTAGTATAGGAACCAGGTAAGGAGCAACAAAACTGTTACCCCCAACACACACCCCAAAACACACCAGGTATAAAGGGATAAAGGAGACAAGTACTGGTACCCAGTGGAGAGGGTCCTGCAGAAGTACAGCCTCAGAAGAAGTAGTGACCATGGATCTAGGAACACAGACAGCCTGAGGCCACCTCATACCTTACTTCCTGGAAGAGCCAGGGAAAAAATACCCAGTCCTCACACTCTCATCCATGTGGCCTCCAATCTGGGGCTTCCATTGGTCAAACCCAACTGGAAGCCAAAAAGAACAAGGTAGCTCTTGTATCAGTGTCATTGATCAGGTCAGCCGTCTGGGGCAGAGGAGGCAGAGAATGGCTCTGCAGGGAAGAATGGAAGAGAGCTGGCATGCCATCATAAGCTGCCTGGAATCTCTTTTAAAATAGGCAGGGAATAAATATTGATCAAATAACACAACCAGTAAAACTACACTCCTGAAACAGAAAAAAAAAAAAAAAAAAAGATTCTTTGAAGATCTATTTGTGAAGACGGAAGAGGGAAAGAGGGTAGTGGTTCATTATATGCCCAACCAAGAAAATGCCTTGCATAATTTGTTTTCTATTGATTGGACACAGAGCTGACTCCTGTCTAAAAGTGAATTAGACATCCTTTGGAATAAGGGATAGAACTCTCCTCAATCTCATTTCACAGCTAGCATCTGGGCACTTGGGGAAGGTTATCATCCCCAGAGATACAAAGTGAGTCTCCTCTTCTATAGCTACCTCTTAGTCTGAAGAGCTTATAAGGAACCTTCCAGCCTTTCCCTGGTCTCCCCCACATCACAACACACTTGCTGAGCTGCCCCATCCCACCCCAACAAATCCATTCTCTTCTCTTCGTCACTTACTCCAACTCTGTTCTCAACCACAGTTTCCATTAGTACAGGACCCAAGATGTTGTCTACATCGATTTTCTTAAAAGGCTTTAAGAGCGTCCATCAAGAAGCATGTTGACGGCATTTTTCAGTTTCATAAGCTTCAGCCGGCAAGGTGATCTGGGACATTGCTTAATTGCTTCCTATTCTAAACCTCTCTGTATTGTTGTGCAAAGCAAAAACCAAGCTGTTCCATGCAGAAGGCTCCTCTGAACCTGAAATAATCTTGCATATTTATCATGTATATGTCTGTTGTCTCCTCCATTAGAATGAAGGTTCAGGTGAGCAGGGGTCTTGTCTATCTTGTTCAGCTTGCATCCTCAATGTCTCACACAGCATCTGGCACCCGGTAGGCTAAATGCATGGTAAATAAGTAACTGAATGTGACATCGTTTCTTTGAATCATTCTCCTTTGGTAGCACTCGGCCTAAGTCTGCCACCCTCTCTAACTACTCTTGTAATAAAAGTCCACTTGTGGGGTGCCTGGGTGGCTCAGTTGGTGAAGCGTCTCCCTTTAGCTCAGGTCCTGATCTCAAGATCCTGAGATAGAGCCCCACATCAGGCTCTCTGCTCAGCAGGGAGTCTGCTTCTCCCTCCCCGCCCCCCAACCCCTGCCACTGCTCATGCTCTCACTCCCTCAAATAAATAAATAAAAATCTTAAAAAAAAAAAAAAAAAGTCTACTTGTGATAAGTTAAGGAAACTAATGGAGGTCTCTAAAAGCTCTTTGAAAAGCTGGTCAGCCATCTTGTTTCACATCACCAGTGTTCTAAGCCAATCCATTCAATAGTGCATCCACATACAGCCATCTAACCACACTATTCATCTAGCCCAAAGCATCTTCCTGATCACATTCATCAAATACCACTCCTTTTCTTTCACTGTTGGGACCTTTCTAATGTTTAGAACACAAGTGGAAATAACAAGAGTTCTGCAGGGGCACCTGGGTGGCTCAGTCGGTTAAGCGGCTGCTTTCGGCTCAGGTCATGATCCCAGAGTCCTGGGATCGAGCCCTGCATCGGGCTCCTTGCTCGGCAGGGAGCCTGCTTCTCCCTCTCCCTCTGCCACTCCCCCTGCTTGTGCGCTCTCTCTCTCTCTCTGTGTCAAATAAATAAAATCTTTAAAAAAAAAAACGAGTTCTGCAAAGCACTCAGCCACTGGTTTAAAAAAAAAAAAACAACTGAGCATCAAAAGAAAAACAATCATTTTATAATTTTTTTAGTTGAAAGGGACATTAAAACTCATCTGGTCCAACAGCTTTCAAATTTTTTGACAACAACCCATAATGGGATATATGTTTTACACCACAATGGAGTACACATTCTTTCTTTCAACAAATACAGAGTTGGTACATGTGCCAAGCACTGTTCTAGATGCTAGAAATAAAACGGGAAACAAAACAGATTTAAACAAAACAAAAAACAAAAACCCTGCCTGCTCTCATGGAGCTAATGGAATGTAAGCTAATGGAATGTAAACTCATCTGTGTATATATTTTTTGTTTGCTTGCTTGTTGATTTCTTTGTTTTAATACTATTACAACCCTCTAAATTATTTCCCAAACGAATAGGCCACAACCCATAGCTTGAAGACTACTCATCTGATCCTACATTTTTATTTTGTAGGTTTAGAGAGAGTGAGTGTGAGTTTGACTTTGAACCCATTAGCTGAAATCACCCGCAGATATCCAAGTAAAGATACCTAGGGGACATTTAAGTATACAGGGGTGAAGCTCAGAGAAGAGGATTAGAATGGAGACACAGATTTGGGAGTCAGGCAGTTAAAGCCATGGAATGAATAAAGCATTGCAAAGAAAGTACATGCATTTTTTCTTGTTTTGTTTTTTTTTTTTTTTAAAGATTCATTTGAGATAGAGAGAGAGAGAGATAGCATGAGCAGGGGGAGAGGCAGAGGGAGAGGGAGAAGCAGGCTCCCCACTGAGCCAGGAGCCCGATGTGGGGCTCGATCCCAGGACCCTGGGATCATGACCTGAGCCGAAGGCAGACGCTTAACCATCTGAGCCACCCAGGCGCCCCTTGTTTTGTTTTTTTAACAAGTGTGCTGTGGGATGTCCTGAAGAACATCGACATTTAAGGGATGTGCAGAGGAAGTCAAAGAAGACAATCAGAAAACCAAGGAAAAGTAGCATGAAGAAAGTTCCAAGAAGGGTCATAATGTCCATATTGCAAAGAGATAAAATAAGGCTGAAAGCATGCATTACATTTGTAGGTTAAAGACATCTGGTGAAAGTTTCTTCCTAGAAGAGCAGTTTTAATGAGACTTGGGCAGAAGGCAGGCTGAAGACAACTGAGACAAGAGTAGGAGACATTAAGCGAAGACTAGGCTTTCAACAAGCTTGACAAGAAAAGGAAGGAGTGAGCTACAGCACAATAGCTGGAGAATGGGGAGAGATTGGAGGGGAGGGGAAGGATATTTAAAATAAGAAAGACAGGATATTCACAAGGCTGAGGGACAAGAGCCAAGAGAGATGGAGAGGCCCAATATCAAAGAGATCAGAGCAGTGGGATATTATTAGACAAGGTTGTTACAAAAACACAGGTAGAGACAGAAGGAAACTCTTCTGCTGAATTAAGTGGGAAGAGGAAGAACTTAAAGGCAGATGTGAATTGTAGTGATCATTTCAAGATACATACAATTATCAAGTCATTATGTTGTACCCCTAAAACTAATGTTATATGTCAACTGTACTCAGAACCTATATTTTTCATCATTGCACATCAAAATGATAGAAGTTTCAAAGCTCCTTGTAATACACAACAAATGGGATACACAAACAGCAGCCTGAATATACCCTTTCTTGCCTAGGTTTCAAGGAGGAAGCTCCTTTCCTCCTGTAAAGAGCTCCATGCCTCCCTCAGCGGGCTCCTCCATTCAAGTGGCCTCCACTAATGGATTCCCTCAAGGGAAAAACAGATACCCTCAGGCAGAGATTCTCAAACTTAAGGTGCATTAGAGTTCCTTAGAGAGCTTGTTAGAATACAGATTCCTGGGCCCCATCCCCAGAGTTTCAGATACAATAGATCTGGCGGGAGGGGGGGGGTATCCTAGAATTTTTCACTTCTAAGTTCCCAGGTGTATTAGTTTCTACACAAATTTAGTGTGGCAATTTATAACAACACAAGTTTATTACCTTATAGTTCTGGATTCAGAACTTTAAGTCCAAAATGCATCTCACTGGGCAAAAAATCAAGTTTCTGTAGGGCTACATTTCTTCCTAGGGGCTCTAGGGGAGAATCCATTTTCTTGCTTCCTCCAGCTTCAAGAAACCACCTGTATTTCTTGGCTCATGGGCCCCATCTTTCATCTTCAAAGCCAGCGATGTCTGGGCAAGGCTTTCTCACATAGTATCACTGTAAGACTGACTGTTCCGCTTCCCTTCTCCACATTTAAAGATCCTCATGATTACATTGGAACCACCTGGATAATCCAAGACACTCTCCCTATC
Organism: Halichoerus grypus; assembly: GCF_964656455.1. Classification (NCBI taxonomy): domain Eukaryota; kingdom Metazoa; phylum Chordata; class Mammalia; order Carnivora; family Phocidae; genus Halichoerus; species Halichoerus grypus. The sequence continues at coordinate 24,060,136 of NC_135725.1, forward strand.
TTGAAGTCAGCTGCTAAGCAACCTAGTATCACGTGCCACCTTAATTCCCCATTGCCATATAATTTCACAAACTCACAGGTTCTAGGGATTAGGATGTAGACCTCTTTGGAAGGCTATTATTCTGCCTAACACACCAGGTGATGCTGAGGCTACTAGCCTGGGACCATACTTTGAGCGTGATGCTGGCTATGATGGAATTTAATACCGCAGGATCTAGTAAGGACAGGGATGGAAGAGCGGATGAGGCCAAAAAACATGGAGGAGCAAGCTGCAGGGGGACTCAAGACAAGAGAGATGGGGCCAGGAGCCGTAGAAATACCACCAATGCACTCATCAGAGTGAGTCTCCCAGATGTCACACAGAGAGGAAGGAGAGCAACCCTAGGGGTGGTGATTAAGAAAGAAACTCTTCCCAGGTGAGAAAGAAACAGTGCCCATTGAGATGGTTCTTTTCACCAGTGCTTCTCTGTTGAGGGAAGTCACTGAGTATTGACTAAAAACACCTAAGTCTAAACGTATAAATATTTCCTAAGGGATCCATCAGTTCAGTACACTTGGGGGTACAATAAGATTTCTGATAGTGACAAGATACATAAGCCGGTGCTAATTTTTATTCTGAATTGGAAGTTTTCCATTTCTAGAGAACCTGACTTTTGAAATATGTGTTGCTTTTAAATAAAGCCTACAGCTGACTTTGCTTTAATTGCTTCTTTTTAATTGGGGAATGGAGAAGACTTAGAAGAAAATACATGTTAGGAGTAGTTTTATCAGGCATTATGATGGGTCCCCAGACTCACAAGCATGTTACATACAAGAGAAGTTGTCACAGGTTTCATGATCATGAGTGGCTGATTGTGTGTGTGTGTGTGTATGGTTCATATTCTGTGTTCACCTTATTCTAAGTACTTACATCAGCCAACTTAACTCTCTCATCTGAATTTGTTTTACGATTATTATTATTATTTTAAAGCAAATGTTCATCTATCTTTAACACCAAATCTTAGAGACATCTTTCTTTCAGAAATGAGAGGAAGTGAGTTGAACTCTGCTACAAAATAACCTAAGACAGACCATGGACTAGAAACTGTGTGTTCCCTTAATGTGAAGATTCATCTGTGGCCTAAAATAGAAATTCATATCCTTCTCCTATTTCTCCCTTTGAGACAGACCCACGCTTGCCAAAAGCACAATGTCTTAATGACTCTGTTCCCAAAATGATATGTCCAGCCAGCACTTAGCTTCCTATAAGATCATATGCTCTATTTTCCTGTAAACTCTACCACAGGAAATGGAATTCCAGAAGGCAGATGGGAGTGATTCATGGATGGTGATAGAGAGTGGAAAAGCTGGTGAAGAAAAGAATAATCCACCACATCATTCTGAATTCCCTCAAAGGCTGAAGAGTGGAGAGTGGACCACTTGGCTTCACCGATCAGACATTATAAGCAAGGACCATTATACTTCTGCCTCCTGCATTCTCCAAATTAACAAATACAAATATTCCATAATCATTCCCACAGCAGCTTGATGGTAAGCTTTCCCAGGAATTCTGTTTCCTTAGCCACACACCCCTTTGCTTATGATAGTGATAAACCTAAATGGTGTCTTTGGATCTAGAAATACAGCAGCTCTGAAATGGTCAGCAGACAGTAATGGGAATGGTTATCATTTGTGAAGGGTCTGCTATGTGCTCAGCACTCTACATGCATCCTTGCACTGAATCCTCATCACAGCCCTGCAAAGCAGGGATTGATCCCTGTATTTTTAATATGAGGAAGCTGATGTGCAGAAGAAATAAATCATTTGCTTGAGGTCACACAGCCAGGAAGTGGCAGATCAGAGCCCCAAGCATAAGTTGTCAGGCTCCAAAATCTGTAAACCACTCAAAGAGCTAAACTTCAAGTAATAGGATGGCCTGCCACCTCCTCATCAATAAGATGACAGGTGACAGTTATCACGGTGATGGGTTTCATCTGAATAGGCTCAATATTCCTGCCCTCTCCTCCTTGAAGCCAGGATTCACCAATGGCAGAATGGTGTGGAAAGCTAACTTCTCTCCATATCATCATGATCTAGCAAGTGTTCTGTATGCCTTATCCTAAACCTGAAAAGTTGAAAGTCAAAGTAACCACCAAATCAGAAGAATTCAAAAGGACAAGAGTAGTGTGATGCAAGTAATGCAACCTTTTGAGACTCTAATAAATGCTTTGGATTCTCTGTCTTAACACTGCACATATACACAAAACTTTGCCACAATTTTAGGGGTTCATGGACCCCCTGATGCCCATTTGTAGACCTGTAAGTCAAGAGACCCAAGTTTTCCTAAACTGGCTTTTCTGCCACTCCCAGGGAGGCCCCATGGAAGAAACAATCCATACAATGAAACGATCACACCAATCCCTTCCCGCTGTCAAGGTCTAAAGGTGGGTGCCTCCTCATCAGTCAGGCAATATTTAAGGACAAAAATTGATATAAGGAGATGACAAGCCCCCCTATACCTGATGGCAAAATATTTCTGAGATGTATCAAATGTACATTTGTCAATAATATTTCCATTTTTGAATAATATTCAACTAATATTTTGAATATTTCCACTTTTGAATAAAAGTTCTTTGCTATCACATCAAGCGTCATGTTTATTCACCCAATGGCTCTCTGATTTTCCTCACCTCCGCAGAACCCTGGGGTCACATGGGAGGAGGGGAGGAGGTCAGATGGTCACGGAACTCCATTGGGTGAAATACAAGGGTTACTGTAGCTAGAACAGATGTTCACATCATTGCTTAACCATGGATCACCAGGGAACAGCTGGAAGTGTTTTGAATTGCCAAAACTGATATAAAGAATTTAAGTTGAAATAATGACTAGAGATGATCAACAGGGAGGAGGCAAAAAACAAGAGAAGTCTTAAAGGTACAGAACCTGCTTAACTCACCATAGTAACACAGGTGATGCTCATGCAGCAGATGCCCTCAAATGAGCAGTGCTCAGGCCAGGAGAGCACAGAAGGTATGCTTGAGCAAAGATATAGAAACAGAAGAATCTCAAGACTCTTCAGGGGACCAAAACTAAAATAATTTGAACTAGAGTTCCCTATAAAGGAAGAGTGATATTAAAGGAGAAATAAAACCAATAGAAAGCATCAACTTATATTTTGTAATATAAGATACATTGTAGATGAAGCAAAGTTGAGAAATAGGTCTTCTAATCTTCAGGGATTTGTGAAATAACAGAAATAACTCAATTAGAAAAGAGTAGCTTCCAAAGTGTTGTGTTGATTTAGTGCATGTTTTTGGTTGTCAAGGTTTTTTCTCCCCCATGCAGTTCTGAGACTGACCAACTAACCATTCTGAGCCTCTAGAGAAGAAAGTGTGTCAGCAATGCTGAGGCCCTTAGACTCCTTCCAGGGATATGCACAGAACCACAGTCATGGACAAGGACCCCAGAATATTCAGTGGTACCCCTTGGGCATGCAAGAACTATCTCCTGGCAGTAATGGGGGCTAATATTACCATCATGAGGAATCCTTTAAGCAAAACCTGATAGAATCTCATGTTGTACTGCCCAATTTGGTAGCTACAAAACACATGTGACTAATTAAGTCTAAATTACAGTTAATTAAAATAAACTGTAATTTAAACCTTAGTTCCTTAGTTGCACTAGCCCTATTTCTAGTTCTCAGCCACATATGACTAGTGTCTACCATATTAGATAACACAAATACAGTACATCTCCATCACCATAGAAAGTTCTATTGGACAGCGTTGGCCAAGAGCAAAGCTTCTTTAATGTAAATTTGAGTCTCATGAAGATCTTATTAAAATGAAGCTTCTGATTGAGTAGGTCTGGGAAGGGCCTGTGATTACATTTATAACAAGCTCCGGGTGATGCTCATGGTCCCAGTCCATGGACCACACTGAGAGGTTAGAGAAGATTCAAAGCAACTCTGTTCAATGCTGCCCTTGGGCTGAATGGTAAATGTTCTTCCAACTCTAATACAGAGAGCACTTTTTATGTTTAAGTTGCAGTTCTACAAAACAATGAACATCAGACAACACATAGCTTGTTAAAGCCTTCTCCCTTGCCTCTCTACCTTAGCACTTTCTAGTTTTAAGAATTTCCAGCAAAAATTCACAGCAAAATGTTCAGAGCACTGAATCTCAATCTTTGCTTCATTCCCACTATCTCCAATGGAGATTTCCTTAAAAAAAAACCTGGCTTGATATAATTGAAGCAGCTCTGTTTTCAGAAGATAAGAGCAGTCCTTTTATATCTCGGACACAGTGGTAACTCAAAGAGGAGCAGTCAGACGTGTGCAGGGATTCAGCGTGGCTGCATTAGTAAAATATATTTAGAGTAACAGAAGGGGAAGAAAGAAGCTCTCCCAAGTAAAAACCAGAACATTGTATCACAATAGAAAAACATAGTGCCACAAGTAATACCAAATAATATATTTGTAGCATTGCCCCTGTTTTCAAACAGGAATAACTCAGTTGGTTTAGTCTTTGAAAACAAGGAGAAAGTCTTACCTATGGTATGCATTTCTCAACATTTCCACGTTAGTCGTCATAACTACCTACACAAAATAGGTCTTATTATTTTCATTTTTACAGGTGTGAATACTAACTCAGAGGAATTAAGAAACTGCCTGGGGCTCACCCAGGTCTCTCTGGCTCTGCAACTGACACTGTATCCATTGTCCTGAGCTACTGCTCCAACCAGCACTGAAAAACAAGTTTACGAATAGATGAAAAGAGAGTGACTATATCAGTTAGGCAAAATAGCTATTATAGACTGGCAACCTTCTCTAGCTACTCCTGACCCACAAGTAGAATGCCTCACCCATCAGTCCATTAAAGGATTAATAGGATCATTAAGAGATTTCTACTAAAAGTGCTGAGGGAAAATAGAAATCATTGTGTTCATTATTTGAGCTTGCTGGGTTTTAGAGAATGTATAGGAATTATATGTCAAAAGAGACATATACTCTAGTTTACACAATAACTGTCCATAGTAAATGCAAGAGTGAACTGGTAACAAGGTCCCCTTTGTGAGAATTAGAAGCCAGAGCTTAAAGCCTAGAACGTGACAAGTGGCCATGGGGAGAGGCCAGGGTCAACAAGTAAAGGGTCCCAGGAGTAGGGTGGTCATCATTCATCCACCTAAATGCAACACCTTGAGAATGAAAGGGGGCGTTCAAGGACAACACCCTATTCATGAGCCATGATGGGAGATTTGGACTTTTTCAAGAAGGAAGTGGGAGGGGCACCTGGGTGGCTCAGTCTGTTAAGCGTCTGCCTTCAGCTCAGGTCATGATCCCAGGGTCCCGGGATCGAGCCCCGCATCAGGCTCCCTGGGAGCCTACTTCTCCCTCTCCCTCTGCTATTCTCCCTGCTTGTGCTCTCTCTCTCTCTCTCTCTCATCCTGTCAAATAAATAAAATCTTTAAAAAAAAAAAAAAAGAAGAAGGGAGAGGGAGCCACCATGAATGGGATAATTCAAATGTGCCTTTCAGAAAGCCCATCCTGGCACCTGTGTGAAGAATGGGGTTAGAAGAGGAAGAGGCTGTTAAATCTCAGAGACTTACTCCATAAGAGATGTGTACATGTGTGCTCACAAGCATGAGTTGAACCATCCAAAGGAAATACAAAATCCAGGCTAATTTTAAACCCACTAATCTTGACCTAAATTATACACAAAAAAAGTTGAATTCTTCCAATGCCAAAGCTAGCCACCCACTCCTCTGCTCCTCCTTTGAGAAGGTCTGTTGCATTATAGAAAGTGGAGCCAAACCTTCAGGCCATAGGACGCCATCTGGAAATGCAACGAGTCATTGGCCTCAATAGGGAAACATCCACAAATAGCAAAATACAGACAAATATCTGTCTGGATTATTGTAATCATTAGCTTATTTAACAGGTCTTTGTTAAGCATCTGCTATATGCTGGGCACTGCAAATATAAATAAAAATAAACAGGGCATAATTGCCACCCCCAAGAAACTTACAGATAGACAAGGCAGTTATTATATTACAGTGTGAGAAGAATGGCAGAGATTGGCCAAGGTGCTAAGAGCACAAAGGAGGGGCAGTTACAACTCAGGAAGCAGCAGTTGATGCCTCAGCTGAGTTTTAGAGTCTTATGACTCAAAGTGTTGTCCCCAGACTTGGCAACATCCTGCAGCACCTGGGAGCTTGCTAGGAATGCAGAATCTCAGGCCCCACCCCAGACCAACTAAATCAGAATCTGCATTTTTGCAAGATCCTCAAGATTATCTGTGTGCACATTAAAGTCTGAGAAACATTGTCTTAAAGGATAAGGATGAGTTAGGCAGAGAGAGAGAAAAGTGGGAGGGGAGAGCTAAGACACAGGAAAAAGCAGAAGCAAAATGGCTGGTGTGAGGGAGATGGTCCCACATTCCCTGTAGAGAATCTGTAGAGATCAGAAGAAACTGTAGAGATCAATACGCCTGAAGCACAGAAGAAATAACAGGCAAGAGGTGGTAAAAGAAAGTGCTTCAGAGGAAGGATGAACCCACACCAGGCAGAGCTTTGTGACTCCAGGACCCAGCTAGGTCTTTGCTTAAGAGGCCTGAGAGCCCTTGAAAGGCCTGACATGGGGAACATTTAAAACACTGGCCTGGCAGCAGTGCAGGAGAGACAGGTTTGGGGACCATGGAGAAAATTATGAGACCGATCCATTGTACCTGCCACTAGGGACAACAAGGAGGTCAGGTGGCCCAAGGCCAGCTGTAGGTTGGACAGAGCCAAGAGTCATCTGGCACAAGCTTGAACACTTGGAGAATGGAGCTTAGCTGGTTATGTGAAACCAAGAAAATTTGTTTCTAGAGATACTTGTTTCCCCCTAATTACATTGCTTCCCAGCTAGATTTGTGCCAAAGAAGTAAAAGGAAAAGCATTAAAAGGGTCTCCACCACTGGATCTCAGTTCCAGGAATGGAGCTTGAGCAGCATTTCCCAAAGTCACTCAGAAATGGCAATTGCCTGGAGCATGTGTTCAAAATTCCAATTCCCAGGCCTCAGTTGCACACTTGGAATCTGAATCCCATGGGAGTGGCCTGAGGACTATGGGCTTGGAGTAGCCAAGGTGATTCCACAAATCAGGAAGCCTGGGCCTCCTTGGAGGCAGGGTGTGGAAAGCACCTGGCTTCTATCACACAGGGACAGCACCTTCCTCTCAGTCACAATAACCCAGGAGGTTGGAAGGTGCTGACTTCTGCTGAAGGAGCTATCTAGAGCGGCTGTTCAGGTCACACACTCCTTAGGCTTGTGTGATACCAATTTAGAACAGTATCACCCTGAAGTGCTTACTGTACATCTTTAATGGCAGGCTTGTTTTTCTCCCCATATTTGATTCATTCAATACTCATCATTCAACACCTGTTTTACAGGTATCTATTAGGTAGAGGCAATAAACTTGATTTTTCTGCCAGATAAAAGTGTTGATTAATGTTAGTATAAATTGACTCTTCAACTTTGGCACATATACATATGCCCTACTCAGTGCCTTTATGCCTTTTAAAAAGATGAGTCTAGGAAAAAAAATTGGCAAAAAGTATGAATAGGCATTTTACAGAAGAGAAAACTCATAAGGTCAGCAAACATGTGAAAAGATGTTCAACTGATCAGTAATCAGGGAAATACTAATTAAGAAACAAGATACCATTTCTTAGCCATGGGAAAGTCAAACATTTTAAAGTTTTACATTTCCAAGGGTTGGTGGGATTCAGAGCAACCAGAAACTCTCATACACTGCTGGCAAGGCTGTAAAAGAGCACAACACTTTAGAAAATGATTTGGTTCGGAGGGGGAGAAGAATCATGAGAGACGATGGACTCTGAAAAACAAACTGAGGGTTCTAGAGGGGAGGGAGTTGGGAGGATGGGTTAGCCTGGTGATGGGTATTGAGGAGGGCACGTTCTGCATGGAGCACTGGGTGTTATGCACAAACAATGAATCATGGAACACTATATCTAAAACTAATGATGTAATGTATGGGGATTAACATAACAATAAAAAATTAAAAAAAAAAGAAAAGAAAAGAAAATGATTTGGTGTCCACAATAGCCAAACTATGGAAAGAGCCAAGATGTCCATCGACAGATGAATGGATAAAGAAGGTGTGGTATATATATACAATGGAATATTATGCAGCCATCAAAAAGAAATGAAATCTTGCCATTTGCAACGATGTGGATGGAACTGGAGGGTATTATGCTGAGTGAAATAAGTCAATCCGAGAAAGACATGTATCATATGACCTCACTGATATGAGGAATTCTTAATCTCAGGAAACAAACTGAGGATTGCTGGAGTGGTGGGGGGTGGGAGGGATGGGGTTGCTGGGTGATAGATATTGGGGAGGGTATGTGCTATGGTGAGCGCTGTGAATTGTGTGAGACTGTTGAATCACAGATCTGTACCTCTGAAACAAATAATACATTATATGTTAAAAAAAAAAAGAAGAAGATAGCAGGAAGGGAAAAATGAAGGGGAGAAATCGGATGGGGAGACAAACCATGAGAGACTATGGACTCTGAGAAACAAACTGAGGGTTCTAGAGAGGAGCGGGGTGGGGGGATGGGTTAGCCTGGTGAGGGCACGTACTGAGTGGAGCACTGGGTGTTATAAGCAAACAATGAATCATGGAACACTACATCAAAAACTAATGATGTAATGTATGGTGATTAACATAACATATTAAAAAAAAGAGAAAAAAAAGTTATTTCCCACCAAAAAAAAACAAAAACAAAAACTAATGATGTAATGTATGGTGATTAACATAATGTAATAAAATAAAAATAGATAAATAAATAAATAAATAAATAAATAAAGTAGAAAATGAGTTGGCATTACCTAGCAGAGGTGAAGGTGGGCACCACGAGAAAGCCTAGAAAGAGTCTAGCACATGTGCACGAGGAGATATGTATAAGAATGTTTACAGAAGCATAGTTTGTAATAGAGCAAAACTGGAAACAATTCAAATATCCATCAACAAGAGAATGGAAAAATAAGTTCATATACACATACACACATGTTTATTATATTTGTCTGATATTTTTCATAAATAAAAATCTTTATTCCTCAGTTCATTTAGTGACTTATTATTGTTTCCACTATTTATTAAGACAAGTACTAGATGTTTTTCACATATTTCTAATTATTATAAAAACACTGTAAGGTATGATTACCTTACAGTTGGAAAAAATAAAAGGACTCCTTTAGCCTAACATCACACCACTGGGAAAAGCTACAGCTCAGTTTGTTCCCAAACTCCAAAACTGAAGTTTTCTCTCTCCATATTTTTTTCCAGAAAAATCTCAACCACAACAGTATGTGTTAAACCCATTATCTTGATAATGATATAAGCACAATAACAAATTAATCCCTGCAATGTTGCTTTTGATATGTAGCCCTATTCTTCACTGAAACTAAAAACAAAAAAACAAAAATGAAAAAACTCATGTGCCAGCAACTAAAAATAGTATGGTCTCCTTGAAAGGAAAAAAAAAATGAAAACTAAAGTCAAGTCTACTTAATCTAGGCTGCATTTATTCCTGTTGAATTATCTATAATTCAGGAGAATTAACATGAATGATACACAGAAAATGTTCAGATAAAAAGAAAATCAACAGATAATACTTCTCTTCTGAGTAATTCATAATTGGCCATCAGCTTCCAGAGCTCCCTTCAAATCTGTAGCTCTCTTTCTGCGATGTCCCACCATTTCTCAGGGCTGAGGCACCCTGTCCATAGAGAGCTTCCTCTCAAGGTCCTGTCACCGTGAAGATCTCTCTTGACCCCATCTATGCCCCTGCTTTTCAACTCAGCCCCATCAACTATTTATCCCAACTCCAGCTTTTGTCTTTACTATTTCCCACTCCCTTTGATCCTTCCCCTCTGGTGACAGACATGCTCCCCATGACATCCTCAGATGCACCCTTTCTTTTGCTCTGATATGCACTCACCACTGAGCTCTCCCTCACTCCCTTTACCACCCACCTTCTTGGATGAGCCCAGCCTGGGCCAAAATCCCACTTCCAGTCTCTAATTACTTCTCCCCATTTCCTCACCTACAATGCTGGACAATCACATCTCTTCCTGGGCCCTCATGAGGCTTCAGTGAGAACATGTGTATGATGCCAGGTACCAAGTGGGAGCTCATCAGTCCTCCACTTCTTGAAATTCTTTTCTCTCTTGGATTCCACTGAGCTCCCTATTCTTTTCACTGGATCTGGGTCTTTGTCTCTTACCTCTGTCAGTAGCTTAGGGAACTCACCAGTCCCCTAGATCCAACCATGACCTCTAAGCAGAGAAGCAGATGATGCTTAAGCTCTATATCCGGACTTGATGTCTCATCTGTAAATCAACAGATCCCAAGCCAAACTCACCACCCCTGATCTTCCAGAACCCCGCTACTTACCAACTGCTTCTCCTGGACACCATTTGCCAGTTTCTTAGACTTGAGACTTTGCAACCACCATGAACTCCTCTGTTTTCCCATCACTTACTAAATCCAGTCTTATTCTGTACAACCATAATGCTTTCATCAAGCTCTTCCTTATCACAATAAAATTACTTTACCCCTACTCTTGGCCTCAACAACTCCACTTGAAATTTCAAGAGCATCTTGCCTAACCAATCTCTCCGCTCCTCTATCTCATCCCTCCTCCTTATCCTACAAACCAGTGCAAAGAGATCTTCCTAAAGTACAGCCCTATTTCTGCCACTATCCCCTCCTTCTGCAACCCTCTGCATCTGCCAAAGATCTAACTGACTAATGCTCAGAGTTAAAAGAGTAATTAGTAGACTGACACACAATGAGTCTCTTCACATATCTGTTCAAGTTGTTCAAATTACAAACTTATGACCATGACAAAAAAAATTATTTTTACTTTTACAAACTCACTTGATTTTTTTTTTAAATTCTGTCTTTGCACACCAAGGAGTCAGGAAATATTTGTCTGCTATCTCCTTTAAAATTTAAAGCCAGTAGCAATCATACCAAAAAAAATGAAACGCATCCAAACTGGTAAAGAAGTATGGCTGTCACTACTTGCAGATGATATGACAATATATATAGAAAACCCTAAAGATTTCACTAAAAAAAAAACTATTAGAACTAATAAATGACTTCAGTAAAGTTGTGGACACAAAATTAATACACAGAAATCTGTTGCATTTCTATATACTAATAATTAAGTCACAGAAAAAGAAATTAAGCAAACCATCCCAATTACAATTGCACCAATAAATAAATAAATTAATTAATTAATTAAATAAATAAAATAAAATAAAATACCTAGCAATAAACCTTACCAAGGAAGAGAAAGACCTGTATATTGGAAACTGTAAAGCAGAGATGAAAAAAATTAAAGATGACACAAACAAATGAAAAAATACTCCATACTCATGGATCGGAATAACCAATATTGTTAAAATGTCCATACTACCCAAAGCAACCTACAGATTCAAGGCAACCCCTATCAAAATACCAATAGGATTTTTCACAGGACTAGAATAATACTAAAATTTGTATAGAACCACAAAAGACCTTGAATAGCCAAAGCAATCTTGAAAAAGAAGAACAAAACTGAAGATACCACAATCCTAGATTTCAAGATATACTACAAAGCTGCAGTAATCAAAAAACTATGGTACTGGCATGAAAACAGAGACATAGATCAATAGAACAGAATAGAGAGCCCAGAAATATACCCACACTTATATGGTCAACTAATCTTCAACAAAAAAACACAAGAATATACAAATGGGGAAAAGGCAGTCTTTTGAACAAATGATGCTGGAAAAACTGGAGAGCTATATGCAAAAGAGTGAAACTAGAACACTTGTTTACACCACACACAAAGATAAACTCAAATGGTTTAAGACCTAAATGTGAGACCTGAAACCATAAAACTCCTAAAAGAAAACACAGAGAGTAATTTCTTTGACATTAGCCATAGCAACATTTTTCTAAATATAGCTCCTCAGGCAAGGAAAACAAAAACAAAAATAAACTACTATGACTTCACCAAGATAAAAAGCTTTTGCACCTCAAAGAAAACCATCAACAAAAGGAAAAGGCAACCTATTGAATGGAAGAAGATATTTGCAAATGATATACCTGATGAGGGGTTAATATCCAAAATATAACACACACACACACACACACACACACACACACAATCCAATTAAATGAATAGACATTTTTCCAAAGAAGACATACAGATGGCCAACAGACACATGAAAAGATGCTCAACATCACTCATCATCATGGAAATGCAGATCAAAACCACAATGAGATATCACCTCACACCTATTACAATGGCTGGAATCAAAAAGACAAGAAACAACAGGTGTTGGCAAGAATATGGAGAAAGAGGAACCCTTGTGCACAGTTGGTGGGAATACAAACTGAGCCAGCCACTGTGGAAGACAGTATAGAGGTTCCTCAAAAAGTTAAAAATTGAACTACCTTATGATCCAGTAATCCCACTAGTAGGTATTTAGCCAAAGAAAACAAAAACACTAATTCAAAAAATATATGCACCCCATGTTTATAGCAAACACTATATATATATATATATATATATATATATATATATATATATATATATATAGTGGAATATTACTTGCCATAAAAAAGAATGAGATCTTGCCATTTACAACAACATGGATGGACCAAGAGGGTATAACGCTAAGTGAAATAAGCCAGACAAAGAAAGACAAATATCATATGATTTCACTTATATGTGGAATCTAAAAAGCAAAACAAAGAAACCAAAAAGTAGACTCAAATATAGAGAACAAACTGGTGGTTGCCAGAGGGGAGGTGGGTGAGGAGCTAGGTGAAATAGATAAAGAAAATCAAAAGGTACAAATTTCCAGTTAAAAAATAAGTAAGTTACGGAGATGAAGAGCACAGCATAGAGAAGATAGTCAATAAAAAATAACATTGTAGGTGCCCCTGGGTGGCTCAGTCGTTAAGCGTCTGCCTTCGGCTCAGGTCATGGTCCCAGGGTCCTGGGATCGAGCCCCGCATCGGGCTCCCTGCTCGGCGGGAAGCCTGCTTCTCCCTCCCCCACTCCCCCTGCTTGTGTTCCCTCTCTCGCTGTGTCTCTCTCTGTCAAATAAATAAATAAAATCTTAAAAAAAAAAAAAACATTGTATGGTGACAGTGACTATACTTATCACAGTATGCACTGAGTAATATACAGAATTGCTGAATCAATATGTTGTACACTTGAAACTCATATAACGTTGTATGTTAATTATACTTCAATTTAAAATTTTTAATTTTATTTTTTTAAAAGATTTTATTTATTTATTTGACAGAGAGAGACAGAGCGAGAGAGGGAACACAAGCAGGGGGAGTGGGAGAGGGAGAAGCAGGCTCCTCGCTGAGCAGGGAGCCCGATGCGGGGCTCGATCCCAGGACCCTGGGATCATGACCTGAGCCGAAGGCAGATGCTTAATGACTGAGCCACCCAGGCGCCCTTAAAATTTTTTAAAATAAAGTTTGAAGTCAGAGTTAGCACACTGGTGCCCCAGTATCCACATCTTTGATGTCTAAAAGTTAATATTCAAAAATTAGAAGACTTCCCCTAAAATCTGAAAAGCTGGCCTCCCTTGAAAACTCACTTGATCAGGTAACACTCGCTCAGCACTGAGCTGATGACAAGAATGGCAATGAGCTGGAGGAGAATCAGACATGGCTGCCCCATTGGCCAGGGCACCCCCTCTACTCGAATTAGTTCACTGAGATCACTACCTAGGAATTTGAACAATGTGGTTTTATTGTCATTTATATAAAATGCCATTAGAGCCCCTCCACCCTGCAAAGTATGCCCAGCAAGTTCAGGATCAGCATGTCCTTGTAGATGGGATCCATGGGCTCTTCATGAACCCATTTAAGAAGCATGTGTGCATCTGTCACTTGTTGGGACTGTGGGAGAGCAGGGTGTTTTATGTCATCAGCCACTTTAGATGTTCTACTTCCCTCATCCAACAAGACCTCCAGCCATAAATGATTGTGGCACTGGCAGAATATATTTCTTGTTTTGTAACGTGAAACTCACACCATGTGTGCTTCCAAATGTTTATTATTCCCCTGTGAATAATTTATTTGAGTACATTTCCAGGATTATGAATTAGGATGACTTGTTCTGCTCTCCAACATCATCTTCGTTTCTTAAAAATCCTAGAATGAACTTAATGAAATTCCAAAGCTTGAGTTTATCTTAATTTGTTTTCAATCCTTTCCTTCCTGATTCTATTCTGACTTTCTTTCTCTTCTATTTTTAACTTTTCACTTTGTATTTCACAGGTTATCATCTTAAACAGCTTTGTGGTTTAGGGGTGTGTGTGTGTGTGTTTTAACACTGAGGCTAAACATTTGACATCTCTGCTATTTTTGTTCTAAGGAGTATCACCTTTTGCTGAACCTATAAAGGTGTCAAAAGTGTCGCTTGCCTTGGCCTTCCCTTTTCTCTGATTTGTTGATTCTAAAGCCCATTTTCATCTCCGCCATCTCGCCGCTCCCTTATTATCTTGGCTTTCCCAGTTTTGTGCCTGTATTTCGCATTATTTCTCCATAATCTCACCCCATGACCTGGCCTGAGTTCTAATCGGAAGTTTCCATTTGCCTTTCAGGAATGAGCTCTTATCAAAAGAAAACCACTGAGTCATAAACACGCTTGCTTGCCAGCTGCTAGCCCAGCGTTCTGAAGGGAGAAGACACTCGGTTAATGTGGGGCTCTGCCAGATTCCGAGAAGCCCTGCGACTCTTCAGAGAGAGCCCGTGGCAGCTCTAGGCACCCAACAACCCATGTATTTATTACCTGCACCTTTCCCCTGGCTCTCTGCCCAGCTGGGTGGGATGGTGCCGCACACGCAGCAGGGTGGGAGTCAAAACACTGCATTTCACGAGTCTTCCCCATGCTCGCACCCTCTGGATGCCTCGCCTCCTCCCAGGATGCTGATCCCTTCAGAAGCCCGGCCACTTCCTCCATAAACTGCTTCTACAGCTCAGGCCTTGCCACTCGGCCGGGGCAGTATCTGCCTACATCATTGTGCTTCCTTGCATCCAGGAATCCAGGAATCCGCTCCCGGGAGAAGAGCGGAGCTCCCTGCCAGATGGCAAGCAGCCACCACGCTTGCCCGATGGCCCCGGAGGAATGTGACCGAGCGCCCTGTGTGTGGTTGCCCCCCCCCCCCACGGCCTGGCCAGCCCACGCTCCCCAACAGCCCACCCACATTCCAGCATCTTCGGTATGAATCACGATGAACACCACCACCGCACTGCAGAAAACGCCACTCACAGCGCTGGGTCCTCTGGAACTTTCAGAGCTGTCCGAGCCCAGCAGGTTAAACTTTTTAAAACAAAGGCCAGGGATCACAGACCCAAAACCTGCTGAAATATCTGGTTGCAAGTACAATATAAAAGGGATAGAAGTGCGCATGCAATGTAAGTTCAAGTGCAATATGAAAGCACTTGGAATCATTTTCGTTCTTAAAATGTTTCTTCATAGGAAAAAAAAAAACTAAGGATGGTGAGAAGGCCAATGAGAGCTTGTTTGGTGTATTATATTAACAAAGGACGTGGGTGGAAGTGACCTTGAACCACATCATAAAATTGTTTGTTCAGCAATAATGGTGGAAGCAGGAGGTTGGAAGAGACCATAAGATAAGAGGAATTAGGCCTTCTCCCAGAACTATGCCTTGTCCCTTTCCTGTCTTCCTTACGGCAACACTCTTTAAAGGACAGGAGTACAAAAGGCACCATCTCGCTCAGCTCTGCAAATTCCCTTTCCCACCTCTTCTCAAGACCGGCAGGGGGCACAGTTGGAGGCTCCTGGACAGAAGGGAGATGGAACACTTCATAAACTTCTTTCCTCGTGGCCACAGGCTTAGCAATTTGCTTTCACAAATATCGGATACCCCCCAAACTAAAAAAGGAACACCACTCCTGGCTAGGGTGTTATGCGCCTTGATTACTGGACCCTTGGCCACCTGAGTCTCAGGTGGAGTTCAAGGTCACTTTTATGATGTTGAACAACTGGTCTCCAAAGGCCAGAAAAAAAGGAATTTGACCTGCTGTCCCAGGCAATGATGTTAGACACAAAGGGACTTCAGTTCCCATCTTGGCCCTGGCCCTGCCTGGCTGTGTCACCTGGGACAAGCCACTTGGCTCTCTGAGCCTCAGCTTCCTCAACTATGGATTGAGGCAAATGTCCCCCAATAACTGAGATGGTGCACGTGAAGCACTCGGCACCCTACCTGGCACATGGCAGGAGTCCGATAAACCGCAACTCAACCCTCCATTCATGCTTAACGGGCTGTGTAGCAGCGGGGTTTCTGGATCATTAAGTCATTTTAACAAGTTTTAAAAAGCAAACTAGTTCATACCAAAGCAGACACAAGCATTGTTTATGAACAATTCTCTCCCAATGTCTTAGACTTAAAGCTCAGGGATTCGTATGGTTTCCAATGTAGAA
Source organism: Halichoerus grypus (assembly GCF_964656455.1). Lineage (NCBI taxonomy): Eukaryota > Metazoa > Chordata > Mammalia > Carnivora > Phocidae > Halichoerus > Halichoerus grypus. Next base: position 24,076,651 of record NC_135725.1, read on the forward strand.
CAAGGGGTGGGGTTTAGGAGGTAAAGTGTTGCACCAGGATCAGTAATTTATGACCTTTCCTTTAAAAAGGAAACTACACTTAACATAAGATGCTAAACATCTGAGGGGCACCTGGGTGGCTCAGTCAGTTAAGCGTCTGCCTTTGGCTCAGGTCATGATCCCGGTGTCCTGGGATCGAGCCCCACGTGCAGCTCCCTGCTCAATGGGGAGTCTGCCCCCCCCTCCTGTACATGCATGCTCTCTCTCTCTCTCTCTCTCTCAAATAAAAAAATAAAATCTTAAAAAATATGCTAACATCTGAATCCCTTATGTAGTGTTCCTCATTCAGGGCTTCAGTCCTGTAGAAATTGGAACATCACACCAATGACTGTTTTTTTCTCTCTGTGTTGATGTATTTATAGAGTATGACCATATCATCACATACATCATGTACATAAGTGAACATACACACCCGCACACACGTGAATGACAGAAAAGACTGGAATACACACTCGAGGTATAAACGTGCTTGGCTCTCAGGACATGACATGAGCATTACACACAGACTTCCATTTTATTTCTTCTCAGTCAACATGTGCCCAGGGGCCTACTGAACTCAAATATCCAGGCACATGCAGGAAATCCTCTTGTCCAGCCTAGTTTGGAAAAGAGAATTTCTCATGAAATCAAGTATCCTACTTAAGAGAAAGTTGGTGCCTCTCAAAAGTGGGTCTAAAGCCACAGCAACCCAGGCCAGTGGGGGATGCTCATGGCTCCCGATCAAAAAGCTCTCCCTGAATGCCAGGCCTCACTGGTGAGTCACCCTGGATAATGAAACCCTTCCCTAAACCATAAACACCCTCTGGAAGACTGTCTTTTAGGCATTTACTCCTTGGTATGAATGAGTTTAACTGAAATCTTTTGCCTTAACAAGAAGTCAAGATGATTTCAATGAAACAATGTTTCATTTGTTTTGTTTTTATTCGGGACAAGGGTTGAGGGGTGAAGCAGAAGTAATACAACATTGATTTCAGTGGTTCTCAAATTATGAGAATTGTCTGGTGGGTGGGGGTTGTTTAAAATGGCGATTCCCTCACCCAACCCCAGATTCCAATTTAGTAAGCTGGAGGTCAAAGCCATGAATCTACATATTTTTTTTTTTTTTTAAAGATTTTATTTATTTATTTGAGACAGAGAGAATGAGACAGAGAGAGCACATGAGAGGGGGGAGGGTCAGAGGGAGAAGCAGACTCCCTGCCGAGCAGGGAGCCCGATGTGGGACTCGATCCAGGGACTCCAGGATCATGACCTGAGCCGAAGGCAGTCGCTTAACCAACTGAGCCACCCAGGCGCCCGAATCTACATATTTTTAACAACCCCCTGCCCCAATGACCCTAGTATGGTCCTCAGACCACAATATGGAGAAACTGGACCAGGCGTACCACCCCGAAATCCCTAGAACCTAGAACCTGGCTTGAAATAAAAGTTAAACCCCCACAAACTAATTATTAGGAAAAGAGCACACTGTACACGCACATGTCTGGGGGTCCCCGGAGCACCGATGCTTTCCTGGCAGCCCCACCCCACACCGACTCCTTTTACTCATAGTCCCATTTCTGAGACAGGGGTATTGAAGTCTCCAACCATAATTCATCTATTTCTCCTTGAAGTTTTGTTTTTTTTTTTAAGATTTTCAGGAATAGAGGGGGAGGGAGAGGGAGAGAATCTCCAGCAGACACCACACTGAGCACAGAGCCCAATGCGGGGCTCGATTTCATGACCCTGAAATCATGACCTGAGCCAAAATCAAGAGCCACACACTTAACCGACTAAGCCACCCAGGTGCCCCTCTCCTTGCGGTTTTATCAGCTTTGGCTCATGTAGTTTGATGCTCTGTTGGTGCATACATGTTGAGGATTGTTAAATCTTCTTAGAGCAAGTGACCTCTTTATCATGTAATGCCACTGTCTATCTCTATCTCTGTTTCCTTGCTCTGAAGTCAGCTCTGTCTGCAATTAATATAGCTACTCCCACTATTTTTTTTTTTTTTTTTAGTAGTGTGGGCATGGTCCATCCTTCTCCATTCATTTACTTTTAATCCAAATATGTCTTTATATGTATCTTGTGGACATTACAGAGTTGGGTCTTGTTTTCTGACTCATGGCTCCTAGCCTCACTCTGGCTCCAGCTTACCCTACCCCTATTCCCAGAAATCCCTTTTCTAAGGTTTGATCTTGGACCCTGACTTTGCAGCATCTTCCACAAGATGTTCCTACCAAAAGAAAGAAATGACCATGGCAATCCATTAAAACCGTTTGTTGTTCTATCACACTGGGGGGCAAATCATAGCTCCTGAAACATAATTAGATCAAGTAACTGACACAGGCATTACAAAGGACTCAAAGGGCTTCATGACATTTAGCTTTTTACTAAATAAGAATCTAGCATGTCTGAATTAATCACACATTTTTCTTTGATGAAGTCTAAATTAATAAGATTTATTGTATGTGTGTCTGTGTTGTGTGCCTGCTCATGCCTAAGAGATAAACCCATTAGCAAAGAAAACCTTGCTTCCAGAGGCAATAAAGAAAAAATCTGAAAGTTTTCAATTCAAGGATTAAAAAAAAAAAAAAAAACGTTGCTTATAAACTTAAAGATATGGGCGCCTGGGTGGCTCAGTTGGTTAAGCGTCTGCTTTTGGCTCAGGTCACGATCCCTGGGCCCTGGGATATTGAGTCCCACATCGGGCTCCCTGCTCAGTGGGGAGTCTGCTTCTCCATCTCCCTCTACCCCACCCCTGCTCATGCACTCTCTCTTGCTCTAATAAATACTTTTTAAAAAATAAATAAACTTAAAAAAAAATAAAATAAAATAAACTTAAAGATATAATAGTCATTTCCTTTACTGAAGCCAGTTACTTCATAAGATTTGTTTAAAACTCTGTTCTGGACCTAGATAAAAATACACTTTTGTTTCTAAATCATACCTTCCCCAAAATAATTGTGCCATACATTTTTACCCTAAGACTGAAGTTTTCCAATCTGGACCAAGGGGGTAAAAACAACAACAACAACAAGAGAGCTGGACAGGAAAAGAATATTGATCCTTATGGTTTTCCTAGGAGCCATTGTCCTGAAATTAGTCACAATATACACAGCGGGAAGAAAGAGAAAACGCAGACAACATTTAGGCCATAGATACCGATAAAAAACCTAACCATTTATAATACATATCAAACAAGAAATCAGAAGACCGTCCAATGGTCCCATCGGTACTGTCAAGAAAAATTATCTGAAATTTGGAAATAGGGCATGATGACGACTAGGTCCCCTTTCCAAGTCACATAGAACATTGTCTGACAAAGCCTCGTACAAGTACCTGATGCTTTACAGAGCATACCTTGGCTTGACTTAATATTTATCACTCCTTAGGGGCCAGACTCTGTGAAGTTAGACGTTAGCTCATGGGAGAGGGACAAACTGCAAACGATTTCTGACCCATTTTTTTGTCCCAGGAGCCAAAGATTGTGATTTTGTCACCTTATATAACATTGCATATCTGAGTTGTGCCTCAGCAGATCTTATTTCGGGATTTGGTTTAATTGACTATGTACACTTAAGTCTCCATACTCTTGCTTGAATCAACTTTGCCATCCTGTTAGTTGTTGCATTAATGAGTTAAATAAATCGGTGACACATGCTCAGTGTATGTTTGTATAAGAATCATAATGCCAATTTATTAAAAATTATACGTCAAGACTTTCCTTACCATTTGGTCCACCCATCTTCCTGTCCTGGAAACAAAAGCCTGCTCTACTCTTTCTCACTGAAGTCTGAGCTTCAAAATTATTTCCGAAATCTGAGGAAGCCTGGGAAGGCTCCATCTGGCTCACACAGTGGTCTCTGGTCAATCGCCACCCACTGAGGTCACCGTGACTCCTCCTCCAGTCAACACCAAATGGCTCTTTCCACAGACCTTCCCATCCGCTACCCAGGCTAATTAAGGCTCAGCATTTAACCAAGGGGCACAGATCTGGGTCTTCCATGGAAGCAGAACAATATGCAAAGAAGAATGACAAGACTCACTTGCATCTATTTCTTTTTTGTTCCAGGGCTCTTTAGCTCCTATCAGACTTACCATTTTGAAAGAAGGTGCATGTCATTGGAAGTGACAGCCCAAGGCTACATGAATGAAGCAGGGGTGTCCTCAAGAGCACAAAAGGCAGTGTGGAATAAAAGGAAGCCAGAGAAGAAAGAATGAGGGCATGCAAGGGCACATGTGGGAAACACACTTCGTTTTGAAGACTCGGCCCCCACTCTCAGCCTTGCCTCCCCCACACTGGCTGTTCTGGTTCTATAAACGGACTCCTAGAGAGGCTGCAAGTGCCAGCGCAAGGCTAAAAATTTCTGCTAAATTACTATTAAGCATACCAGGAAAAGATCTGACTCAAGGAAACACCTTACTGGATTCCCCCACCCCCAAAAAAGAAAATGTACCTTCCAAAGCAAGCCACAAAGTATGGGGTGGCTAAGTACATACGGCATTACCCCCAAAGGGACAAAAACCTAGGAATTCCATTTTTTAAACTACTGAAATAAACCCTTTCCAGCTATCTGGGGGAAATCATGATTGGTATTTACAGAAGAAGTCCTAAAATTGGTTCTTGAACATGGGTGCTTAGGAGGGGGCACAGATAGTTTCCCTCTATCCAGTGTATATGTCTCAGCAAAGAGTGAGTTTTCTCCACACAGAGCGTGAATTAGGCCACACCATCCCGTCAAGGGCAAGATGTAGAAACAGGCTTCCTCACCCTGTGCACTGCGTGTGTCGCACAGTTCAGAGGCCGTCGGGGATTGCTCCTGCCTCTAGGCCGTGCCTTGGTGTAGCCTTCCTCGCCGACAAGGAAGAGCTGCAAAAGGCCACTGTCCAGAGGAAGAAAACGCTTCTGGATAAAGGGAGGAGATGCCTGCAGACTCCAACCCACGTGTGTGAGCTGCATCTCAGACACATGTGAACTTGCTTTAAAAGGCATCTGTGAATGAGTACTGCTTCTTTCTGGCCCCTGGCCTGGGTCATGTCAAGGAGAGCACTTCACCTGTACTTTAATTCTGCAATCCAATGCATGCCCAAGGAAATGTTTTGACAAAATTGTCACTTAGATAAATAAAACACAAAGCTTCCCTTGTAAATGTAAACTAGAGCACGTCGGTGTGACAGTCATGCGGTGGTCCCTAGATCCCAATGACCAAGGAGAGTATTTGTCCAGTTTCTGACTGCCCCCAAACACCCCCATTTCTTCTCTAGTGACCTCAAGACTCTCCACATCCCTGCAGACAGGATGCGGTGGACCCGCTCTCAGCTGGACCACTCTCACAGGGCCGTCAGCAATCGTCACACCCAGCCCCCCAGGGCAATTTTCAATAATCATAGGCCATACAAAAATGGATCACAGGAGGAGGATTAACTGGCAACATTATTACCCACGGGAAATGTCCAGTTGGGGAAAAAGGTGAAAGTCTAAGCTATCAAAGGCAGTATAACATGGAGGGAAGTGTGTAAATTTTAGTATCAGACACACAGGGTTTCAATTGCAACCCTATGTGCCCGTGGGCAATTCACCTTACCTCTCTCTGATAATATTTTCTCACCTACCAAATGGAAACAGGAACCTGTGCCTTGCAGAATTATATATGATGACCTATGTGAGGCACTTGACACAGTCTAGTACCCAGGAGGTGTGGTGGTCATTAGGGCAGCGCCCATGTATCCTGGTGTTCCATTCCTTCCAGGCACGTGGCAAAACTGTACTTTTCCTCTCCATTTGAAGTCGGTCTTGGCCATGTGTCCTGCATTGGTCAATGAAGCTTAAGGAGCCAGGGAGGGATTCACTCCATTCATCATTCCCCCTTTCCCACTACTATGGTGGTCACAGAAGCATGCAAGATGAAACCTCTGTCGTTCTGGGTCACTATGTGACCGTGGTGGGCAGAAACCCGCTGCAGACCCACATAGTGCATTATAGCATGAACAAGAAATGTCGTATTAAGCGACTGAGATATGGGAGTGCTTTTGTTACTGCAGCATGACCTATCCCATCCTGACTAAGAGAATAAGTACTCAATGAATTCTAGCGGTTGTGATTCTGTTTTTATTATTTCAAAACGCCACCTTTGAAAGGGAGGTGGGAATGCCTAAAAAAAAATCAAAGATTTGGACTGAACTGAATAGACCGATCCCAAGGCAGTTCACCAGGCAAGGACCCTGATACATTCATTGTTTAGACTTAAAAGGAGAAAAAATAAATAATGCCAGTTCCTGTATCTGAACTATGCTTCCATGAATTAAGGATTTAAAAGGTCACTTTGAGCAGAGTAGGATAAATACACAAAAGAATTTCTGCAGATTAAAAGCTCTAGAGTGCTGGGCCCCAGCCAGAATAATCATAATCCAAGAACTGAAGTCAACAGCCCTGGAAAATAACTCCTAAGTATTTCCAGCCTTTAAAACTCTTCAATGGACCAGAAAACATCTGTTTCCTAATCTAGTGTAAAAAAAAGCTTCATTGCTAAATAGTAGTAAGCACCCCTAAGCATGAAATTCATTGCCATTTTCTAGGCAAAACAAACACATACATTAATCCTTCTCCCTTGTTATCTGCAGATGCCACCAGCTAGAGATGCCCCCACAGAAGGGGAGCTTTACACCCAAACAACAAACAGAATGCTTCACTTTCCCAGAAGTTGCCAGAAAAGGCCCATATGAACTCCCAAGCACTGGCACCCAACCCCTACGGACGTTTAATATGGAAGAAATGAAATATGCGGGACTACTGATTGAATAAATATAATCCTTTTTCTTAGCCATTGACCTAGTGCAATATAAAGAATGTGAGCTCCAAAGTACCACAGCCTGGAGTTCAAGTCCTGTCTTTACCACTTACTAGCTGTGTAATCTTAGGCATATCCCCCTCTCTGAGACTCAGCTGACTCATATTTAGAATTACAGTACATATAGTTACCCTTTGTGAGGGCCTGCTGGATGTGGGTGTAAGTGCTTCGTGTGCATGACATCTTTATACAATGACCATATGAAGGGTTTATATGGATCTCACAGATGAGAAAAATGAGGCTCTAAACTAGCAGGAAGTAAAGCCAGATGCAAATTTGGATCCAAATGGCCCCTAAGCCTGAGCTCTTATCCCTGAGAACCATGACTCTGTAAGCCTACCTCCCGGAGTAACAGAAATCACAGCATGTAAGGTAAATCCCCAGCGCTATCCCTACCCCAAGTCAACACTCAGCCAGTGTTCCTTTCCCCCTGTCTCTTTCCCCCTCTCTATCCCTCCCATTTTATCCACCAACAACTCTTTACCTTGCCATCTTTATTCCCAATGGTGTATCTGGAATATCCCTTTGGAACCTCAAATCTTCAGTAGTTCATACTAATCTTCTCATTAATCTATGAAGATATGCTATCAATATAAAAATATATATGGCTTTAGATGTATATATAAAGAGATATAAATACAGGAAAAAAATGGAAGGAAACGTTAACCGATTATCTCTGAGTAGTGGAATCACAAATGACTTTTCGTAACTCTAAGTTTTTTTGTATTGTGTCTAATGAGAGCGCATTTCTTTGATAAGCAAGAAACAATATTTTTCAAAGTCATGGAAGGAGATTACTGGGCTCCTTTTAATTTTTTCGACATTAGCATTTATCATTTCCAAAATAAACAAGGGTATTTCCGTCACTAAAAATATATTTCTTTGTTTTTGCTTACTTTAAAAAAATGTTCAAATGCTGCAATTAATGCAAAGGAAAAAAATCTAGTCTGCACTTAGAGCTGATTAGCCTGACGTTCCTTCCACTTTGTGAGCAGGTTGCGGTAACCGCAGTGGACTGGGGACACCAAGATTTACCAGCGGGAGGTGTGGAGACGCACTAGCATGGCCATGGCTGGGGTTCGACCTCCATCAGAAGGCCAGGATCTTCCAAGCTCCCCCCGACAAGCCAATGATCTTCCCCTGCCCTTGACCAAAGTGACCATGTTTACACATAAAATCAAGCTTAGGTCTGGGTTTAGCCTCCATGTCACCAATACAGACACTCAGGGCTGCCAGACTGCCTTGGAACATTCAAGACAAGAATAAGATACAGCCTGTCCTCCTCAAATCTTCCTAGGCACAATAGGAAGCATTATGGGCTATCTTTCGTATTTCCTTCAAAAATCATGCATCCTTCGGCTCTACGGAAGTGAAGTCAGTCCTCAGTGTCCCAAACCAAAGTCAAGACAGCCATAGAAAGCTGTATATTTAGGCTACATTGATCGAAAGTGGCAGGCTACCATTAACACCGGGTTCGGGAAGTTGCATGCCAGGAAACAAGAGGTAGAAACCTGCTTCCGATTTCACCATAAGATGTTAAGGCCACTGTTGACTACGTCTGCTATTGTCTACATAGCCCCTGGGTGGAGTTAAGCCCTGAGAAATCTTTACCTTCCAGAGTAACCAATGAATTTTTGCTTTCATGGCTAGACTGTATTCCCTTTTCCAAGCTGCCTTCCAGGAAGCTCAGAGTCAAATGCATACCCTCCCCACCCCCACAACTGTGTAAATCATAAAGCTTACAAAATAGCATTCAGCTTCCTCCCATGATCTTGACATTCCATTGAGTTTACATTTATCCTGATTCTTACTTTGTATTCTTTCTTAATGTTTTAATACTTTATTCTAGTATCCCTTGTTAGCCAACTCAACTCCTATATAAAAAAACATGGGATATAAATTAACCAGACAGTGCTGGCCGGCATCAGCCATGTCAAAGGGGTCCCATCTGAAGGGCATGCTGCGAAGAGCACCAGAAGGGGACTCTCCTCTCCCCATCAAAGTCTCATCTCAAATGTATACGAGTTCACCCTTTGAAATCCATTCACTTAGCAAAACTACTTTCTTCTGCTCTTGGGAGAGAAAGCAAATATACTTGGAAAGGATGCCTCACTGTTTATCCTTGCAGAGAACTTTATGCTGACCCTGTCTAATCATACAGAGCTCTGCACAGGTGTGGACTGAGGAAAAGAGGAAATGTAAGGAGAAGGATAATTGAGTTTGATGAAAGATTTAGGAAATGTTTGGAGATCAGGAATATTTACACAGTGGGGAAATTGCTTTTCTGGGACAAGCAAACTGATGGGCTACAGGGCTTTTTGATAACCAGAGAGGGGGTGGGAAGGAGCTAAGACTCCTTTACCTACTTCATAATTTGGTACAAACATCCAAACTCAAGCCTAACAGCCTGTGGTGAAGGGCCTGATACTTGTGGTAAACAGCCCTCAGCATTTCAGAGTTCACAAGGGGCGCTTTACAGATATTATCACATTTAATCTTCAAAATGACTCTAGGGGCATCCATTATTCTCCTTATTAGTAAACAGGAGAACCATGGCTCAGAGAAATTAGGAACTTGTCCAAGGGCACGCAACTTACTCGGCAGCAGAGGGGAGATAAGAACACGGATCCCTTCCACCATCTGGCATAACACGGCGAGTGGAGCACACAAGAAGGAACAGGACCGCCCAGAGCAGGACGTTCCCAGGCACGAGGTCTGATCCCACCGTGACTTCTGCAAAAGCCCAGCGCTCCACTCCACGCAGTCTGCCTTCAGGTAACCCTAAACACAGATCTCCCAGCAAAACCATAACCCACACTTGAAAATAAAAATCCCAGTCTACCGCCGCCGACATCCACACCCAAGAAAACACCTGCCAATTAGGGAAGTCCTTTTCTTGTACTTCACACCGATTGTTCTTCATTTGCCCCATGTATAGGAAAGCATTTCTGGGGCACTTGAGGAGGAGGTGTTAAATTTACTGGATTCCAAATGTTCTCATTTATTTATAATTGAGAACATGTGAAAGGGAAGGAAAATGCAACACTGAACAGTGAATGACATCTTCCCGCCTCACAAGCCCTGGCACCTGCCAACCTCCTCATGGACGGCACATCACAGTTCAGATGAAACGAGAACAGGACAGCTGTCCTTCTCTGCAGAGTGGGCCCTGGGAGGGGCCTCCAGGCCCTGAGGTCATGGTCACGGTCTGTGGGCTGAGGCTCATGCTTATGCTTAGCCAACCTAAACCAAGCAGACAGGGATCCAAACCCGAGGAGACCTGACAGGTGATCAGACCTTAGGACCAAGCCAGGCTGGTTGAACACCAGCCACAGGCCTAAGGTGCCATGGTGGCAAGGGTAAGAGCCTGGATGTCGGGAAGTCAATCATCCCAAAGTACGCAGACTCCAGAAAGGGCAAAGGGCACCCACCGGCAACGGAGGAATCCAGAGGGCAGCGGAGACCACAAACCCAGCAACACCATGGTGCAGGGTGGGAGCTTCTGGACTGGAGACAGAAGTCAAATCTTAATGCCACCATGTTCTGGCTGTGTGACTCCAAACGACTTGTCCTCCCTGTGCCCGAGTTTCTTGATCTAAGACTTGGAGAGGAGAGACCTGCTTCACAGGACTGCTGTGAGCATTAAGTGAGATAATATTTACAAAAATGCCAACACATAATCTGTTGCATAGTCGGCGCTCGATAAATGTTTCTTTTTCTTTTCAAACTCTACTGGAAGTAGCAAATTCTCAGGGCCCAAGCTAAATGCCTTCAGGTGTCAGTTTGGGTTTTACTGTTGTTGGGTTTTGTTTTGTTTTGTTTTGTTTTAGTTTGAATACCTAAAAGTTGGTTATTGAGTGTGTATGAGTCCAATTTCAATGTTACTTCCCCTACAGCCTAAACACCTTCCTGATCTTCCTAGAGGAATTCCTAAATACCCTTCTCTGAAAGACATGCCTAAAAATCAACATCTTTATCTAATGAGGGACATGCCCATCTCTGCCACAGTCTCCACTACTCCCTATTGTCTTTCCCCAGCCCAATTTGCACATTTATGCTCCCTGCCTGTCCGAGTAAGGCATCCTTAAGCCAAGGATCAGAGTAAGTGGCAGACAGAGGCCCATAAGAGGTAAAGAGCAACAGCTCACATAGGCCACCCCCAAACCCTACCACAGTCATGATTCCACAATGACCACCCCACCCGAGAGTAGCTATGTTCCCCAGCAGCAGAGCCAAACCCGGCAGAGCACCAGGTCCTCAGGTGCCACCGAGCAAATGGTAGCCCCGGCAAGGTCAGGAGGAAAAGGAGGTACATCGGCAACTTTTGGGGGATGGCCATCAAGGGAGCAAGTCAGCATCAGCTGAGTCTCTAAAGCTGCATGAACCTCAGAATAGAAACAACCACTCAAGTAAATTAAGGCACATGAGCCACTCTCCAATCCCCTCCCTAAGCCCACAGAGGGGAAAAGATGCTTGCAATTCGATTTGATTTCCAAGCTTCCACTCCCCTTAGGCTAAGACGATCAGCCCTCCAAACCCTTTGAAGCACCTAGTCTCCACAAACTCCCCACTACTGGGGCAGCAGAAGAGTGAGAGGTGACTAGCAGTTTCTTCTTGGGCTCTCCTGCGGCTCTGTTGGTGGGGCTGGAAGAGGTGAAGGGACAGCACACCCAGACAGCAGATCCACACTTAGTTAGAGATTTCTGGATCTCCTGCAGCCTGTGGTCTTGCTCAGTTGACAGCAGGGATGGACCCAAACGGGCCTTGGGGTCTTATTCACATGAAACACGACTGTGTTCGCCAGGGGAAGGTTTGCTGAGCTGCTGTGCACAGCTGAGCTATCAGGGAGAAAAATACTGAAGGAATGTACTAGAGGTCTCATCAAATGCTCTCAGGGGCTGGGGGCCGCATTCAAAATATTTAACAAAGTCCCTGCGCGGAAGCATTGCCAAATCAGAACGAAGGTTCCACCAGCCAACAGCCCCGTGTAGAAAGTAGTATGATTCGCCACATTTTACCCTTTTGAAAATCCAGTGCAAATATTAAAAAAAAAAAAAAAAAATTAAAACCCTAACACAAAACTAGTGAATGGCTCCACGGACTTCCATCCGGCCTGCTGCGAGGCCTGGCCATGGCCTCGGGGAAGACAGAATGAGGCCGGTGACCTGCTGTAAACATCTCCTGGAAGAGAAACATCTGGTCTGGCTCCCCGATCACATCAGTTTCCTGGTCGAACTCTGGGGTGATGGGGCTTATTGTTTGTCCATGAACGGCCACAGTTCCACTGGAAGCATAATGTCATCAAACTACGGAGCAGGACCTCAGAAAGCAAACCGAGACCCAGTGTGGTTCCGCGCTGGCTGGCGACAGAACTGGGTCCAGGGCACAGGCCTCTGGCTCGCACTCTAGAACTCTCCAGGCAACAAGTTCTGCCCCATGCTCATGCCCTTCTGCCCTCCACGACCGTGCACTATCCGCCAACCTTAGCTTCGTTGGACATGAAAACAGGTACGATGGTAACAAAGTGCCGGGCTTCACCTCAGAAGCTTTCTAAGAAGATTCAGAAATGGGAACCAGACCAGCAGTGGTAGGGAGGGGTAGTGGTGATTCACTGAGACTGGAAACTCAATATATTCCTAAACTGATCGCATCAAGGCCCCATCCCTCCAGAGTATGGAAATACTCTCGTCTTGACCTGGGCTGTTGGCTTCAGAGAGTACACTTGAGGCATTTACTGCACGCATTTCGTGCTGCGATAAGAAAATAAAAAAATAAAGCGAAGCCATGATATGTTTATTCTTCCCAGTGAATACCCCTCTAAAAAGCTTAAGCTGAAATTTAAAGACATTCACAGAAGCACTCATAAAGAAAAATAACCAAGTCTGATGCAACCCAACTGACAATTTTTTTAAAGCAAAGCAAGGAAATTGAATGGCAAAGCCCAAAATGCCTGCCCCGTCTGCTCAGGGACACACATGCCCACGTGCACACTCTCACACACACACACACACACACACACGTGCTGTTTTAGCTCCTTAGACACAGTCAGCCAGCCGCATGCCCACAACCTCCTTCCCAGATACACTGTGACAGCCACTAAGCTAATGAGATCCCAACTGTCACCCTGGGTTTTTACAATTGTTTCTCATGTTTTCTTCCCAAGACTATTGCCCAAAAGGCAGTTATAGGCAAAATGTACATCATTAGCGTTCTTCCTCCTCCCGCTCGGAGTAGCAGGGTCCCCACGTGGCAGCCTAGAACAAAGACTCTCCGCTCCCCGGGAAGGGGGAGGGCTGGGGCTCCAGGGACATGGCAGAGCCAGGTCTCTGTGGCCACCAGGCTGCGTAGTAATCGGCCACAGTTGTTGCTGCTCTGCAGAAACTGTCTGCCCATCACCCGGGGCAGGAGAAACAAAATTAAGAAACTGCCTCTCCAGAAAAATATGGTGCTGGAAATCAAGTGCCAGAGCCAGCAACAGAGACATCTGAATGCTTACACTGGTGAGATTATTCAAAGTCGAAGCAGCGTAGAAAGACACTATTTCACACTGGAGGAGGGAGAGGGGCAATCTTCCCAAATGGATAAAATGTAGGAAATGAGGCTCGAATGAATGCCCATTTAATAAGTACCGAACGTGAAACATGGTAGAGAGAGAAGCTCGAGGCATTAGCAATCCATTGCAAAATATCCTCAACCCAAGAGCACTGAGTGCAGGTCCTCTGAGCTACAAGCAATTTTTTTTTTGTCCAAAAAAAAAACCAAAAAAAAAAACACTACACCTTATCGTTTCAGTGGGTTTTTACATAAAGGATCGTTTCATAAAGGAGGGCAGGAGGCTGCTTTGGTGACTGTCTTCAGGTAGGGGATTAAGAGAGGTTGTATTGTTCTTTGCGGGTTTCCATATTTTCCATAATATGAGTATATTTATCAAAAACTGTAGTTGTTGGCACACCTGGGTGGCTCAATCGGTTAAGCGTCTGCCTTCGGCTCAGGTCACGATCCCAGAGTCCTGGGATGGAGCCCCACATCGGGCTCCCTGCTCAGCCAGGAGTCTGCTTCTCCCTCTCCCTCTGCCTGCAGCCCCCCTGCTTGTGCTCTCTCTCTCTCTGACAAATAAATAAATAAAATCTTTTTTTAAAAAAACTGTAGTTGTTGAACTTTTTTTTTTGATGGATAAACATGCTTTTCTTTCACTGAAGTACAGTTGACAGACAATATTATTATGTAAATTTCAGGTGTACAACCTAGTGATTCAACAATTATACACATTGTAAGATGTATATAATTTTTTAACCTCTTTTAAGAGCAGTACTAAGAGACAGTCAACTGCCCCAATGTGCATGCGTGCACACACACACACACACACACACACACACACGGCATGCGTGTAAATACTGAGTACTCCTGTTGTTTCTCTATTTTAATAGGAAACAATGATTACCCACCCAGGTGACTGTCTTTGAGCAGGATGACAGAGCCACAGTGGGGTACAGGCTGCTTCTTACAAGGAGCGCTCTGAAAATCAGGCTGAAGGTTTAACCAGGCAAGAGAGTGAAGGGGAAGTTGGCAGGGATAAGGCGAAAAGAGACAGCCATTCCTCTCCTGCAAATGAGTTGTCCACAGCAGTGATGCTACAAAATAGCACTCAAATCAGATTTGGTCCCTTCCCTGCCCCTCACTTTGACAGATAAAAATGCCTGTCAAAGTGTCTATACATTATTAATAACTAGCTCAGGGATCCTGATGAATTCTTGGCAGACTGCGGGTTTAAGAGGAAAAACTAATCCTATTTCCTATGAAAACCCCCAGTTCCTGGCCTCCATTCCTCTTAACAAGACAGCAACAGGAGACAGGAACACAATAGACCCTTGCCCCCTTTCTCTGGGCTCTTAGAACATTCCAGCAGCCATACTGATGGGCAAACAAATAACTGTGCCCTTCATCCAACAGTTCTCGTCTAGTTAACTGGAACTTCGACATGATAGACCGCTCATATCTCCATTAACATCCTCCTACAGGATATGGGAGGTGTCAAGAATCTGGAACACAATCTATACTCAAAATTAGTCTGGCAGGTTGAGCAAAATAGGTGAAGGGGACTAAGAGTACACTTACCATCACAAACACTGAGTAACGTATAAAATTGTTGAATCCCTACATTGTACACCTGAAACTAACAGAACACTATATATTAACTACACTGGAATTAAAATTAAAAAATAAAAAATTTTCAATTAAATTTTTTTTTAATTTCAAGTTCTACTAGTATATGTTCAGGAGCTAAATTAGCCATCTCCTTCTTAACCAATTTGGAATTCACTTAAACCATGAAGTTATATTTTCTATATTTTTTGAAGTTCCATTCCATCATTCATGGATGAACTCTTTTACGTCCACATTTAATATCTTTTTTTCTCTAAAAACTGGAAGGTTAGGTATCACTTTTTAGGGTTAGAGCTACTTGGATTTTTTTTTGACCTGAGCTTAAATATACTTGTGAAAGAACGATCATCCAAGAGTTTTATTCACCTTAAATTCAAATGTCAAATCTGAGTTCTCAGAACACGGTTCACCAAAACACGGTTCACCCACACTCAGAAAACTAATTTAGGGACGCCTGGGTGGCTCAGATGGTTAAGCATCTGCCTTCGGCTCAGGTCATTATCCCAGGGTCCTGGGATCGAGCCCCACATCGGGCTCTGTGCTCAGCAGGGAGCCTGCTTCTCCCTCTCCCTCTGCCTGCCTGTCTGCCTACTTGTGATCTCTCTCTCTCTGTCAAATAAATAAATAAAATCTTTAAAAAAAAAAAAAAGAAAACTAATTTAACCCAAAACAATATATACATCTGCTTTATTCATTTATAATCTACTCCAAAGTAAGAATATGTCTAATTTTTATTATACACCCTCAAAAACATATTGACAAACAGATTCTCAGAATTAGGAAAAAAAAGTCCAATGTAGAAGTTCATGAATAAGGTCCAATTCTGCACTGTGCTGAGCACTTGAAATGTGGTCAGGGAGACTGAGGAGCTAAATATTTAATTTTAATTAATTCTAATTTAAAAACTGATGTCCAATTCAGTTACTGAAAGATCTTTAAGTATGTATGGAACAACTTGGGTAGGTGAATCTACTTTTTCAACTGTACATTTCCTAACATCTAAATCCAGATCAAGTATTTCCGATGAACATTTAGCATCTGACTGGAGATGTGAAATACACATAGGATTTCTAAGACTTAGTACAAAGAAAAAGGAATATAAAATCTCACCAGCAATTTTTACCATTAATTTTGTATTGAAATGAAAACAATTTTTTATATTGAATTAAACAAAAACATATAATTAAAATTAATTATTGATGACAATTCTTCATCTGTTTCTTTTTATTTTTTAATGTGGCTACTAGAAAATTTTAAATGACATATGTGAATTACATTATATTTTTGACAGCACTGTTCTAGCTAGCTCTATACGGTGGGGTAACCGACAACAGCACATCGTTCATTTATTTTCTCCTGATATTAACACATACGGCTATTGTAAGACAGCCATGTTTCTTTTCCCACACTCTTTTCATCCTAGCTCTAAATATTAAACAAATATGTGAACCAAATGACTGACTGCTACCCAAAGAAGCAATAGTGATTCTGCCACTAATAGTGGGCAGTAGTAAATGCCAGTCATTCTAGTCACTCCCATGCAGTCTGGCTCCGGGGCTGGGCAAACATGCAGACAGACAGCACCAGCATTGCTTAGGGGAACTGAAGTGTTACACCCACGTAAACCATCCTAGCCACGTCTATACAGTTGACCCTCATACAAAACGGGGGTTAGGAGCACCAACATCCTGCACAGCCGAAAATCCACTTACAACTTTTTTTAAGATTTTATTTATTTATTTGAGAGAGAGAGCACAAGCATGGGTGGGGGGGCAATAGGAGAGGGAGAAGCAGACTCCCTGCTGAGCAGGGAACCCAACTACACAGAGCTCAATCCCAGGACCCTGAAATCATGACTTGAGCAGAAGGCAGATGCTTAACCAACTGAGCCACCAAGGCGCCCCCAGGTATAACTCTTGACTCCCCAAAAACTTAACTACTAATAGCCTACTGTTGACCAAAAGTCTTATTGATAATATAAACAGTTAACCAACACATATTTTGTATGTTCTGTATAATGTGTACTGTATTCTTACAATAAAGTAAGCTAGAGAAAGGAAAATGTTAAGAAAATCATAAGGGAAAATACATTTACAGTACTGTACTGTATTTATCCAAAAAAATCCCCATATAAGTGGACCTGTGCCTTTTAAACCCGTGTTGTTCAAGGGTCAACTATATTTATAAAGAGGGTCACTGAATATGACACACAAAGAAAACATCCAGTCTTACTGTGAAACATAAAAAAGGTCTTTTTCAAGCTATGTGCCCTGGAGTAGAGGTGGCAAATTTTATTACGGACCCAATCACCTCTTTATATATCATCTTTATTTCCAGTTACTGAGAAAATTCCCAAGGTCGTTTTTCTTCCTACCCATCTGAAAGGTTGCAGACATCAACAGTTGTGTCCACTTCTTTTTCTGGGGTCCTGTTACACAAGATGATGCACCAGAAAATTATATACTACCCATCAGACTCCATTTCAGCAGCTCAGAGAGTTTTTGTGCCTATTTATTCATTTTTACAAATATTTTGCGGGGGGGTGCGTGTCTGGGGGCTCAGTCGGTTAAGCATCAGACTCTTGATTTCGGCTCAAGTCATGATCTCAGGATCATGAGATGGAGCCTCGTGTCAGGCTCTGCACTCAGCGGGAGTCTGCTTCTCTCTCTCTCTCTCCCTCTGCTCCTCCCCCCGATCATGCTCTCTTTCTCTAAAATAAATTAAAAAAACATTTTTTAGGGCCCACCCTCTGCTAGGCTCTTTTCTGTACTGGCATCATACAACAGAGAACAAGGATAATAAAGGTCATCAATTCCCACGCTGTTTCTGTATCTTCTTACAATTTCGTGGAAATCTGACTATAATATCCTGGCAGTAAATTAGAAGCCCATATTAACTTTTTAAATTACTCTGCAACGTTGGAAACACGCAAGAAGACATAAAGAAAAATGTGATGAACAATCAGGCACCCATCCCTCCTGAATTCCATCCTCATTTTCCCTCACCATTGATCCCACTGAATCAGTGTTTATTATATTTGCACATTTCTTTATCTTTTGAGTACATACTTATATGTCCCTAAGCAATATGCAGTTTGAGATGTTTTTAAGTTGCATATACATAAATGTGTTTTAAACAGATGTTTTTAAAAACTTCCATAAAGTTGAGATAAGCCACTATCTTTGACTATACTAGAAACCTCAACAATTTACCAAATTTGCAGATAGAAAAGTAAGTTTTTCTTTTGACTCACCACCCAAGCCATATATAAATGGATATAAACTTAAAATATTACATATGATTATTTATGTCCATATACATAGCATACAGAGTTCATAGTAAGAATAATAGGAGTTCAGTGTATTCCATAATCATTAAAGACTTTGAATGGGCAAATTGGAAATCGCTTGCGTATGTGCTTTTTTTCCCCCTAAAATAGACTTTAAATTAGGATTTTTAAATGGTACAAAATATACAAAAGAGTTTACAGTGTAAAGAAAGCCTCCTCCAGCCTTTGCCCCAGCCACCCACCCAGTAGCCCCCCATACAGAGGCAACCAGTATTGTTTCTTATGTATATGACCAGAGATATGACACATACAAACAAGAAATCATGTATATGTTCTTCTCTTTTTAACACAAATGGTACCACTTTGTTGTTTTCAATTAATGGAATGTCTTGGAGATTTTTTCATATTGGTACATATGGAGCAATATCCATCGTATAGATGCGTTATGACCGATTTAGCCTCTCTCCCATTGACTGAGAGGTAGTTTCAAATCCTTTGAAACAAACAGTGCTACTTTGAATACCCCCGTATATGTGCAATTTCACAATGTGCAAAAATATCCACAACACAAAACTCTAGAAATCTAGAAATGGATTATTGAGTCAGACTGGGTATTGCACACATACACATATATATGTGTATATATATATGTGTGTATGATTAAACATACGCACACATGTAATATTTTGATGGATATTACAAAAGTATCCTCCACAGAGGTTATACAATTTAACTCCCACCAGATGTGTATAAGAGCATCTTTTTGCCCTGCCCCCTTGACGACATAATGTATTATGCGTCCTGCTCACCAAACTAAGTGATAAATGGTATCTCCTTGAAATAGTACTTTACGAATGTTTTAAATACTTTAAAATTCTCAATTTTAAAAGTCATAAGTACAACTGAAAACAAATAAGCTAAGGGATAGAAGAAGCCTGATGAATGAAACACTGAG
Organism: Halichoerus grypus; assembly: GCF_964656455.1. Lineage (NCBI taxonomy): Eukaryota > Metazoa > Chordata > Mammalia > Carnivora > Phocidae > Halichoerus > Halichoerus grypus. The sequence goes on from NC_135725.1 coordinate 24,095,924, forward strand.
TTTGTTAAGGAGAAGGTCTATAAAATTCAAGGTGTGGCACTACTCTATAAAGGGATATATTACCTTCACCTGAGCAGTAAAGACAAATATCTAATGACAAAATTGCCCAACCTCTTATAATAAACTAATTCAGAATGTTGACACATGTACAAGCTTTATAAAGACTCAGGATGCTTTCATACAGAAAGAACCACCCAGCAGCTGTCTAAAGTTCAACTACTCAGGAATATAGTGGTATACTAGACACGAGGATCTGCTTTATGCTATATGACTTTCCTGGACTTAACTAGTGAAAAGGATAGATGAAGGACAGGGGTGCCTGGGGGGCTCAGTCAGTTGAGCATCTGACTTCTGCCCAGGTCATGATCTCAGGGTCATGGGATCAAGCCCCGCATCAGGCTCCATGCTCAGCCGGGAGTTTGCTTGAGGATTCTCTCTCCCTCTGCCCCTCCCCCTGCTTGTGCTTGCCCGTGCGCGCTCTCTCTCTCTCTCTCTAATAGGTGAACCTTAAAAAAAAAGTAGATGAAAGACAAATCAAGGGTAAAAGAAAGTGGTCCTTCCCAATGCCACACACACCCTCACTGGCCCCAAGAATGTCCCACCCTGCAGATCAGCAATGGATTTTGAGTTAGGTCATCTGGGTTCTGAACCAGGGCTGGGCTACTGGCTCATTGCATGAACCTCATCAAGTCACCTGATCCCTGTGGATCAGCTCCTCATCTATTAAAATGAAAGGACTGAAGTGGAATTCTCCTTGAGATCCCCCAGTTGAAAGGTGCTCGAGTGAATATGTCCAGAGGCCTTCACTTACCTTCATTCTAACATACAATTATTAGATTCATGGCTACAACTTAGGGGTGGTCAATAATCACCGAAACCAAAAAACAGAGATTTCTATGTGTATTAAGTAAGGGTATTGCAACCCAGGACCCATCCAAGGAATCAACAGGCAGGGGTATCTGTTCCATCACATTCCATGAAGGAAAGCGATGAGCAAATACATTCTGAAATCTGGAATCAATAAGCTCAATGAGTATTAAAATCAATGGGACATGGAACTCACACAGCTCAAGACCCTTACAATGGGATGATGGGTCCTGACGATTCTCAACAGCTGTGCTATCCACGGAAATGAAAAGCAAGGGGATTAAGAAAAGACCCTATTTAATGAACGCAAAATCCAGAAAAAGTGGAAACGTTAGCAGGAAATATCCAACTTAAAAATTCAGTCATGACCTTAAGACATCATGTTAAGTGAAATAAGTCAGACACAGAAAGACAAATACTGTATGATCTCAATTACATGTGGAATCTAAAAGCATCAAACTCAGAGAAACAGAGAGTAGAATAGTGGTTTCCAGGAGCTGAGGGGTAAGGAAAATGGGGTGATGTTGGTCAAAAAGGCACAAAAGTACAAGTTTTCAGTTATAAGATGAATAAGTTCCAAAGACGTAATGTATGGCATGGTGATTACAGCTGACAATACTGTGTTGTATATTTGAAAGTCGCTATGAAAGGACAGCTTTAATGTTCTCACCATACAACACCACCAAAATTACATACAACACCAATAAAATGGTAATTATGTGAGGTGAAGGAGGTGTTAAGTAACCTTATTTTGTAAACATTTTGCAATACATACATGTGTCAAATTATCACTTTGTAAAATTTAAACTTCCACGATGTTATATGTCAAGTGTACCTCAATAAAGCTGGGAAAATGCAGTTGTAATGGTCATCTTTATCAAATATGGAAATTCCACAGGCCAAAAAACAGATGCTAAATGAAACAAGGGACTTGGTGGGGGAAAAAAAAATCTAAAGAAACAAAACTGATGACTTAAAATAGGAAGAAATATGGTCCGTTGGCCAAGCACCAATTGCCATTTATGAATTAATTATTCATTCATTCAATAAATGTTTACTATTCTTGACATTTTGTTATACTCAGCTACCTTGGCTGCCACCGGCCATTAGGTTATTTCACTCTTTATTAGCTGCCCCCCCCTCCAAAGAGTGAACAGAGGGAAAAGTTCAATGTCTAGCAGTTGGTCTTACTCGGGTGAGTAGCAATAGAAAAGGGTTGTGTAAATGATGCAAGGGACGAAGAGGAAAAACTGAACTTGAGTTCTGTGAAGAATCTATATTCCATTTATTCATCATTTAAGAGCCTGCGTGGCCATTAACCCACACACTCTTTGAAGCTCTGGCCACTGGACCCTGACCTTTGCCATCCCACCAGTGAGTTCAGCTTGCTGGCATGTTCACTGCCTCTCTCCTAATCCTGAGCCTCCTGACCCCCAGCTTGGGGCATTTCCAGGTATCCATGAGCAGACACATCTGGTGCCCCCCACTCACATGCTCTCTGCCTCACCCCTAGTTTCTGCCCAGTTTCATGCAGACTCCAGCTCACTTCATGCTGATGGCATGTGGCACATGCTGTGCACCCTCCCTTCAGCCCCCAGGGATTCCCTGAGACCACAGAGGCTGTGGAGAATTCCCCAGGCCTGGGGAAATATGCAGTCCACCAGTGCAGGGGAGCTAACACCCCTGCGGCCCACGTTCCACCAACGGGGGAGAAGCCAAAGGTAAATGCCTGCCCGGCCTCCTGTGCTCTGGATGGAGAATTCTGAAGGCTCTTCATCAGGAGCTCTCAGCAGGAGTAAGACCCCCCCATCCACAGCAGTGATCTCCACAATGCGTCTGTAGTAGGGTGTTGGGGCTGCCCTAACAGAACACCACAGGCGGGCTGGCCTGAACAATAGAAAGGTATTTTCTCAGAGTTCTAGAGCCTGGATGTCCAAGATCAAGGTGCCATCAGTGTTGGTGTCTGGTGAGAGCTCTCCCAGCAGCTTGTAGATGGCTGCCTTTCCTCAGTGCTTCCAAGAAGACAGCGCTCTGGTGTGTCTTATAAAGACAGTAGTCCTAGCAGATCCCAGCCTCACCCTTATGACTTCATTTAACCCTGCTTACTTCCTTAGAGGCCCCATCTCCAAATACAGCCATGATGGGGGGGTTAGGGCTCCAAAACAGGAACGGGGGGGACACACACATTCAGTCCACAACAGCATCCTTATCTTGGCTCTTCTCCTTCTCTGCCTTAGTCTCCCTACCCCTTCATTCCAGCTCCCTGGCATCACCTCTCAAACAAATCAGCTGTGCATAATTCCTTCCCTCGGGTTCTGCATCCAAGACCCAGCTAAGACAGCCTGTCACCTGAAACCACACTTTGATCCCACCTGCCCAGATGTTCCCTGCCCGTCCTATAGCTGATCCCCCTCCCAGGCCCGTCTTCTGTTCTCGCCGCCTCCCAGCCCAACCCATCCCATCCCCTAGGTTTTAAGCTGGCCCCTGAGTTAGTCATTCATTCACCAAATAAATGTATGGGGTTACTATTACAGGACAGGATTCTAATGCAAAACGCCCACAGGTCTTGGGCAGTTAATGCATATGAGTGATGGGGAGCCAAGTGAGAGGGAAGAATCCCTTGTATCACACGTCCAATATTGCCAAATTTTGTGCTTCTCATAAAAAACGGACTCACAGTTATTATGCAAAGTCTCCCAATTTTTAAATGTTGGTAACAAATTTAAATCTATTAATAACACTGCACCAATCACACCATCATCTTAAAGCTTCCAGTTTGAAGAGTTTGTACAAATTGCTGGGAAGACAACAGGAAATAGACAAAGACTCTGAGCCCTAGAAGCCTAAGAAGGAGGCAGCCGAAGTGAGAGGCAATTGCCATACAGTGTGACCAGAGTGCTAATGGAGTAGGACAGGCAGCATAATGGCCCCGCAGTGATGTTCACATCCTAATCCCCAGAACTCGTGGATATGTCAGGTTACATGGCAAAGGGGAATTAAGGTGGCAGGTGGAAGTAAGGTTGTTCATCAAATGACCATGAGACGGGGAGCTTATCCTGGATTGTCCAGGTGGGCCCAATGTAATCCAGGGTCCACTGATGTGGAAGGAGGCAGAGGTATTCAGGGTCAGGAAGATATTTGAAGATGCTGGCTTTGAAGATGGGGGAGGGTACCACAAGCCAAGGAATGTGGGAGACCCCTAGAAGCTGAAAAAGGCAAGGAATCGGATTCTCCCCTAGAACCTCCAGAAAGAATGCAGCCCTACTGACACCTTGATTTTTAGCTCAGTAAGACCCATTTCCAACTTCTGAGTTCCAAACTATAAAATAACAAATTTACTTCAAACCACTAAGTTTGTAATAATTGTTATAGCAGTAATAAGTAATAAGACATGGGTTATTAACTAATATACACTAATAACTATAACTAACACATGCATTAACCCCAGGATGCCAGAAGAGATACCTAACCCAGGCTTGGGTAAGGATTATCAGGGAAAGCTTCTCAGAGAAGATGACATTTGACTGAGTCCTAAAGGATGAACAAGGTTTGGGGGTGGGAGTTCCAAGGAGTAGAAGTAGCATATGCAAAGGCCCTGTGGTATCTAGTCAAGCAATTTCAAGGCATTTAAAATGGCAGGATTACACATTTTCTTAGCCAAATTCCCAAAATTTTCATTAATTTATTAAACAATTCTCTTAGGAATTCTACTAGGGAATTCCCTTTATTGAACAGATCATGAATAAGAGACCTAGAAAGGCTGAAAGACCTCAAAAAGTTACATAGCTCTGCGTTTCACTGTCTTTGTTTCTAAAATAAGGAAGTTACATTAGGTAAACCATAAGCCTATTCTTGACTACTTAGCAGATGAGCTCAGGTGTGAAAGAAATATAATATTTCTCTATTTTTGCCATATACATCTGACTCTGGTTCCCCATACCCCTGAACTGGAAGGAATTTCAACCTCAGTTGTTACTGGTACATATCCATGCCCTCTACTCTGGCCAGGGCTGTGCTAAGGTCTGGGGTCTCTGAAACATCTAAGCATCAAAGAGGCCCCTATGTTCTTGTCAGTCAGGTTGCTGGCCCTCAGTGGTTATGGCTAAGATGCCTATTGTCCCAGCCAGCATCTCAGGTCCAGTGGCTTCAATGCTCTTAGGCAATGCTGGGAATCCTTGTCCCTAGGTCCACCCTCAGTGGGATCACATGATGCCATCTCCTTTGTGATACTCCACCCCTTTAGAACCTTGGTCCCCAGAACCACTTCCCAGGCTTTAGGAATCTCCTTCCTCTCACTCCCTGATGGATCTCAAAGGCTCATCCCCTCATCTCTATCCATCAGGAACATGAAGAGATTTCTTTTTCCAGAGCCTCACCTTCTACAGAAGAAAGGAAGAGCTAGTCTTCCAGTACTTTCAACTTCCCCCCTAATTCAAGCAGAGAGGAGAGTAAGTGATAGAGGGAGACCCCATGTTTACTAATTAATATCTCAATGAACTATCCTGGCCTGTCTAGGTGGTGGTTGGCAAGGTCACGTAAATATTCTCTACTTGGTAGATTGTGTGAAAGGGGTGTAAGAATGGCCCCACACTCTCCTGGGGATTCTCTGACAGCAAAGGAAATGAAAGCAAGTAAGGAGACCAGAAGAGGGACTTGAAGGCTGGTCAGCGCATCTTGCTCAGAGTACTTCTCTATTCTGTTCACAATGTTGACCTTAAACACTGAAATATTTATTATTGGTAATAATAAACAATAGGGTGACTTCTCCCTGTCTAAATAAATAAACAACTTGTTTGTCATTTTGCTTTTGTCAAGGAAATTCATTCCAGCCTAGAAAGAAAATGCTCTCCCCTCCCCCCAGGAAAGACCCACTCAGAATCAGTGTAACATTTACAAGAGAGCTCACAGCTGGTGGAACGCCCACCTGCCACCCACCTCAGAGAGAAATCAGACCCTTGCCGCTGGATGGCCAAGACATCCATCTGAATTTTTGCTCTCTGCCGGGTAGGGCAAGGGGAAGACATGTCATCCGACAGGGCCACCAGGCTCCATGAGAACTTCAGCCTCCTCTCCCCACTTCTCCAGCTCCGCTGCAGCCCTCCTTGTCTCAGGATTCCTGAGCATCTTCCCTGACCCTCGGCACACCTGTCCAAGCGCCCCACCCGGACTGCACACACCCAATATGCGGCCGATCCTTATTCCCTAGCAACCAAGGCCATCGCCTTTTCTCCCATCGTGACACTTGCCAGGAGTGGCAAGCACCCTTTGAACTTCAGATTGGAGCATTCCCATTATTATCGCTGACAGCAATAATCATGAATTATTCAACAGCTTCTGTATCGGGGCTGGCAAGGAACGGCCATTCTGATTGGAGGCTGCCGTGTCATCCGGCCCTCACTTTCTAGATTCTCATCAGACCAGACAGTTGCCTCCAGAACTAAGCCCAAATCCTCCAACTGGTTGGCTGCTGGGTCAGGGGCCAGAGAGGTCTCCCAAGTGGGGCCAGCTGGGTTCTGATTCTTGCCCTGTCACATGAGATGGTGGAGGGTAAATGATCTCATGGGTCACTGTCACGCCTGTCCACTTCGAGATGAAATCCTGTTACTCTCCCACAGGCAGGACTGGCCAGCATTTCCTAGGGAGACAAGGCTCTCCGAAAGTGGGCTCAAGCTTCCCAAACACACCAGGGCCTGACCAGAACTCACAAGGGATGGACCTGGGTCAGAGAGGGAGTTAAACGACAGACAGCTCTTTCTGATGGACACCCTGCTCCTGTGTCACCGGCTTTCACTCCCTTTGAAAAGCCCTGTCCACTTGGGACATTAAAATTGATCAAAGATTAACGAGATTCTTCAGAATACGACCAGTGGATCCTAGGGACCCTGTTAAGCTCAACCGGAATTTCATTCTTCATTTTTATATACTTTCCTTTCAGTAGCACAACTCTCTCTTCCTCTCTCCCTCCCTCCCTTAGTATAGATGCCACACAAACCTTCCTTCAGGATTTTTTGCTTGATTTTCTTTGGTTTTTCGTTTTTCCAGTGCTCTGTAATTCTATGACCCTCTGTGTGCCTGAACTCCTTGGGTAAATTTGCACATATGTCAAATAAATAAAGGTGACATGAAGATAATAGAGGACCCAACAACGGGACCTGTCTACAAGCTGCACCTTGGCAGCTGGGCTACCTTCGCTAAACTCAAATCTTACCTTTCAGCTTTAAAGTCAGCAGGAGGTGGGAAAGAAAGTACTAGAAACTATTGCCTATTTTCCACCGAACCAACTGAAGCAGTGTTCAACTCATCTTTTTTTAATTCAAAAAAGTCTTAATCATGGGCTGTAAACCAACCAACAACAAAATTCTCAAGTTCTTGAGATAAATCATAAAATGCCTGAAAGGACCCATCTGGGATTTTCTATAAGAAACGGTTACCACTTGGAAGTCCCTCCTCTCATTCACAGCTACCAACTGCTATGACTCAGGCAGCAGTTTCCTCAATATCCTATAACATGAGGACTGCAAGCATCCAGTCCTAGGAGCAAACAGAACAGAAGGAGATAAGCAGGGCTATCAAGACCCTATTCATCAGTCTGGTCATTAGTGGTCTTCCCTGTAATTACTGATGGACTTCTGCAGGGAGCAGAGTTCCTGTCTATCAAATTAGCACAACCAGTAAAGGTGGGTTTGATTTTTCTGCATTTTACTCCTTTACAAATTTACATTTTAGTTTGAGCCATATACCTCCAAAAGACAGTATGCTCTTCTTCTGGCAATAAAATTCACCTATCAATGTGTGTATTAGGTTGATACAGCCAGGGCTGCTATAACAAAATCCCACAGACTGGTGGCTTAAACCACAGACATTTATTGTCTCACAGTTCTGCAGGCTGGAAGCCTGAGATCAGGGTGTTGGCAGGGTTGGTTTCTTCTGAGGCCTCTCTCCTTGGCTTGTAGATGGCCGCCATCTTCCTGTATCCTCACAAGGTCTTTCTTCTGTATGTGTCTATGTCCTAATCTCCATTTTTTAAAGGACACCAGCCATACTGGATTAAGGCCCCCATATGACCTATTTTACCTTACTTACCTCTGTAAAGGTTAGTCATTATAAAGTACTAGGGTTAGGACTTCAACATCTGAATTTTAGGAGGACATAAGTCAGCCCATAACAGAGTAGAAAAACTCTTGTAAATTGTTGCTCCATGCAGAAAGGCTACGAAGCTTGGTTCTGCAATCCTGCAGGGCTCAAAGTACTAGGACTCTGCTATAATGTTTGTTCGCTAAGCATTTCTTTTTTTTTTTTTTAAAGATTTTATTTATTTATTCATGAGAGACAGAGAGAGAGAGATGCAGAGGGAGAAGCAGGCTCCCAAGGAGCAGAGAGCCCGATGCGGGACTCGATCCCAGGACCCTGGGATCATGACCTGAGCCGAAGGCAGACGCTTAACCATCTGAGCCACCCAGGCGCCCTCGTTAAGCATTTCTGAGAAAGGGATCTCAGTATGGTCACCAGGGGAAATAGCAGTTTTCCACATTGTGTGCTGAGCATTTAACTAAACAGAGGCTGCATCCCACCAGGCCATTCTGAGAGCCAACATTTTTAGGTATCCCAGTTTATAGAAAGATTGCAAAGGAAATGCATACCAGTTTGCCCCGGTATGGGCAAATATTGAGAGCTTGAAACAGCATCTGGAGGTGTGTCATTTCAAAACAGAACTGTGTCATGTTGAATTGCAACTGTGATTCCCGGTGAGCAATTGAGAATAATTCTAACGTCTCTCTACATACACAGCTGTGCATGTGTACAAGGCATATATGGGCAATTAACTACAAAATGCCCAATCATTCAGTAAATCAGGCAGAGATGGTGAGTGTTCGTGAAAATGTGGGCCACCCAAAAAAGATGCTGAGAATCCAGAAAAATCACATTCCAATTGCTGACAGACAAGGCTCCATCTACCTTTTCCCTCCCTGCAGCGGGTACCTGGTTCCCAAACCTCAATCTGATAAAGAAACCCTAAGACCTGTATTTTAATATCCAGCAGGTTCTTAAACAACCAAAAGCATCTCAAATTTCTTAATCCCTTGGGAAGCCACCAAACTATTTACCGTGAAGATATCAGAAAATAAAGCACTGGTGATACAAAGATTTCTTTCACAAATCATGGATTCAATGGCAGGTGTCACCCAAACAAAAGATGTCACTTGGCTAATTTTTAGAATTCTATCTCAATCTTGACCCCAGCAGGAAGCCCAGCGATTGAGTCCCTGTTGTCTGTGCTTGGTCAGGAAACAAACCTCCTTCAGAACTATTCTTAATATAGGAATTTGAGAAATTTACTCTGAGAGGAAAAGATAATATAACACAAGAGTTGTGGCCTAGTTTCTCAAAAGACCATTAACAAGAATGAGAAGATTCCTCCAAGAAACCTGTTAAAGGTCTCCAAAAGATCTTCCTGAATTTCACATCTCCTTCTAATTTGCTTCAGAAAAGTAATGCACAGTAGTCAATGTCGTGCAGCATGTTAAATAAAAGTATACCTGAACTGATTACATTTTAACTGACGAACATGTACTTTTGCAGGGAAACCTCCTTTTGCCTTGCCAAGACCTGCTGGATTTATTCAACCATGACTGGCCAGCACTCCAGAGTAGAGCCAACTTTTCTCCAGTCTCTGGGAGCTCTAGGGCTCCACTCGATGTTTCCTTCAGTTTGAATATTGCATTGCTTACTCACAGAGATCTCGCTGCCACCAAAATCCTATTTCCTGATTTCTGTCCCCGTAAACATTTTGGTGGTTTTCTAAAGGATTAACAAACACAAGATGTTTTTAATCATGCAGGGACCTGCTGGATATTAAGATGCAAGTCTCACCATTCTTGTGCCAGGCAGCATCAAATGGCTGTGGGTCACACTTAGGTCTCAGTTCCAGCTACCATTAGAAAAAAAATTTTTTTAATTCAGTGGGAATAAAGACATCAGCCCCCCCCAAAAAAAACACCTACTTCTGAGCCCACTGTTAAGTAAGACATCCTGTTAGAAACCAGCTTAAAATGACATTGTATAGCACCCCAGCCATTAGATTCAATGTAGGTTTGTGATCATATCAGTAAGAAATTGTAATGTAGGTTTTGGAATCATTTGAATAATTTCTAGAAGACATTGAAAGACAGACCCAAGATAACCCCTTTAGAAACTTTATTTCCATAAGAAAAAAAAGATGTGCCTTACGTCATTTCTATTATGTGTCTTTCCCAGAAATATCATCCACCAAAACCATAACAACCACCTGAAGCTGCTTTCTCAAATTACATTAAATGAATGCTTACTATATAGAGAGAAGCAACCAAACCAGGACTTTTGGGTGTGCAGAGTTCAGAACCAAAGCATTCTGGAAGCACATGCCCACAGGGTTGTAGAGGGAGGTCAATACAGCTGGTCCAAACTTCAGATTCTGAAAAGATTCATTTCTTTTTTAGCCCTTTTATCAGGTTGGAGGGCTTGGACATAGACTTACTGGGCCAGCATGCTGTTGGGGCTTCAGGGTGCAGCTAGAAGTCAAAGCCATGACTTGGCTTTGACTCAGGAACGACTCAGACTCAGGGCCCGGACAAGTTAAGTCTTGCTGGATTTAGTTCCCAGGGCTATGACCCACCCCATAAATCCCTACTGTTCCTGATTCCTCAGGAAATGGGAGGCTTGGTCAATTGCTCCCTGTGCTCTAGCTCTGGACCCGGGGGGTAAGCGGAGAAGGACAGGGAAAGTCCTCTTCAGGGCCAAGCCCATGATGGCAGCCAAGCAGCTGAGTAGCAGCCATGGCTTTGACTTCTAGCTGCACCCTGAAGCCCCAGCAGCATGCTGACCGAGTAAGTCTATGTCCAAGCCCTCCAGCTTGATAAAAGGCATCAGCACAGAAACGCCCAGTGCTGAGAGGCGGCCACCACTAAAGCTAATCCAGGCACGCCACCCTGATACGTTCTACCAGGTCCAACTGCATAGCAAAGCATCCAAAGGAGGTCAAACTGAAACATGACAAGACGGAGGAGAGGAGAGATGAGAAATTACTTGGACGGGAGACAATCCAACACCAAACCAATAAAAGCCACCTAAGTCAGAGACAGGCAGACAAATATTAAAACTCCAGTTTGCCCAAAGAGAGCTGGGTAGGGACGGAATCTCACCTCCACAGCTGGTAGACAGAAGTTCACTGCCAAGGGTTAACCACCATCCAGGACACTCTAAGAGCTCAACTGTGGCAAACTGAATCCAGTACAGACTCAGTCAAAACATCCCCCTGGTGGGGCACCTGCGTGGTTCCATTGGTTCAGTGTCCGACTCTTGATTTCGGCTCGGGTCACGATCTCAGGGCCATGAGATACAGCCCCGCGTCGGGCTCCACTCTGAGCATGGAGCCTGCTTGAGATTCTCTCTCTCCCTCTCCCGCTGCCCCTCGCCTACCCCCTGTTCTCACTCTCTCTCTCTCTTGAAAGAAAGAAAGAAAGAAAGAAAGAAAGAAAGAAAGAAAGAAAGAAAGATGCCCCTGGTAAAGCCAGTACTAAGAAAGTCAGCATGCTTCTTGGAAAATCACTAGATAGTATTATCTACAGGTCAAGAGACTTAAGGATTTCATATGTGCCATGGAGAATGTGAATTTCCACGGGGCAAAAGAGCAAAGGCAAACTAGAGTAAAGGGAGGCAGGGAAGCGTCTGGTGAGAGAAAGGAGTCATATCTTATTCATGAGGTTGTCACTGATAGAGGAGAAACTGAAAACCAAATAACTGCACCTTCTCAAAGTCATTGATAAAGATAAAAGTGCATAAGGCATCTCACTGAAAACATGGAATTAAATAAGAGCAAGAACATCCTTTTTTACCAAAAAAAAAAGAAGAAGAAGAAGAACATTAAATTGGAGAAGAGAGAGATGAATGAATTCAAAGCCAGGATGGAAATTAGAAACCAACAGTTGTCAGGTAAAGGCTCCATGGTCATACATAATTAAAACTCACATGGCCAGTAACTCCTCACCCGTGGGATGTCTCAGAAAACTAAGATCAGGGTGGGGAGGGAGCCTGGATGAGCCCTAATGAGTTAGGAAGGCCAGATGAGTCATTGCGGGTCCGCCTGTTCCCAAACTCCGATGCACACTGGAATCCCCTGGAGCTTTGTAAAAGCAGACACTCCTAGGACAGGGACCTCTAGGGTTAGGACTGGGCAGCTGGACTTTTTAAAGTGCAGCTGGTCCCGGGTGTTGAAACCATTAAAGCTGGTTGAGAGGAGCTATGAGCTCATAACCACTTTCAATTTTCCAAGAAAAATTGATGCAACAAGTTTAAAAGATTTTTTTAAAAAATGAAGGAGAGGTTCTACTACCCACAGCCCCCAATTCCAGCAGCCTCAAAGCTCCATTTGCCATTCACCTTCCACCAGACCAATCTAGAAAAGCCCAGAGAAGGTTCTGGAACCTGTCCTACTGCACTTCATATCAGAGATGCCAGTGACAACCCAGCTCTCTAAGTCTGCGGGACACCAGCACATGCCTCATCCGGAGGAAGATGCTGTTCTGACATCCCAGGAGGGTCTGGATTCATGGACAGAACACACAGACTAATCTGGTAGGATTTGATACAGTGATTCTTGGTGTTCAAGATCATGCATAGCGCCTTGAATGGTGCAGATGAGTAATGAATGAATAGTTGAGGGCTGGGTGACCACAAGAAGGCTTGAGGATAATCTGTGAATTGCATCTTAGGGCAATTCTCTTTTTCCCTCACTTTCAGTAAAAGTGACTGAAAGAGTCTTAAACAAGCTGGAACATTTTCCCCATCTGTTTAGTTTCTAAGTCTTTAAAACTAATTAATTGTTACTAACAGAACATAGAGGCAAACATTAGTCGAGAGCAATTTAATGGTCCTGCCTAAATGCTGGAGGAAAACTGCCACATCTGACTTCACCCAATAAAGCTCCAACTTCAGGGATATAGGTACCATCCTCCTGCCTCTTTGACAGATAAGAGGAACCTGAGAAGAAAGGATGAACAAGCCCTCCCTTTATAAGGTCCACTCAGAACAGACCCACCAGCACACAGAGCCGCACTGGCCTTCTGCTCTCCTGGCCAAATGGGGACATGTCCTGGAAAGAAGAAACAGGAAAAAAGAAACAGAAACGTTCTGAGCAACTCAGAATTTCTAGGCCCATCAGAGAATCCTGCAACCCTCAAGCAGTTGGAAACACAGGTCATTACCTGCATATCCCCATGCCATTTCCACATGCCCATGTTCGGCCTTATGCGGTGATGCTCAGGAGGTGATTGTGCTCCTCTGTGGCCATTTGGAACTAGCATTCCCAGCGGAAGGGCAGCAACACATGGCTCTGGATTGGTGAGGATGGGTGGGCGGAGCACCAGCTCTGGGAAACTAAAAGAAGGGAGGTAAGGGCAGAAGGAGCAGGTCCACAAGGGTCCGGATGGCTTAGTGCGAAAGAAGGGAAGTGTCAGTGGGCGCTTGTCCTTGGGGTCCTCTCCCATGGGGAAGGGTTGAAAAGAAACCATTAGAGACTCACCTGGTTCAAAGCTTCTTTTCTGACCACAGAAAATGAAATCGATCACTTCTGAAAATGCCCAGGATGTATATTTTACCAGCAGAGGTATTTGTATTTGTCTAAGGGGTGAAGCATGAAAACTTCATGATGGAACAGCTGCTGTTTAATTTATGGACCCTAAAATCTCACCGGACAGCTAGCAAAGAGGTCCTCACTGGACTTGGGTTGGTCTGGACTCCAGTTCTGGCTTTGTCATTTCCTACTGTGGAACTTTAGACAAGTGTCCTCACTCATGGAGCCTCGGTCTCCTTAGACCCGCGCCAGAGGGTTGTCATGAGGTTTGAGTGGGAGAATACATGTAAGTCCTTGCTGAGTGTCAGCACAGAGTGGGGGCCTCATAGACCTTCACTTGCTCGTTCACTGATGGGGCTACGCTGTCATCGGGGGGGCCACCAGGAAGAACTGGGTTTCCCACCCTGGATTTCTACACCCACGTTAGTAAGTCTCATGCAAAAAATAGTGTTCCACGGTCAAATAGTAGAAGAGACAGTGGGCTCAACATCGTTAAACCATTTTCTTCTCTTGCCCAACTTCTCAGAGCCATTAAATATGATAATGTGCACTGGGATCTCCAGAGAATACTCACGGCAGCGAATAAAATACGCAGCATTTCTCAAACTTAATTCTGTAAGGAACTTGTTTTCTGACATACACACTAACATCCACACTGACCCAAGAGAGCGTTCCATGGCCCACAGTTCAGGCAATGTTTATCCAGAGCAAAGATCAGTAATGCATATGAGACCATGGCTCATCCAGCCACCCTGTGGGGTGTGATATTTGCTGACTGGCATTTACCCAGGCACCATATCATGAGGGAAGAGACATTCTGGAGTCACGAATGATGGTAATACTACCAAAAAAGGAGAGTGCCAGCCAGAGGAACACCACACCAGCCCACGTGAGGCCATTAATATCAATCCATGGGAGGCCAGGCCCATCCGAGCTCCTCCTCGTTAGAGGCTCAACACAACATCCATTAGGGGCCTGTTTTGTTTTGTTTTCAGGAGAACATATCACTAAATTTATAATGCAATATCAACAGAAAAATCAGACTCTCCTTAATGAAAAAAAATCACTTTCTGTGTGAATGGATCCATTCTGTAAAGTGTAGAAACCCATAGCATTAGAGTTGACTATTTGTCACAGGTGAGAAGGAAGGGTTTAGGATTATGTGAAAATTTTTCACATAAAATCACCTTTGTTAATATTTTTATGTTGTACTACTTCAAATGCACATAATTTACACTTGCATAAATGTCAACAATCTCTACTTCTAGTCAATCAGTCACCAGTGTTCTTTCAAAAGCATTCTCCAATCTGCCACTTAATTTTCCTGCTTGTCACCAACCCTCACCACACTCACTGGGATCACAGAGAAACCTCCCACCCTTCATGCCTACAATATTTCCCCTCCCAACTCACTCTGCATGCTGCTAGCTCAACCTCCCTAAAACAATCATCACTGCACTTCCCCATTTAGAGACCTTTGATGCCCCCCCTTTGCTTATGGGATGCCCAAACCCAACCCAGCAACTGGCTTTTGAGGCTCTCCACAATGGGGATTCAGCCTCTCTGCCCAGGTCTTGCCAGTAATCTTATATGACACTTTCTGAGACTGTAAGCCTGCTTTGCTCCTCTCAATCCCAGGGCTTTGTGCCTCCAGTCTCCCTGGCAAACATGTCCACCCTGCGCCTTGCCAACTCTAAATCTTCAAGAACCCCCAATCCTCAAGTCCAGAAATCTTCAACATGCCTCTAGTCCAGTCCTCCCCCTAATCAATTCTATAGTAGAGTCTGTACTCTCCATTAAGTACTTAATCTTTTATTACCTTCTGTTGCTATTTAATTTTTTCTATAGATACTTGATTTTTCATATATCTTTGACTTGGTTCACACAACTAAATTCCAACTTTCTTAGGGACAAAAGGCCTGTCATCTGCTCTCTTTGTAATACCACTAAAAATAACAATAATGGGAGGAGGGAGAGAGGGAAGGCACAGGTTAGTAAGCTAGAGTGGGAAAATTCACCCCTCCGAAGGAAAGCATTCACGCCAACCTCCAATCTCCAAAGAACCGGGGCTCCCCGTTCACAATTATCACAAGAAATTGCAGCTAGGCCTCCTTCAGGTTCTAGGTTCACCACTGGCACAGAAGGAAACAGGAAAATAAATAAACAGGGATATGGAGCTATACCAAATAAGACAGCAAGGTGATGAAATCTCAGAGCCATAAACTCCTGCCAAGCTTAGCAACCCTTGGTTCAAATTTGCTCAACTTTCCTAAAGGTTGAGATTGGGGAGAACTTATATTTTTGCATTCGGTGACTTTTTGAGAACAGGGGATACAAAAAAGGGCCTGTGGTATCATGTACGTGTTCCTATGCACACGTGTTACGGAGACACCAACACAAATACAGAGAAATAGCATTGGAAACACTTCAGAACTTATCATACCCTTCAAAACTGCAAGCCTTCAAAGTACAAAGTACAATAAAAATATCAGCATGGTAGGGCACCTGGGTGGCTCAGTCAGTTAAGTGTCTGACTCTTGGTGTCAGCTCACATCATGATCTCACAGTTGTGGGATCGAGCCCCAAGTCAGGCTCTGCACTCAGCATGGAGTCTGCTTCAGATTTTCTCTCTCTCTCTCTCTTTCTCCTCCTTCTCTCAAATAAATAAATAAATAAATAATTTTAAAAAAATATCACCATGTTGAAACCACTAGAAATCACCATGGTCTTCCCTTTCTCTGTGGAAAAATTACTGCTCTTTGTGACCACCTGGGACCCCAAAATAGGTAGTGAATCTCCTGAGTTACCTTTGTCTTTATCACTCATGTAAACCTGTTCCCTGCTAAATAAAACTTTAGATTCTACATCTGATCAAGCACGTAATATTCAATTCACTCATTTTTGGGTTACTTTCTCAGAATACAAAGCAAAAGTTACAACAAGGGAAAAAGCCAAAGATTCTTATGGGACAAGCAGGTGGCAGACTTGCCTTCAGCTTAAGCAAAGATCTCTCACCTGCATATCTGAATAGCGCCTGTTTTGGGGGCAATCTAATGAGTCAAAAAACAGCCCTATTTACTTAAATTCCAAAGCTTTAAAATAAAAAAAAAAATAGATGTCACCTTCCAGCAATGATAGACAAGCATATAGAAAAACTGGATAATATTAAAAAAACAATAATCTCTTTGAAGGCATCTAAAAGTTACCAAGACAACCAAAACCTGAAAGGCTAGTTCCCAGAGTAAGGAGGCATAGAAGTTGCCCAAAACTACCCACCACCACCTCTTAGGCATTTCCTGATTTGTAAATTTCCCAGGCAGAGAAGAGAGAAGCAGAGCAGAAAAGAGCTGTTAGAGGGATGATAAACTAAGCAGAGCTGTCACCCCTAGTAAGGAGATATAATTGGAGGTCAAGGCCTAGCAAAGTGGAGGAGCCCTGATATACACTCCAGGCTTTCAGTTGGGACCCCTGAAGTGTTACATCTTCTGGGTAAGGGGGATTGAATTAAGATGATCTGCTCCTAAATGATGTTATGTATGGTGATTAACATAACATAATAAAATTAAAAAAAAAAAAAAAAGATGATCTGCTCCTACTATAATACTCTGTCTGCCTGCCAGAAGCTAAAGAGAAAAAAATCCTCCATGTGAGAACATCTCATCAAGAGCCACCATAGTTTTTCATTTAAAATTCCCAAGATTCAAGGGTGCTTGGATGGCTCAGTCGGTTACACATCTACCTTCGCTCAGGACATGATCCCAGGGTCCTGGGGTCAAGCCCCGCGTCAGGTTCCCTGCTCAGTGGGGAGTCTGCTTCTCCCTCACCCCTCACCCCTGCTCATGCGTGCATGTTTTCTCTCTCTCTCAAATAAATAAATAAATAAATAAATAAATAAATAAAATCTTTTTTAAAATGCCCAAGATTCAGTTAAAAGTTACCAGGCCTCCCAAGAGACATAGATCAAGAGGAAAAGAAAAACAATTGAAATAATCTCATAGGTGGTTCAGATATTGGGTTTATTAGAATTAACTTTAAAATAACTGATGAACAGGGTGCCAGGGTGGCTCAGATGGTTAAGCGTCTGCCTTCAGCTCAGGTCATGATCCCGGGGTCCTGGGATCGAGTTCCACATCAGGCTCCCTGCTCAGCGGGAAGCCTGCTTCTCCCTCTGCCTCTGCCTCTCTCTCTGTCTCTCTGACTCTCATGAATAAATAAATAAATAAATAATACTTAAAAAAATAAAAATAAAATAAAATAACTGATGAACATATTTAAGAAAACAGATGACGAGATAAGACTCTCACCAAAGAAATGGCATGTGTGTGTGTATATATATATTTTATATATATATATATATATACATATATGAATCAGATGGAAATTCTAGGACTGAAAAGTACATTGTAACAGAAGAAACTAAGAATGCTATTGATGGATTCACAGCAGAATAGACCTAGCTGAAGAGAGAATTAGTGATCTGGAAGATGACAGTTCAGTAGAAAATATCCAGAGCAGTGAATGGAAAGGAAAAAGAAAAATCCAAAGAAAACCAAAAGAAAGAGTATTTGAATCTGTGAAAAAGGACAAATATTTACTGAATACATGTCACAGGCTAGACACAATTGTTTTCAAGTAACTAAGTCTGCTTTCATAAGACATACTGATTTGTATTTTACAAATTTGAGGGAAAATATTCAGAACTGATATTTAAAATAGAGTTTCTTTTAAAAATATATTCATAATAATAACAAAATAAAGAACACTTTACCGTGAATGAAGTGTGAAGCCTAGTAAAAGAACATGATGGTCTCTAAAGTTGGAAAGAACTAGGTTCACATGCTGCTGTTACCTGTTACCTGGACATACGGTGGGCCTCAATTTCTTTATCTATGAAAGGCAACAATACCTTCCTAAAAAGCTACTGGAAGAATGAAATACATTAAAGTACATAAAATACATAGCAAAGGGCGCCTGGGTGGCTCAGTTGGTTAAGCGACTGCCTTCGGCTCAGGTCATGATCCTGGAGTCCTAGGATCGAGTTCCACATCAGGCTCCCTGCTCAGCAGGGAGTCTGCTTCTCCCTCTGACCCTCCCCCCTCTCATGCTCTCTCTATCTCATTCTCTCTCTCAAATAAATAAATAAATAAATAAATAAATAAATCTTTAAAAAAAAAAAAAATACATAGCAAAAACCCATAGGCTTGGGGCGCCTGGGTGGCTCAGTTGGTTAAGCGACTGCCTTCGGCTCAGGTCATGATCCTGGAGTCTCGGGATTGAGTCCCGCATCGGACTCCCTGCTCAGCAGGGAGTCTGCTTCTCCCTCTGATCCTCCCCCCTCTCATGTTCTCTCTCTCTGTCTCATTCTCTCTCTCAAATAAATAAATAAAATCTAAAAAAAAAAAAAAAAAAAACCCATAGGCTAAATAAATGTTCATTCCCTTCCCTCCTCCGCCAAGTCTCACTTATTTAAACAGCATTCAGTGAGTGTGTGATTTATTCCACTTAGGTCACCTATGAATCAAACACATGTAATATACACCCTTTTTGGATCCTATGGCAAACCTGGGGCCAACAACGGTCAAGTCCCTATCAGTTAAAAGAAAACGCTGGGTTTCACCTAAAAAAATAGTGGTGGCATGTCAGAAAGGCTGAAAAACTGGTTTGGTGAAGAGGGTTAGGAGTTTGTCCTGGAATATGTTGAATTTTAGGGGCTAATGTGTCTCCTAATTGGAGATGGTCATCAATAGTTAGAAACCTGAACCCGGAGCTTAGGAGAGAGGCAGAAGTGAAGACTTAGTGGATAAGGAAAGTCAAGGGATTGGCTGAAACCACCATGGGAAAAATGTACAGCAGGAAAAAAGGGTCAATATACTAAATATAGCCAGTGCTCTGGGAAGCTTCAGGAAGAAGTCAGTGAGTTCCCACAGCCAGAATGAGCATCAGAACACAACATGGGTCTCTTGGGACTTACTTTACCTCATGAGTCACAATCATGTTCTATTAACTAGATCAAGGTTCCCTATCACATGATTGCATAGCAGCCTGTACTTTTCCTTTGGGGTCCTAATCATAACTGTATTTCAGTAATTTTTGTGAAATGGTTCATGTATTGCCTCTCCTTCTAGATGTTATGATCCTTGAGGGCAGGGATTGTCCCTTTCTTGTTCACCACCACATCCCCAGTACCTAACTAGCAAAGTGCCTTGCAGATAGTACCTTTCAATAAATGTGATCAATAAAATAATGAGTAAAATCAGCTCAATGGTTATAAGCCTAAAATCCGGCTTCTCAAAGTGTGGTCCAGCAGCATCACCCTCACCTGAGTGCTTGTTAGAAATGCAACTTCTCAGACTCACCCCAGACCTACAACCCCCAAGTGATTTGTACGCACATAAAAGTTTGAAAAGCACTGGCTCAGTGTAGACACTTTTGATAACTAGGCCAAGAAAACCTCCCCCTTGAATGAGTGGAGGAAGAGGGGGGAAATAATTTTGACTCAGTAGCCTGTTTTCAACCAAAATTATTGGGGAACCTGTATTTTTCAAAGACAACTATGATGTGTAATGATTATCTGATTGCTTGCCTTCAAATCAGAGGTTCTCAGTTGGGCTGCACTTAGCAGCAGTGGGGAGTTTTAGAAAGTACTGATGGCTGGGGGCACGTGGGTGGCACAGTTGGTTAAGTATCCAACTTGGTTTCCGCTCAGGCCATGATCTCAGGATAGTGAGATTGAGCCCTGTCTCAGGCTCTGTGTTCAGCATGGAGTCTGCTTGAGATTCTTTCTCCCTCTCCCTCTGCTTCTTTACCCCCCATGCGTTCTCTCTCTCCCTCTCTCAAATAAATAAAATCTAAAAAGGAAGGAAGGAAGGAAGGAAGGAAGGAAGGAAGGAAGGAAGGAAGGAAGGAAGGAAGGAAGGAAGGAAGGAAAGAAGGAAGGGAGAAAGGAAGGGAGGAAGGAAAAATATTGATGCCTGGATCCCACCTCCCCTTCCCAGAGATTCTGATTTAATGAGTCTGGAGGTTGGCTTGGCCACAATGATTTATAAAGCTTCTCAGGTGACTCTGATGTGCAGCCAAGATTGAGAACCACTGCCCTAGATAATTCCAACTCCTACAACTCGAGCCTCTGAACCAGGTGTGCCCCAGACTGTACCAAGCCTCTCTCTAGTTATGGGTTATGCCTAGCTGCAAGGAAGTGGATGACCAGCTCAACTCTGACCAGCTGGCTGCTGGTCTCACTCTGAACCCCATTGTATTCTGATCCACTTCCAAGGAACATGAAGGCTTTGTTGCCAAGCTCTTCAATGACTGCACTTCCCCCAGTCAATTACCAACACCTTCCCATGTCAAGGTTCTATTAGTGGTGAAGAAAAGTTTTGTCTCACACACCAGCATCATTTGATTGAGCCTGTAGAGCAAAAAGCATTCTGATATGCCATAGTACTTCCAGATATCCATGACTCAGTTATTAGCTTCTTGGCCCTGTATCTTCAGTCTCCTTACCATTCTCATCTCTGCTTTCAGGCTTCCTTGATGCTACCCACCTGGATTCCAGTTGTCCACACTACTCCCACTCAATTTAGACATTCCAAGCCTTGGACTTTGTTTGGATCTTTCCTTAAAAGAATTCACATATTGCTTGTCCTTTCCCACAGTGACTTGAGCTCTCAGTGTAAGAAAAACCATCAGACTCTTTCCTCTCCCCATGAGTTCATCCCCAAATTCCAAATGTTTGCCCTGCTCTAATGTTTAGACAAATTTTCCTTTTCTGGACCACAGCCTTCATTTTCTCAGAACTGGCCTTCCTTCTTTATCCTCTCTCTCTCACCCCAAAAACTGTATCCTGAAGAATGATAGCTCCTATGTCCAGAGATTTATATTTCAATTTATAACTGTCAAATTCTCATACTTCTTAAAAAACTCAAACCATGCAGTCCATTCTAAGCAATGGCTTACAGAGAGCTACTAACCATAATATTAATCCTCCAATAAGGGTTCTATTTTTCTTTTTTTTTAAGTTTATTTATGTTAGAGAAAGAGAGAGTGGGGGAGGGGCTGAGGGAGAGGGAGAGAGAGAATCCTCAAGTCGACTCCCCACTGAGCGCAGAACCCAACACAGGGCTCAATCTCACAATCCTGAGACCATGACCTGAGCTGAAGTCAAGAGTCAGACCCTTAACTGACTGAGCCACCTAGGCGCCCCTCCTCGACTAAGGTTCTAAACTTGGGCCTGTAGCTTCCCTATACGGGCATCAGGGGGTCTGTGATGTCTTCCCCTTTGTTGTTATGCTAAATGTGTATGGTGAACACTTCTGTGCAGAAAGTCCATAATTTTCATAAGATCTTCAAAAGAGTCCTGAAAGCATATGAAATTAATCATTTGGAAAAATGCAAATCAAAACCACAATGCTATACACTTTACAACCATTAGGATGGCTATTATAGGGGGAAAAAGAAAAGAAAACAAGTGTTGGTGAGGATGTGGAGAGATTGGAATCCTTGTGCATTGCTGATGGGAATGCTATGGAAAACAGTATAGTGGTTCCACAAAAAATTAAGCATAGAATTACCCAGCAATTCCACTCCCAGGTATATGCCCAAAAGAACTGAAAGCAGGGACTCAAGCAGATATTTGTATGCCCATGTTTACTGCAGCATTCACAATAACCAAAAGGTAGAAATAACCCAAATGTCCATTGATAAATGAATGAATAAACCAAGTGTGATATATTTATATAATGGAATATTACTCACCCTTAAAATGGAAAGAAATTCCGATACCTGCTACAACATGAATGAACTCTGAAGTCATTATTGCTACATGAAATAAGCCAGACACAAAAGGAAAAATATTATATGATTCCACTTATATGAGGTACCTAGAATAGGCAAATTCATAGAGACAAAAAGTAAAATGGAGATTAGTAGGGGCTAAAGGGAGGGGCATATTGGGATTTATTGTTTAATAGGTACAGAGTTTCAGTTTGGGATGATGAAAAAGTTCTGGATAGACAACTGTGATGGTTACACAACATTAAGAATGCACTTAATGTCGTGAATTGTACACTTTTAAAAAGTTAAATTGGTTAAGTTTTATGTTATGTATATTTTACCATAATAAAAAGTGGCTTAAATGCTAAATTTTATGTCATATATACGTTACCACAATAAAAAAAGAGTCCTACACCCAAAAAAATATATAAGCCTCCACCTTAATAGAAGGAGAAGCTAAGCCTCAGACCCATTCACCTGTCACATATATTTGAAAGGCTTGAAACATTGCCCCACTGCCACCCTGCCTCATCGGTTTGGTAAATTATCCTTCAAGACTTGGCTCAAACATCACAGCCTGCACGAAGCCTCCCCAGTTGCCTTCAAGCAGAGCAAGGTACCTTCTCCTCTGAACTCCCCAAGGTCCCTTACATTGTATTGTAGAACATGGCCTAATCACTAAATGATCACTGAATGAATTATTGAATGAAAGAATGAACGAACTTACACATGTATTTGCTCCTGTAGTTCTCCTTGACAGGGAAAAAGAATAACGACATTTCCAAGTTGGAAGAGCTCATAGAAGTCATTTTCCTGATATATCCAGTGATTTCAGAGAAAAAAAGCATGTAATTCTTAACAAACATTTGTTTTCTGTTTCCTGTCCTCTCTTCCTTCTAATTTTATTTCTCTGACCATAATCACTCCTAGTCAACAATGTCTTGGAGGTCCTAGCCCCTGAAATTACACAACAACAGCTACAGGACTTGGAAATGAGGAAATAAAATTGCCATTATTTGCAAATGATATTATTGTCTGCCCAGAACATTGAAAAGGATCTGCAGACAATATATTAAAAATAACAGAAAAGTTTAGCACAGTTGCTGGATATAAAAACAATATACAAGTATCAGTTGCATTTCTACTCAACAGGAACAAACAACCAGAAAAAGTAATTAAAAAGAAAACATCATTTACAGTAGCACAAGAGAATAGCAAGTCCCTAGGAATAAAGCTAATGAAAGATGGTATGATCTCTTTAGGGAAATTCATAAAGCTTTATTAGGAGATATTAACTTACCATTATAAATATACCAATCTTCTCCCAAAATGATTTAACGATTCAATGCCATTCTAATCAAAATCCCAACAGGGTTCTTCATGAAACTTAATAAGATGACTCCAAAATTTATATGGAAGAGTAAAGGGCTAAGAATAGGCAGAACACAAATGATAAAGAAAAAAAGAGAGAAGATACATGCCCTATAGGTATCAAAACTTATTTTTTTTAAGATTTTATTTATTAATTTGAGAGAGAGAGGAGCATGAGCAGGGGGGAGGAGCAAAGGGAGAGGGACAAGCAGACTCCCTGCTGAACAGGGAGCCCAATGAGGGGCTCCATCCCAGGACCCCGGGATCATGACCTGAGCCAAATAAAGACGCTTAACCAACTGAGCCACCCAGGTGCCCCTAAGTATCAAAACTTATTATGAGCCACAGTAAGGAAAATAATGGGTATTAGCACAGAAATGAACAAAGTGAGCCATGAAATAGAATGAAGAACCCAGAAAAAGACATTTACACATAGGAAATTTTAATATATGATAGAAGTGACTTGTCCTATCAGTAAAGACAAGAGTGATTTTTCACTACACAGAGCTCGAAAAACTAGTTCCCCCATAAGAAAAAGTACGAAATGGGATCCCTACCATACACCACACAAAAAATTAACTCCAGATAAGTCAAGGATTTAAATGTTGCTATAAACTGAATGTTGTGAATGCCCGTAAAAAAAAAAAAGAAAAAGCTAATCAAAATCAGCTGTGCTTAGGGAAATGCAAATCAAGACCACAATGAGATATTATTTTAAATGATTCAACTGGCAGAGTTTTAAAGTCTGATAATACTAAGTGTTGGCAAGATGTGGATCCATAAGATCTTTTACACACTGCTAGCAAGCATATAAATTAGTGCAACCTTTGGGGGAAATTGTTGTATATTATCTCCTAACATGGTACATTTTCACTCCAGCAATGCCACACTTACACATATACTTCAAGAGATTAGTGTTGAAGCACAACAGAAGACATGTACAAAAATGTGCACAGCACCACTTTCACAAGAGTAAAAACCTAGGAACAATCACAGCGTCAATCAACAGGACAGAAGATGAACAAATTGTGGTCTATTCAGACCACATAACATTATTCAGCAGTCAAAACAAATAAATCCAAACAACAACAAACAATATGACTGAACCGTAGCAACATAATATTAAGTGAAAAAAGGTAAATTCTAAGAGATGACACAGAGCAAAATATCACCATTTTATAATCTAAAAAGCAAATAAAAATTTTTAAAAACTTTATAGGAAAACACATAAGAAAGCAAAACTAAATTCAAGGAAACTAGATAAAAAGAAACGCCAGGGAATGATGAACTCAGAAGCCAGGATGGTGGTACCCTCGGTGGAAGGAAGCAGGGAGATGGGCGTGAGGAGGGCACATTTAGTTAGATGTCCCTTATTGTTAAGATTCCAGGTTTATGGATGCTTATTACATTCTGATAAACAGATTAACAAATAAAGAAGAGGGAGCCTTTGCATGTTTCAAGCATATGAGTGTGTTGTGAACTAGGGATTACGATTAATCCAATTCTGGGTACTAGAGGTATTTTAAGGAAAACAAAAACCAAAGGGGGGGATAATGGCTTTTCTAGGGGTATGATAAAAAATGACAGTTCTTATGGACTCTGAGGAATAAACTGAGGGTTTTAGAAGGGAGGGGGGTAGGGGGATGGGTTAGCCCGGTGATGGGTATTAAGGAGGGCACATATTGCATGGAGCACTGGGTGTTATACTCAAACAATGAATCATGGAGATTTTTGACTATATCAAAAACTAATGATGTAATGTATGGTGACTAACATAACATAATAAAATAAAATTTAAAAAAACTTAAATGAACATATTGGCCACATACCAAAAAAAAAAAAAAGACAGTTCTATTCTTAAGAAAAATTCTGCTCCCAGATTTTTAAAGTGATCATTGTTTAGAAGGCTATCTGTCCACAGACAAAGCAAATACTACAATAACACCATTAAAGGAAAATCAAGGGGCGCCTGCCGTGGCTCAGATGGTTAAGCATCTGCCTTCGGCTCAGGTCATGATCCCAGGGTCCTGGGATCAAGTTCCGCATTGGGCTCCCTGCTTGGCAAGGAGTCTGCTTCTCCCTCTCCCTCTGTCCCTCCCCCACCCCGCTCATGTGCTCTCTTGCTCTCTCTCTCTCAAGTAAATAAATAAAATCTTAAAAAATAATAATGATTTGTCATTATTCCCTCTTGTGACTCCAAATATTTACTTGGGAAAAGCTGTTGTGTTGTTTTTTTGGCTTCTTTATAAAGTAAGTTGATGAGGACAGTGAAGGAAAACCTAGGTTTCCCTGTTAGGGAAACCTCACAAATGAGACCTATAAAGCAAAGCAAACAAAAGTGAAGATGGCACATCACTTGTACTTTGCCAGGACATCTCTTCACTGTCTCCAGGAAGCCTGCTGGGCCTCAGCCATTGGGGACAAGGCTTGTGCATGAGGAAAGCATTCATTTACATGAGGTACACAAAAGCATTCCTCAAGTGGTGTAAGTAGCTCCCAGGCTCATTGGCGGGGTCGAAAACAGATTCTGGGCTGAGTTCCCCAGGAATGACTACAAAGCACACACCACCAGGTACATTTTGGGAGGTACCCCCCATCTGTTTGAAAACTTCAAAGAATATTTATTTGCTAGATTCTCTATGCTACAATTTCAACAAACACTGTGAAGCTTTTTACAACTGTGGGTAACTCACAAAATAGTAACGGACAAAGAGTTTTCTTTTTTAAAGACATTAATAGGTACTATTGTATAATTGTATAATCTGTGAGGAGGTTAATATCATCCATTAAGCCCTTAAACAAGGCCAGTGGGATGTTCCAAGAGAAATCAGACTCCATGCTCTCAGTGATTACGTTTCTTCATCACTGACTAATATCTACAGGTCATTTACAGTAGATTCTACTAGGCTTAGTGGATGAAAACAGGTATAAAATGTGGACTTACAAGCTAATCAGAAAGACAGGACATGTAAACTTGTTTAATATTAGAACAAGACAATGATTGGTATATACAGTAAGTATTCCATTAGGATGACCATTTTTATTTTTAAAAGGAAAGTTTTGTAGGACATGATGACATAGGAAAGTTCCTGAAGCCAGAAGCTGTTGAAGATGGACTCTTGAAAGAAGTAAGCCATCTCAGGCTATGTGTCAAATGAAGGATGATGGTGATCGATCAGCAGAGAAGGCACAAAGGTCCTGCGGTTAGGTGGAAGGGCGCGTGCCAACACACAGGCAGGAAGGAGCACAGATGCCCCCAGCAGACAAGTTTGAGTCAGAGAATCCAAGCATGGACATCGAGCCCGTGCCTACCCCCGAGAGCCACGTGAGCCGAGTCTGTAAGAGTTTACAGGGTGGCAGGCAAGGAACAGATCAAGAGCAGGAGCTGTTGCAGGAGCACCCTCGCCTGAGCATGGCAGGGGCAGCAATGCCGTCGGCTGTCTGCTTCTGCTGCATGCTTGGGAGTCATTCCTGGGAGCTCAGCCCAGAATCTGTTTTCGACCCCACCAATGAGCCTGGGAGCTACCTACACCACTTGAGAAATCCTTTTGTATTTAAGGAACTATTGTGGATTCTAAATTTCAGAGTTCAAGAGTAAGTGCCTATTCCAGAAGGGAATATGTTTAAAGGCTTTCGGCGTAATCAGTGCAAAACTTTCCTCCACAATCCCTAACAACTTTCTGAACAATTTTACTTAGATCAAGTGACCCTTATCTGTTTCCACACGAGCTGTGGGAAGGGATGTTATGGAAGTCTGGGGCAGCCATGTGAGCACGGTTCTAAATGATTGTCCTCACCAATCCAGAATACACATACATACTGAAATTTCTGCGAGTCATAAAATTCCCCCAATCATGGGGAAATGTGGCAAAGGACAAGGCAGTCGTGTGTGTGTATGTGTGTGTATGTGTGTGTGTGTTTGTATGTGGACAAGGGTGTCTATCATGTGTAGCCAATTTTCAAAGGAGTATAAAATGTCAATTCTTAGACAAGCAAACGTCTCAAATCTACCGAAAGGGAAATCATTCAGGTTTGGGAAATATTATTCACATCCTAGTAAAATCAAAGCAGTTGTAAAAAGAAACTATAGAGGGTTCTAGAGGGGAGGGGGGGTGGGAGGATGGGTTAGCCTGGTGATGGGTATTAAAGAGGGCACGTTCTGCATGGAGCACTGGGTGTTATACGCAAACAATGAATCATGGAACGCTACGTCAAAAACTAAAAAAAAAAAGAAAGAAACTATAGAAAAACGCTCTCTTGTAGCCATATAAGTCTAGGGACACAGAGAGTCTGATCATTTTTTTTTAAGTAAAATAAAGTCCACTGCTGTGGATACTAAATAAATATATGTCAATGACTTAGCTTCCATGTATGCTGAAGGACTGCTGTAATTCTGTCCCTAGGGCCTCAGCCAGAGAAACAAATATCAATGACTGTCTCTGTCTGGGAGTTCACTAATAAATCCTCATCGAGATACCAGACAGATGAACCTAAATCAGAACTCTACACTGAGGGCCTGGGGAAGATCGTACGTAGACAACAAACCTGAGTTATGCTGTTTGCTCCCTGGAGTGTAGAATTACATGTACTTACAGTTTATATTTCTGATGTTAAAATGCCCTTCAGTAATCTGATGTGGAAAATCAGCTGGTTTGCCTTCAACACCAACATCCATCTCATTAGACTGCAAGGTAATTCATAAATAATTTAACAAGCACATGACTAATTTTCCAGTTCCTTTTTGATCTTTAGGAGATGGGAGCTCTGTAAACAGTGCATCATGCTTACTGCTGCAGAGCACTTAATTACATTAAGCAATTTCATTAAACCCAAGAAAAATAATTTAGAAGTATTTAAGTCCTTCATGTCATTAAATTCTGAGGAAGAGATATGTCGTGTCTCACATCTAGAGCTAGCTTTCCTGTCCAACCCTTGGGGATGCAGTGCATCCTACACCGACCCCCCATTTCAGGTAAGTATGGGAAATATTGTCTTGAATCACTGAGTTCACTTTTGGGAGTCCCGCTACCCAGATGTGACTCAGGTCAACCAGAGAAGGGCGAAGAAAGAACAAGTTAGTGTGAAATAATATAAAGAATGTAAGGCTAGACGTCAGAAGACTTGTAGTCCAACTCCCATTCATGCACTAATGTACCATGTGATATACACACACGCACGTGCATGCACACACGCGCACACACACACACACACAGAAATTGCTTATCTAAATTGCTTATCTATAAAAACTAGATGAATTTAACCAAGAGAGTTCAAAATTCTCTTACAGGTCAATGATTCTAAAACACCTTCAAAAAACTTTTAAGGGAAGAAAAAACTCTCTTATCAGATTCTAATATGTTATTGTATATATTGTATAATGTATACTGTACATTATATATATAATATTACACACAATGTAACATATGTGTGATACATATGTTAATATAGTAATATATAATCCTACAGCAAACAATTACTACCTCCTTGCATGCACATATATCCATATTGACCAATAGTGCTTATACTTTATCTTATGCCTACTTCCACGAAATTCCACCCAAAGGCACAACTTTGAAATTTGAGACCAACAGAGCTAGAAAAACCTACTTTGCCCAACTCATGATTCTGGGAGCTCACCGAGGTTGACCATCACCAAGTATGTCTTCCATGCTGTCCTCTTTACAAAAGTCTAAGGACGTGGACTTCAGGGCCTCCAAAGTCCCTGGGGAGTTACATTCCACAGCCAGCATGCAGCAGAGAAGTGTCCTTTCCCAAATGATGGCACTCCAGGGTGCCTGCCATTCAAGAGGCCACCCTTCCCCAGCCCATCTCCTCAGCTTATGTATTCTTCTAGGTAGGCCCACCTGGTTCCACTAGCCTATGAATCTATGTCTAAACCATTAAAACCTGAAACATAATGGGGGCTTACTCTGTGCCTTTCCTTAAAGGCACATTAGTTAATGTTACAAATTTACACACATACACACACACACACACACTTACCCCACTAAGTGCTTTGATAGCAATCACTGAATATTCAGCTCTATGTCTGAGTTTTAAAACATGAAAAATTGCAGTAAACTCTTGCATTAACAATGACATCTTGAATCAACATGATGCCATAAACTGATTATGAATGTCCTCCCAAGAGCACTGTGAGCATGTTTTGTCTAAGCATTTGGTTAGCAGGGATCCTTGCAACACTGCTTGCATGGCAAATAGCATGATTTCCCATCTAACCCTGCCATTCACCTCATTTGACATGCTGCTCATTTTCAGCAGAGGAAGGAAGAGAATATTAATGGTGTCACCCAAGTTATCATCACCAGAAAGCAAAATTTACACCAGTGGTCACAATCCTGTGGGGAAAATACCAATAGCAATGGATTATAGGCAAGGTCACTCAACAGCCACCTTCCAAAATGAATCAAGTGAGTTTTGTTAGAAGCACTTCTACATTTTATCTTGTGCCTAAAAACCAAGACTTCACCACCTCCCTCCAACTTCCCACCCCCAAAGCCAATGTCAATAGAATAAGAGAAAGTTAAAGACCACATGTGGTATATTTCTCTCTACTTGTAAGGAATTCAATTTTAATACAAACCACCTTTTCCTCATCTCAAAAATCTGCTTATAGGGGCGCCTGGGTGGCTCAGTTGGTTGAGCGACTGCCTTCAGCTCAGGTCATGATCCTAGAGTCCAGGGATCGAGTCCCATATCGGGCTACCTGCTCGGCGGGGAGTCTGCTTCTCCCTCTCCCGCTCCTCCCTCTTGTGCTCTCTCTCTCTCTCACTCTCTCTCTCAAATAAATAAATAAAATCTTAAAAAAAAAAAAAAAATCTGCTTAAAGCCTTCTGAAGGCATCAGTGGGATGTAAAAACAGATCTCCAGGACGCTGCTGGAGTTGAACTTCAAACACTGCAGTAGTGACTAGGCTCTCAACAAGCACATTTAATGCAACAAATATTTACTAAGCGCTATCTAGCTGGCAGCCCTAGTCTGCAGACTAAGGAATGCAGATGTATGGTAGAGCCTTCAGTTAGTCCAGTCGGGGAGAGAGACTTCATCAAAGATTGCTCTGTGAAAGGAACTACAATGAAAATATAAACTAGCACAGAGGAGGAAACAATTAATTGCCTCAGGGGAGTATGAAGAGACTTCCCAGGGCCAACTACATATCAGAAAGGCTTTGGGACACAAATAGGGTTGGAGTTTGAAGGGGAAGGATGCAGCACCCCCAAAATGATAAAAATTTCACCAAAATGTCTTCACAAGAAGCTTGCCCTGGGCTAACTGTCCATTACAGTGAGGTAAGGCTAACTCAGAATAAATTTGCATTCAAGTTCCAATCAAGAACAACAGACACTGAATTTTCACCAATTGTTGGTTACAGCATAGAAATAGATCCCAGGGGTGCCTGGATGGCTCAGCTGTTAAGCGTCTGACTTTGGCTCAGGTCATGATCAGGTCACGATCTCAGGGTCGATAGAGCCTGTGTCCAGCTCCACGCTCAGAGGGGAGTCTGCTTGTCTCTCTTCCTCTCCTTCTGCCCCGCCCCCAACTCATGTTCTCTCTCTCTCTCTCTCAAATAAATAAAATCTTTAAAATATATATTTTAAATTAATTAATAATTTATTTATACACACACACATATAAATAGACCCCAAGCTATTAAGTCTTAGATTTTTTTTCCTATCAACATCCCTAGTCATGAGACTATCTGGTTATACCAAAATATATACTGCTTTTACTGCCTTTTAAAAGAAGCACACTTAAAAAAAAAATGAAAGAGGCACACTTAACCACTGAGGTGTTCCTACAAGTCTATTACAGTTACCTAATTTACATACAACTAAATAATTGGCATTGAGGATGCACAAACATCTCAGTGATATGCCCCCCTTCAACTCAGCTGCAGAAGAAACATAGCAATGCTCAAGAAGGAAGAACAGAATAAAAGCATGTTGTTTGGAGCCCCTTTGAAACACCTCCTTCTGCATCAGTCCTGAGCTAACGTTAATTTTGCACGGCTTCATTGACTAAGCCAACTTTAAAGGCAAATTTAGTCATGGGTGCCACTGAAACCCAAGTGGAAACTGATCAACATTGAAAGAAAATGCTCCCCTGTTTAAAACTACGCATTAAGACACATGGGATCACAAAAGAAGATAAATGGTCAATGAAGCCATAACAGAATGTCTACAATTTAGAAAAGGGGAGCCCTGCTTTAAAAAAAAAAAAAAAAAACCTGTTGGATGCAATACTTCCACTTTCCTGATATATTTGAATCATCCTCTCCATTTCTTTCCACACTCAAAACTCCGTATTTCCACGAAGAGCTCTCTGGCTAATCAGAGGTCGACCCACTCAATGGTGAGGTTTTTCAGGGCCGATATCTTTTTCATTGACAAGTCTCCTTCCCACTCCCCAAACCTGATACTGGACCATCAGCATCACCGTCACTCCAGGTTTGACCTATTAGTTAAAGAACACGAATAGCAAATGACCTCAGACATTGTCCACGTTACATAAGGAAGAAAACCCTACAAGGAAAGTGGAGGAAAGAAATTAAGTAGGCTACGAGAAAGAGTTGATTTTCAAACCATCAGGATGTCTTCCATTTCCCCCTCAGCAGGAGCTCAGTCACACAGACACGTGTGTATTTTTTAAACGACAGAAAGAAACTCTGCTCAGGTCTCAGGCCATTTTAACAATCCTCTGGAGTGGCCCTGCTGTGATCCATGGCAGAAACCCACAGGATCTCATATTAGGTAAGCAGAGATGGAAGGAAAGAAAAGTATTCCAGTTGCAGTGCTATGGGGACTCGGCACCATATTTTAGGACCACTTGAGAGATAAGCATTTAGAATAATAAACTAATATAAGCTCATCATGAAACTCAGCAAATGTACCTGGACAGTCTGGCTGCGCACACTTCTGTCTCAGACATTTTGTCATTGAACTTATATACAGTCCTATTGAATTCACCACTTTTTAAGTTATTATTTGTGATTCAACCTCAAATAGCCATAGACAATGGTATTAATAGCTGCTGTTAAAAATACTACTATTAGGGGTGCCTGGGTGGCTCAGTCGGTTAAGTGTCTGCCTTCGGCTCAGGTCATGATCCCAGGGTTGTGGGATCGAACCTGCATTGGGCTCCCTGCTCAGCGGGAAGCCTGCTTCTCCCTCTCCCACTCCCCTTGCTTGTGTTCCCTCTCTCGCTGTGTCTCTCTCTGTCAAATAAATAAATAAAATCTTTTAAAAAAAATACTACTATTAAAAATGTTTAAATAAATGCTATTTAAAAGATAGCTACGAGCTATCTATCCGGGTAGATGATTTGCTAATCAGAATCTCAATAAACGTAACAACCAAGCACAATAAACACAGAGAAACAAAGGGGCTCATGTCTTACACCCCACCTCCCCAGCTCAGACACCCCCAGGCACTGAGATTTCAAAGACAAGAGGGTAGCCAAACTTTGTTCCAATCCTAATAAATATGATTTATGTTTCCTGCCCTCCTGCTCTTCAATTCTCCCAACCCTAAAGTACATAAATGCCCAAACTTTTTTTTATATTCTGTCACCTTGCTTTTTATCTGCTAACTGTGCCTTTCCCCCCAGTCATTACAGGAACTTCCCCGGGGCCTGCTCATCCCAGAAGCAGAAACAACTGCAAATCTGTCAAAAACACTAGACCATTAGCGGCCCAGTCCATCCGAAGACGGACGCTCCTGGGAAAGCTTGCGATGGAAAAACAAACAGACATTTCTCTAACTTCCTTTTGCAGTTCTACATTCTATAATGGAATTAGCATTTAATCTATTTGGCACAAAAGAGATTTGGAAAAGGTAGGAGACACAAATACTAGGAAAACAAAATCTTTTTGGAAAAAAAAAAACGCCTTTAATGAGCTTTCCATAATTTGCAGACTGAAAGCCTGATTAACCAGTTTGTAAGAAGATCCGGTTTGTCTGGCTGTTTCTCTCTCTCTTTCTCACACACACACACACACACACACACACACACACACGCACTGTTCCTTGTTGCTGTCGGTAGCAGCCATTTAGGAAGCAAGTATAACAAAGTGAAAAGTGCAGGGAAAGTCAAACAGTCCAGTTCAGCAGATCCCAGTGTGTCCTGACCCCATTGTTTCATGAGATGCTTCATTTTTTAAAATTCCAGGTCATACGACTTTGACATTCACCATGTGTATATTTCACTCCCAGAGAACCACGATAACCATTAGCATATCTAAGGCTCTGTGAAGTCCTGCCATTTCAAAAAGCGGGGGGGGGGGGGGGGGGGGGGGGGGGGGAAGGGGAATTTATTTAAGCCTTATTTTCCCATGAAATCCCTTTGTTAATAGAATACCTAGAATATTTCAGGGCGTATGATTTCACTCACTTTGCACTCTCTTAGCTACCTTGATTACATTTGAGTACAGAAACTTGAGATAAAAGAAGCCTTACTAGTTAGTTTACTGTTCCACCAGGGGCAAGAGGGGAAGGTTTGTGATAATAAACTGAGCCCCAATCAAGAAAGCATAAATGTTACTGGAGATAAATAAAGATGATGTTCCCTGGGTTTCCTCACTCCCTGGACTTTTAATGTTCCCTGCTGGGGGCCTGGGGGACATGCATGCCAAGGAGCCTCCTCCAGCAAGCACTCGGGCCCTCTGCCTGAGTGATGAATCTCAGAACACGCCGGCCAGTGACACCCCCCACCCCCGACCCACCTCGGAAAGAGATGCCACATGCAGCATCTCCAGTCTGTGATGGGTCCAGCCAGCAGGAGCCACTTGTCTGGAAGATTATGCCACATTCGCAAAAAGCTTTAGCCTTAATGACCCTTGTCCTTCCATACAAATCCTTGCAGGGCCAGCACAATGGAAAAAGGGAAAGTCAGCCAAGAAAACCACCTTGGAGGCCTCCTGCCCCCGACCACTGGTAGGAAAGCGATTGCGTTACACTCAGTCATGAAGTGGTATTTTGAGCTCTCGTCTACTTATCTGGATAAAGTGGCCTGGAAAAGTTATCCTCCTCGGAGAGAATTAGCATGCAGCTTTGCACCACATTTGGGATGGCAGGTGATGCTGGGGAGGGGCAAAAGGAGACAGGAAGATGTATGGGGATTAACATAACAATAAAAAAATTTAAAAAAAAAGGAGACAGGAAGGGACAGGTGTCTACAGGGGACTTACATATTTGTTAATATTTTTTTAACATATTTGTTCATGCGCTATTTCTCAAGCTGGATAGCACTGCGTGGTGTTTGTTATCATCCACTCTTGTATGTATTTGTGAAATACATAATTTCATTTTTAATTTAAAAACATAGATGCATCACACTTTGGGCCCCCAAGGAAAAAGAAATCCCATACACACCAAGAATAAGTCAAGACTTCTGTCATTCTTCTAGGTCACTCCAGGACAATGCAGCTGTAAATTAATTACTGCCCTAAACGAAAGATGATTTGATTAAAGCTTCTTCCCACTGGAGCCTAAAACGGATACCCTGAGAGTGGAACAGAGATGACAATGGTACCATGAATCCTCCTCCCTCACGGAGGAGATACAATAAAGCCCCTGCACCGATCCATGGAGAGATCTCATCTCACTGGGCTACAAACGTGGCATGGGGTTGGGTTGGGTTTTTTTCCCAAAAACTGGCCCCAAATATGTTGCATCAAACTCTACTTGCCTACTAAGTTCCTTAAAGTTAACCAAGTTCCCTAACTTTCCAGTCACTCTCACATTCTAGAACAGGTCCGTGTGGGTATGTAAGACACAATCACGGGGCGCCTGGCTGGCTCAGTCAGTTAAGTGTCCAACTCTTGATCTCAGCTCAGGTCTTGATCTCAGGGTCGTGAGTTCAAGCCCCACGTTGGGCTCCATGCCCAGCGTGGAGCCTACTTAAAAAAAAAAAAAAAAAAGACACAGTCCCAATGCGTTAGAGTTTAGCCTCAAGCTCAAGTCAAAACCCGTGACTCCAGCGGCAGAGAGGAACAGTTCTTTCCACACCTGACCCTCCTTCCCACCCTGGCTCCTCCAGAGTAGGGGCAGCGAGGAGCCACAGGGGGTGCAGGAAAATGCTTATCTCCTTCTTTCTTGACTGGCCACCAAGGCTTCCAGGGGGTACGCATCCCGATGCTCAGTATTAAAGCATTCTTGGAAGGGTTCTACTGGGATCGGTCTCCCCTCCGCTCGGTTCCAAGACACAGGAAAGACAGCTGTGTGCCCACCTCTCCCACTACCACCATTAGCCCGAGTCCCCGGCCTCCTGGGGCAGCCCTCCTGCTGGAGGGCAGTTGTTAGCTCAAGCTCCACTACAGTCTCAGTCCCCCAGTTGATTAATGGAAGACTCTCCAAGCGTGCCCTCACAGCAGCCCCCCTCTATCCTCCCTGATCCCCTTCTCCTCTGTTAAGGGAGCAGAGAGGTGGGACAGCAAGTTGGCTACAGAACGAGTCTCCCTTCTTGCAGATGCCCTCAACCGTACAGGTGACCCTTCTGGAGTCCCTCCCTTGACTTTGGGGAGGAAAAGCACCTGCCGCCTTTCTCTCCCTCTCTCCATGGACACTGCCCTCCCCCAGACCTTTAGGCTCACACCCCACCCCCACCCCCCGTATTCTTGTTCCAATCATCTCCTTACGGTCCCAGGAGGGTGCACTGGGGGTGTGCTGGTGGTGGTCGGGTTACTTTTCTGAGCGGGCACTTCTCAGCAAGCCTGCAGGGAGGGGGCTGGCCCCAACTGCAGGCACCTCTCATCCCTCCAGGATCCTTGCCATCCTCTGCTTTCCAGCTAACCTAGCGCTTCCCAAAACCTGCTCCAGGAAACACCGGCTCAACAGATGTATGGCTGATACATATGGAGAGGGCTCTGTGGCCAAACAGTTTTGGGAAATACTGAGTTAAACATGGTCACATAGTTAATAGTTAAATAGGTTGGTTTTTGTTTGTTCGTTTTTAACTTCAGGCCTTCTCAAAGCTTTTAATATGCTAATGTGACTTGTGAATTTACAAGACAGGGATACAATGCACAGCAGTTCTCATACCTACTGTTCGCAGAACACCTAAGTACATCTCAAGGAACAGACTTTGGGAAATGTAGATTTTACCTAATCCCATCATGCTCAGTTCAAGCCCCGCCCCTCCCTGAATCTTCAGGGACCCTCACAGTTTCCCTCCTGAGGCACTTCCGGTGATGCTGTTGTCATCATTAGTTAAGGCAGATGTACTGCCATATAATTCTTCTTTTGCACTAAGCTCATTTTGCTGTAACTCAAAAGCCATTCCCAAGTCCCTTCTTCTTCGTCATCTTTCACTATAGATGCTGGAAAAACTCAATAGCCACTTTCCTAGCCTCTCTCCATGGACCCACAAGAGTCCATGTGACAACAGTGCTGATAGTGGAGGGGTTCTGGGAAAGGTCTAAAACCTACCTTTCTTCTTCCTGCCTTGAATACTGATGTGATGCCTGCTGCTTGGACAGCCACACTGTGACCATGAGGAGGAAGTCAAGGGAATTTCAGAGAAACGGCAACACCCTGCCCTCCGTGAGCCTGTAGACAAGCCTTCAGCCATTTACCTCTAGATTCCTAGTTCTGTGAGAAAATTAAGCCTATATCTGCCTAAGCCACTAAAAATTGCCTATCACAGCTGATTCCTAACTAATACACTCACCGATTAAAATTACAGCTACACTGTGGCGAAATTACACCATCTATTACTTTGTGCACTGCACGGTAAACAGAACAGCATGGTTCTTACTTCCACCTGTTTGGGGAGTATATTGATTTAAAAAAAACAACTACATTCACTCCTCTCTCATTTGACTTGCATATGTTCATATATGATCATAATATTATTATTTTTATTGTCATTAGTATGTAAAAATGGGAAGATAGAGAAAATAAATTTATTTAATCATTCTCAGTTCTCTAGAGTGTGGGGGGGGTGGTATAGTACCTTTCAATTACTTGCATTAATGAAATGGAGCAAAATATTTTAAAATAAAGGTTTGGAAAATCACATTAAGTTTTTCCACATGTATTTTTCTTCCAACATTAGAACATGAATGTGTGTGATATCCTTGGAAATCGTAACAATATAAAACAAAAAGGCAACATCAAAAGATGTGATTCAGAAATATCTGGAATGTTTCTCCACTGGCCCCCTTGCCATACCGTTCCCTGGAAATCAATCCGTGAAAGGAGGTTTTTCTCAGATCTTTACAAATTTGCTTTGTTTTTCAAAAATTATTTTCTTTTTTTTTTTAAGATTTTATTTATTTATTTGTCAGAGATCGAGAGAGAGCACAAACAGGGGGAGCAAAGGCAGAGGAAGAAGCAGACTCTCTGCTGAGCAAGGAGCCCGATGCGGAGCTCAATCCCAGGATCCTGGGACTATGACCTGAGCCAAAGGCAGACACTTACCGACTGAGTCATTCAGTCCCCGAAAATTATTTTCTTTATAATAATAACACATATTCCTTTTGGAATTTTTAAAAATAGTTAACATCTGTTAAAATTGTGGTATATTTTTACCTGCCTTTTGTCTACACATATATGTGCTACATATGAGTGTGTACGTGAACGTGTGTGTACGTGTGTACATGATCTTTTATAAAATTGCCTAATTCTATAAACACAGTTGTGTATCCTACTTTTATTTAAAAGATCACCAACATTTCCAATATCATTCATTATTCTTTAAAAAATTGTTTTACCAGTTACACAATATTCCATTATGTGGACATTTCATGATTTATTTAACCATTCTCCTATCACTTCCAATTGTTTGTTTATATAAATTATGCTGCAAAACATCCCTCTACATTCGTCTTTGTCATTATCTATCTTTATCTGAGTCCAATGTAAAAGCAGGGAGAGAGGGGAAAGACCCAGCCAAGGGGACAGAGAAGTAGAGGCCCAGAGGCAGCAGGAAATCAAGGTGGGAGGAAGGGAGTTTGCGAAGCCACGTGAGAACCAGTTTCCAGGAAGAAGAGCAGCCATCTGGCTCGACAACTGCCCATCGGTCAAGGAAGATGAGATCTGAGATCTGACCACTGAATTAAATAAAGTGGAAGTCACTGGTGCCGTTGATAAGAGGACAAAAGGCGGACTGAAGTAGGTTAACAGAGCCTGGAGAAGGGAAATTTCCTTTCAAGGAATTTTGTTCTAACAGACAGGTGGTTACTGAGGGGGGAGCAGGGATAAGAGAGGGTGTTAGACTGGTGGTAAATACAAGAAAACTGAAAGGATGTGGCTATCAGTTAAGCTGGAATTATTAGCCAGTATTTCGAACTGCCAAAAATACCAACAATCCACGCATTTAAATGTATCTCACAGAATCATCCCCAGAACACAGAAAATGTTCGGTGTCTGAACAAAGATGTACAAGTACTTACTTAGTGATAGGTACACTGTGCATCTTTTCTGAAATAAAAATCATGGTGGACGAACTTAGTATTTACTACAACAGAAATAAAAATGAACCAGTCTATTTGGAAACAGTATTTTTTTTTTTTTTTTTGTGGTCACCATAAATAGAGAAATGGGCCCCAGCTAAAGACGGGGTCACACAAATGATTAAATTCACAAATGACATTGTGATGTGACACTCATTATCAGCTGAACATGTGTTAGTGTAAATGTTTTGCTTTGATTAAGGTTACTGATGGCTCCAGTGAAATGTGAAAATGCTTGAGTCTTCACAATCACGTTTCTATGTCTCAAGCTTCCATGGTGTAACTCTGTCAACAAATTCATAAGCTGACACTTTATAAGCAAGAGACCTTCTTACGCTGGAACAATGAATTACTCTACACCATGTGCCCCAAATATGGTGCATGCTTCAAAAGGAGTACTTGAAATAATCTGAGGCGGTACACAAACATTTTCTAGTGGTAACATTATGATTTCACAGCATAACATTTCCAATTTAAATAAGTAGGTTTACGTAATTGAAAGAAAAATGCAAATAGCTGTAAAAATGATATGAAACCATGCAAAAGTTGTAGAAATGTCAGAGTAAGAACTGAAGTTTGGGAAGCCAATGAACTCCAACCAAACAAGTCAGCTGTTCTTTGGCAAGGGCATTAACAAGTATTTAGTCATCAACCTGACTTCCGTGACAATAATCCAACCTCCCAATCCTAAACCTGGTTGGTTGCCTTAAAATAAAGATAAAGCAGTGTTCCCGAAATAATGCGAAGAATCAAGACATACTTATCAAATATACATTCTTAGACCCTATCTCAGATCCACTGAAAACAGGGTATCCTGCATTTTTGACAACTGCCTTGTGATCTCTATGATCAAGGAAATTTGGGATATAATGATAGAAAGCACGTCTCTATAAGTTCCCTGTGACGGTAGAAAAATGATAAGCTGCGGAAAGAGGAGATTTAGGAAAATGTTTGCCACTTTCAAGCTCGCTGTTGTGAATGAAGAATGCATTTCGCCATGATCCATAGTACACCGAGTTCTGCAAAATTAAAAACAAACAAAACAAATCACAGGGTGCTTTAAGAATGTCATCGTAATGTCCAAGCTCAGTACAAGCTTGAAGAAATTGTGTATGATATAGTTTCCATTCGTGTTTCAGTTCACATCCCAAAAGGTGTGAACTAAAATTGTTCAGCTAGATAGCAAAATCATTACCATAACTTTTTTATTTATGTGCACCTGTGCCCAAAGAATCTCAAAGTGAATTAGCATTGTAAAAGCAAATGTTAAAAATGTTAAAAAAAAAAAAAAAAAAGTCAAATTTACTGAGAAATAAATAAGGTATCCAACCAAATTCCAAAGAGGGACTAAAGCCCAGAAATAAAATATTCTGTACAACCTCTCAGATTATATCTGATTGACTTAATGGAAATAGTTCACAATTCCAAAATCATTCTAGAGTGTTGGAATTTGTTAAGCGCAAAAGATTTGGTATGGAAAAGACACTGACTATTCACCCAATATGCGTATTCCCCAACCCTCTTGCACGGTTAGGACCATGGTCAAGTGCTGGCCAAGGGAGTGTGAGCGGAAAAGACTGTGTCATTCTGGGTCTTAACTAACTTGAGAGCCGGAGTGGAACCCTCCTGTTCCTTCTGTTTCTCTCCTGCGTGGATCCTCGTGGCTCCAATGATGAAGGAGCGAGATGGAAACAGCAAGGACCACTGAGTGACCGCGTTGGGGACAAATGCCCAAATGCATTGCATTTTGGAGGAGCAAGAACTGAAATTTTGTGGTGTTAAGGCCCAGAGATTCCAGGGTGAACCTGGTGCCACAGCATAACCTAGCCAATCCTGACTAATATATTTGGCACTCACCTGACTTCTCTAGTTTCCAAATCAGAATTCTCTAGAGCAGAAGGAATCCATTCAATGGCTCTACCCACATCACATCCACCACAGAAGCTAGATATCTTGAGAGTGTCCTCTCTGTGGTTCTCATTATATGTGGGAAACTGAAGCTCAGAATGTTCCAGTTCCTTGTCCTGGGTCACAGAGCACACCAACGTAAAGCCGTTGAGGAAACTTTGTGTTCCTCAAACCTCCTATGCATCATTTACAAACTTGAGAACCAGATAAGGAACGACTTGACACAGAAAATCAAATCAAGAAGCATTTGTAAGGAGTCACCTCAAATTTCATGATGGATTTTTTTCCAGATTGAGTTTTTTCAGATTGAGTTTAGTTACATCTCCCGTAAAATCTCTGTAATTCTGCCGAAGGGAAGAGCGAGCCACTTGCCAAGTGGTTTATGCGCCCCTACATTCCTCAGCCGCTAGCCACAGGGGACTCCTTAGGGTTACATTTAAATTAATTAAAACTAAATAAAATGAAAAATATACTTCCTCAGTCATTCTAGCTGCATTTCAAATGCTCAGTTGGCACATGTGGCTCATGGCCCCCATCCTGGACAGTGCAGGACATCTCTATCGCCAGGCAAGTTTTATTGGGTGGTGCTGGCCTAGAATACCCTGACAATATTGACCCTCAGAGCCATACACAGTTGACCCCTGAATAACAGGATTGATCTGTGTGGCTCCATTTATATGCAGATTTCATCTGATAAATACTGTTCCATACTGTAAATATCTTTTCTCTTCCTTACGATTTTCTTAATAACATTTTCATTTCTCAAGCTTACTTTATTGTAAGAATACAGTGTGTAATACATATAATATACAAAATATATGTTAATTGGCTGTTTAGGCTATCAGGAAGGCTTCTGGTCAACAGTAGGTCATTAGTAATTAAGTTCTGGGGAAGTCAAAGGTATATGCAGATTTCCCACTTCACAGGGGCCGACGCCTCTAGCTCTCCCCTCTCCCATTGTTGAATGGTCAACTCTACATATATTTGAAGCAAAACAGTGCACTTGCCATGTAAAAACAGCTCCAAGACAAGACTCCCAGTCCCCTCTCCAACAAATATTATCATTAATAATAGGGTTAATACTGAGAAAAGCAAAACTTAGAAGAAATATCCATGACATAAAGAAAGGCTTTACCATAAGATCTGCCACGTTAGCTCTTCAAACAGAGGTCGGCGATCAAGCATGATGCGCAAGAAGGAGACATTATGTGTAACGTGGCAATCGCCCTGTAGACTTACTGGGCCTTTGGTTTTTATCACCACGATGCAAAAAATCTTCCTGAAACAGGTAGCGCTGGTGAAGTTGATGATCATGACTATTACTGACACTGACAGTCATCAGAGCACCAAGGCAAACTCAACTGAGCAAGCACCATGGGACCGTCTATGTAAACAAAACTCTGGGTGAGGTACTGTCCAAAATGACAGCAAAAGACATCTTACAGCAAGATGTTTCTCCCCTGAGGGCAAATCGGCTGCAAACTCACTGCACTGACAATAAGATAAAAACCCCAACAGGGCCACCTCTTTAAAACTGAGGAAATGTGAAGGATATGCTGTAGAAGAAAAAACTCGGCTTCAACAGGGGAGTTGATGAGGGGGCCTCAGAGAGCGCTCGCCCTATCTCACATTTGGCTGAAAACAGCTACATTCACGAGTAAAGATGAGGAGGAGGAAAATTATTTTCTGAGGCATGCAGGGCTCAGAAAGCATTAGTATATGCCACAGCTTTCTATCCCTGTCTGTCTGTGCAGGGCATTTATGAGGCTCGCGTGCCTCGCGTGCTCTGTCAAAACCATCCTACAAGGAGGTACTACCACACACCCGTTAGCTAAAATCCAAACTGCCAATGGCGCCGGATGCCGGTGGGGATGTGGAGCAACAGTAACTCATTCACTGTTGGTAGAAATGTGAAATGGTAGTCACTTTGAAAGAGAATTTGCCAGTTTCTACAAACCTAAATCTTACTACGATCCAGCAGTTGTGCTCCTCAGCAGTTACTCAAGTGAGTTGAAAACATATCCACATAAAAACCTGCACGTGAATGTTTCTAGAAGCTTCATTCATGATTGCCAAACTTGGGAGCAACCAAGATGTCCTCCAACAGGTAAACAGGTAACTATAGTACATCCCATGAAATATTATTCAGTGATTAAAAAAAAGAAATGAGCTATCGAGCCACAAAAAGACATGGATGAACCTTAAATCCATTTTGCTGAGTGAAAGAACTTCTGTATGAATAATTCCAACTAGATGACAACCTCGAAAAGGCAAAACCTCTATCTATAGAGAGAAGACTAAAAATATCAATGGTTGCCAAGGGTCTGGGAAGAGGAAGGGAGGAATGAGTAGGCAGGAAACAGGATTCTAACACTACTCTTTATGATACTGTAATGGCAGATTTATGACATTATCCCTGGTCCACACCAAGAAAACTACACAACAGGAAGAGTGAACCCCAACTAAACTATGGCTTCAGTGAACAATAATGTATCAATATTGGTTCATCAATTATAACGGAGATGTACGGCACTAATGCAAAATGTTAATAATAGGGGAGAGCAGGGATAGAAAACAAAGGGTAGAGCTGAACTCTATACTTCCTGTACAATTTTTCCATAAACAAAAAACTGCCCTAAAAAATAAGTCTATTAGTTTTACTGCAATCATTCTGAATGTCTGTTTACTACTCTAGCATATTCTAGGGCTATCAGCATGTACACAGTGCATACACATGTGTGTGCACACACACACACACATACACAATGTCAATATTGGGGTAAGACCACACTTTGAGAACAAATGGTCTACAAACTCATTAAAGGTAAGGCTCCCCTCTATGAAATCACTACCTCAAAGAGGTATGTGCACCCCCATGTTAATGGCAGCATTATTCAAAACAGACAAGACATGGAAACAACCTAACTGTC
Source organism: Halichoerus grypus (assembly GCF_964656455.1). NCBI lineage: Eukaryota > Metazoa > Chordata > Mammalia > Carnivora > Phocidae > Halichoerus > Halichoerus grypus. The sequence continues at coordinate 24,139,851 of NC_135725.1, forward strand.
CATCAACAGATGAGTGGATAAAGAAAATGTGATATAAAGGGACAGAGAATATTATTCAGCCATATAAAAGAAGGAAATCCTGCCATTTGGGCCAACATGGAGAAAACTTGAGGGCATGATGCTAAGTAAAATAAGCCAGAGAAAGAAAATATTAATATGATCTCATTCATATGTGGAATCTAAAAAAGCTGAACTCAGAGAAACGGATTCGTGGTTGCCAAGGAGCTGGAGTGGAAGATGTTGGTCAAAGGGGTCAAACTTCTAGCTTTAAGAGGAATACATTCTGAGGATCTCATGTATAGAATGGTGACTACAGTTAACAATGCTACATTTTATACTTCAAAGTTGATAAGAAAGTAGATCTTAAACGTTCTCCCCACAACAACAACAACAAATTTTTAAGGTAAGGCTCTATCTCTTACAGTGTGTTTTCTTCTCTCCATCTCTAGTGCTGTGATCTAAACAAAGGGAAGGCCCAGAGCAAGTTTGCTGGATGATTCAATTAATTAGTCAATGCAGTTGGCTAAAAAGCGTTACAGAATTAATATATTCTTTGGACCCTAACAATGTGCAAAAATCTAGAGACAGCAAAATATGCATTTGGAAGACAGAAGAAGAGTGCAGAATAAAGGTTAGCTTCTCTCTAGCACTTTATAACTTACAGTTCAGTGCTCTGTAATTATCTGTCAGATAATTATTAGTCACACTTTTGGGAAAGATAACAAATAAAGAATTAAACAACCAAAATCCCCTCCTTAGCATCGTTAGCTCTATTTTAAAAACTGATTTGCATAATATGTGTGAAATATGTTATGTCCAGATCAAAGTTGTCAAAAACAAACTAATCTAGTTCATTCTGATGTTTATCAAACATGAAGATATAATAAACTACTGTTTTCTGTAATTGCTTTTCTGCAGATCTTCTAAGATACAACTAGAGATCTTCCTTGAAAATCCTACTTAGGGGCGCCTGGGTGGCTCAATCGTTAAGCGTCGGCCTTCGGCTCAGGTCATGATCCCAGGGTCCTGGGATCGAGCCCCGCATCGGGCTCCCTGCTCCGCAGGAGGCCTGCTTCTCCCTCTCCCACTCCCCCTGCTTCTGTTCCCTCTCTCGCTGTGTCTCTCTCTGTCAAATAAATAAATAAAATCTTTAAAAAAAAAAAAAAGAAAATCCTACTTAAAAACTGCACTTCTTCACATATCACAGGAATCAGTAAAGATCTGTTGAAAGAAGGAAAGGTAAGTGCTAGGAGGATGAGGCAAGACCCCTTATTTTAAATATAAGGTACTGCATTAATTTTTCAAAGAGCAGAACTACACCCTGAAATTTTTATAAATGTGGAATGTGCTTTCATGGGAGCATTATTAAACATTCAGGTTTTATAGAGCTGCGGTCCTGAGCTAGTGACTATAGCTTGCAATTTCTTGCAGATAAAATTACCTACATTCCTCCCGTAGAAAAATGAGACCAATGTGTCAATAACTACATTATACAAAACCACGCATTTTAAACCAAGCAGTAATGTTCGAATATTGCAGCAGATACCCACCATGAAGACACAGTTTTGCTGCCTCTAATAAGGTGATTCCCATGTACCCAACAGCAAGGCAATCACATCTATTTTTCTTGGAAGGAATTTCTTATTGTTAATGGGGGTTCATTTCCAGCTCTGCAGCAAGTGCCCACATCAAGAGATGCATCTGATTAAATGACTCCCTGCACTTGAGAGACAGGAGAAGGAAAACCAATTCCAAGTTTAATATGATCCTTTTTTTCTCTGTAATGGATTTACCTCCTCCTTCTCACTGCAACACTAAGTGAGGGACAATTTAAATCAAGCACCAAAATTTGTTACTTATGAAAGCAACTTCTCTCAAGTGCCTGAATCATTAACAGGTTTTATTTATCTATTTATGTGCCTTGTTCTGGAAAGGACTTAAGACAGAAAGCATTAACTGTTTCCAGGTAGAGATCGGGGATGGCTCACAAGACTAAACAATGTCAATTGGGCAGACACCTCAGCTCCAAAGGAGAGTGCATCCCATCAATAAATATTTATTGGTACCTACTATGGACGATGCGATGTGCTCGGAGCCAGGGATACATAGGTCAGTACAACAGAGAAGCTTCCCACCCCTGACAGAGCCCACATTCCGAAGGTGTATCCAGCACCAGAAGCAAACATAATGTGCCAGGTTGCCCGTCAAAGCTGGAATCTAGCTGGTGAAGAGATATTCCAAGACTCGATATCTGCCTCTACACATATCTGAATAACCATAATTTATAAGAGAAAAGAGGCCTTGGGTGCCTGGGTGGCTCAGTCGTTGAGCGTCTGCCTTCAGCTCAGGTCATGGTCCCAGGGTCCCAGTATCGAGCCCCGCATCTGGCTCCCTGCTCTGTGGGAAGCCTTCTTCTCCCTCTCCCACTCCCCTGCTTGTGTTTCCTCTCTCGCTGTGTCTCTCTTTGTCAAATAAATAAATAAAATCTTAAAAAAAAAGAGAGAAAAGAGGCATTTGGTGTGGCCCTAGGCCATACATGGTTATGCTGGGTGAAAGTCAGAAGGAAGCCAATATGGGCCAAGAATTTTTTAATAAAAAGACCTGTTCAAGAATGGAATACACTGCATTGTAAGGTAATGAGCTTACAATCATGGGAGGTTCCAGTGGAGTTGGTAACTTATCAGAAAATTGGCTGTGATGGATAAAAGCAGGTTCACAGGAACATTAGAAGCTACTCATGCTTTATGATTTAGATGACTCTAAATCAAACCCCAAAAGTACCCTGACTATCTCAGTCCTCACACTGTTAGCCTTAATAAGAAGCTTTAATGATCATATAATGATATAATAAGCCAGAATTTCCTTGGTTCCCTGCCATTCAGAGTCAGACAGAAACACTAGGCACTGATTTCTGATTGCTAGGCCAGGTTCTGGGGTATCGAGTGGCTTCAGAATGCCAACAGTCTCTAAAGAAGAAGGAACTCAGGTCCTAGAAATAAAAGCACACTGCAGTAAATGCCAAGGTACACCAGTCATGAGGGCAAGACAGGTATGTGAATACTGCTGATATTGGAAGCAAAAGAATCTGTCAGGATAGGCAGAATTTCTAAAACGGCCCCTAGTGATGTCCTGCCCTAGTCCCCAGAACTGCAACTACAAGGAGAGCTCACTCTTATGCGTGGCATGGCACAGCTGACCTCCAGATAGAGACTGTCCTTGGATTACCTAGGTGAGCCAAACATAATCACATGAGCCCTTAAAAGCAGACAGCTTTCTCCAGCTGGTAGCAGAAGGAGAGTCAGAGAGACTTGAAGCATGAGAGGGATTTGGTGCACCATTGCTGGCTTGAAGATGGAAGGGGCCACTTGACAAGGAATCTGGGTGACCTCTAGAAGCTGAAAGTAGCTCCCAGCCTAGAGCCAAGAAAATGGGGACTTCAGTCCTACATGCACCAAGAAGTGGAGTCTACCGCCAACATGAGTGGCCTTGGAAGCATATTCTTCCTCTGAGCCTGGAGCTAAAAGCCCAGCCCAGCCCAACCTTGACTGAGGCTTTGTGATTCCCTGACCACAGAATCCAGATGAGCCCACCAGACTTAGAGCCTCCAGAGCTGAGAAACGGATGTTGTTTTAAGGCGCTCAAGATGTAGTCATGCTACGCAGCAAGAGAGAAGCAATACAGAATCCAAATGGTGAAATGAAGCACTGTAAGCTACACCTAAGCCTTGGAATGGCCGACACTCAAGAGCTACACGTCCAGCAGCTAAGCGAACCAGGTGAGTCCAGACCCAGAGAAGTCTGAAGAAAGCAGCACCACCATTGACTTCATCGAAGTCATGGACAGAAAAGGCCCAACTCCACCTCACACCTGTTAGGACTGGCTATCATAAGAAGACAAGAGGTCACAAGTGTCAGTAAGGATGTGGAGAAAAGGGAAGTGCACTTTTGGTGGGAATGTAAATTGGTTCAATCACTATGGAAAACAGTATGAAGGCCAGTCCCTCAAAAAATTAAAATAGAACTACCATGGGACCCAGCTTCTGGGCATATATCCAAAGGAAGTTAAAACAAAGTATCAAAAGATATCTGTACTCCCCTGTTTATTGCAGCATTATTCACAACAGCTAAGGTATGGAAACAACCTAAGTGTCCATCAATGGATGAATGAATAAAGATGTGGTGTATGTATATATACAGTGGGATATTATTCAGCAATGAGAAAGGAGGCTCTCCTGCCATTTGCAACAACATGGATGACCTTGAGGGCATCATGCTAAATGAAATAAGTCAGACACAGAAAGACATGATATAATATCACTAATATGTGAAATCTAAAAAAGCTGAACTCATAAAAACAGAGAGTAGAATGGAGGTTACCAAGGATGGAGGGTGGGGAATGGGGAGGATGTTGTTTAAGGATACAAACTTAGGACTACAAAATGTATAAGTTCTGGAGAGCTAATGTAAAGCAAAGTGATGATAGCCAACAATATTGTCTATTATAGACTTCAAAATTGCTAAGAGACTAGATCTTCAATGTTCTCACCACAAAAAAAAAAGAAATGATAGTTATGTGACATGACAGTTGTTAGCTAACTACTATGTAAATGGTGGTAATCATACTGCAATATATAAATGTATCAAACCAACTCAATATGTTGTACACCTAAAATCTACACAATCTTAAATGTAAATTATATCTCAATTAAAAAAGAAAGAAAGAAAAGGCCCAACTTATTTTGGCAAGGAGGGAAAGAAGGAACTCTGGCTTGTGGACACACTCTGTGTGGTTACACTAGGTGAAACTCTCCCCCTGCTTAGAGGAGGGGGCTGCCCTGCAGCTGGTGGCAATGGGGGTGGGGGTAAAGGAGGAGGATAGACTCGGGGTCCTACTGTAATTTCGGGTGTGCACCAAGAGCTGATGACACCCAGATGCTACATTGCTTTGCTGGGGTTTGTGCTCCGTGGTGATGGCCCTCAGAGGGGAAGGGGGCACAGGGGCTGCAGCCCAGGGAAGCCCCTGCCAGCCTCCCTCTGCAAAACCAAGATGGTGTTCATTCCTAGGCTTGAAATTCACACCAAAGTAGAATAGTGTATTCTGGACCACTGAACATTCTGGAAGCCTTGGGTGTTCAAAACTTCTCGCCACACAAGGGATCATCTCTCACCTGGAGTTGCGCACCGGCCTCCTCACTGGTCTTCCTACTTTTGCTCTGTGGCCCTAAGCCTATCCTCAACACAGCAGCTGAGCTATCCTCTTAAAAGACATAGATCTGACCAGGCCATCCTCTACCAAAACCTTCCAATGGCTTCTACAGTGCTTCTGGTGGCCTGTAAGACCTTCAGGGTTGACCCACCCCGACCACCTCTGTGGGCTCCTCTCCCAGCCTCTCCCCTTGATCACTCCACTCCCTCATGTTCCTCAAACATACCACACTCCCTTCAGTTTCAAGACCTTTCAACCTCTTTTATTTTCCTGGAATGTTTTTCTCCCAGATATCCACTTGCCTCTATCCTCACTTCCTTCAGGCCCTGTTCAAATATCACCTTATTTGATGAGAGAGACCTTCCCAGACCACCCATAAAGAACACTACTTCTTCCCTACTCTACTTCATTCTCTAATCCCCCTTACCCACTTTATTTTTCCACATAGAATTCATCACCATCTGTCAAAAACAATTTTGTGTAAGTGCTTGGTTATTGTCAGCCTCTCCCCTCTCGAAAATAAGCTTGATGAGCTTATATTATCTTGTTCACTGCTGTTTCCCAAGAGCCTCTAGTAGTACCTTTCACAGTAAATATTTGATAAATAAGTGAATGAATGAATGACAGGAAGTCTAGGAGATGTTGGGCGGTCAGACTGAGACAGTCAAACAACAAGCAATATTGGGTGCAGGAGACCCCAATATAGCGGGACGTCAGAGTTACTACAAGACATTCAAAGACATACTCTCCGTACACATTCTTTCAGCAAAGAATTTCCACACATTTACTCTGTGCTAGGTATCTATTCCTGACACAAGAATTTCTCCCACATGGGAGAAGGAGAATACCCCTCCTACAATAATGCACCACGAAAGCAGTATTTTACAACAATTCTCGTAGTAGCAATGAACAGTCTCGAAATAGCCATGCTATTGGGAAAATACAGCATACATCTACAAACAGGTGAGAACACTCAGAATTACCAGCTTAGAAGGCTGCCTTCTCTCTTGCTTTTTCTATCCTACTAATTTCCTCAGTCTACCTGCTTGTCTTCTTGGGCTCCTCAGTTTAGAATGAGTCCACAAGGAGGAATGTCCCCCTCCAGTTGAATCGAGAAATGGTTCAGAAGGACACAGAGCCTGTGTAAGCCCCATTTGTGTTCGGGTGTGTTCCAAGATGAGCCAAGTGCTCAGGCCACCAGATGGGCAGCTGGGGCCATGTTGTTTACTGAGAGGGTGCCTCGCAGATGGTGGGGGACAGGACAGGTGGTCCAAAAGGGCAGGGAGAAATGGGAGAGCCACCAACCTCCTCCTAAAAAAGTGATCAGATTTCTACCTCATGACTTCACAGCTGCAGAGTACACCTGGTCTGCATTTTCAGCACAAGAACCAAGTTTTCATAAAGGTCAGCTTCAAAATCATCAAAAAGGGATCTGTTAGCGGTAGTGCTTGGGCACCTCATGAAGAACACTCACAAACATCTTCCCTTCTCTGGGCAGATTCCACCTTGAGCTGTCTATGTCCTTACCTTCCTTCTGTGGATGTGGGAAGTGTGTGGCCTAAAAAAAATATAGTTTTCCTGCATTGTGGGTTTACAGGTTTAAAGAACACAGGGTCTCCATGACCCCACGGATCATGGTTGTGGAAGAGGACCCACCACACAGGAGTCTCGCTCTGGAACACAAAGACAAACATCTGCTAGAGGAATGTCAAAGGGAAAGGTAGAGTGTCCCAACGATGGCTTGAGCAGACCACACCAACTCATGATGTACGTGCACTGCACAGCTGGGCAGTGGGCAGCTGCGTTGCTTGGCCGGCTCTGACCTCTTGTGCTGCCACGGGAAGCCAACAACCTCAGCCCTGGACAAGTCTGGGAATGGTCAGGCCTGTCTCGTTCTCAAACATTTGCAACTATTTTCCAAACACTCCAAAATCCCCTAACTATTTGGCTGGCTCTGTGACACTTAGGAGTTTATTATTTATTTAAAAATTTTTTTAAAAAGTTAAAACTAACAAAGCAGGTTGTAATGGCCCAAACTGGAAACAACCTAAATATCTATCAACAGTAGAAAAAGTAACTTGGGGCACCTGGATGGCTCAGTCGGTTAAGCATCCGACTCTTGATTTTGGCTCAGGTCATGATCAGGGTCGTGGGGTCCAGCTGAGCATGGAGTCTGCCTCAGATTCTCTCTCTCCTTCTCCCTCTGCCCTGCCCTACTCTCTCTCCCTCTCTCTCTAAAATAAATAAGTACATAAAATCTTTTTTTAAAGTAACTAAATAATATATTCATACAACTGACTCCCATATGTCAATGACAATTAAAGAATTCTAACTATAAGCAGCAACAAGGAAGAATCTCAAAAACATAATGCTAAGCATAAGGGAGGGACTAGATGCAAGAAGACAGCAGAGTGCATACCGCACAATGCTTTTTATGGAAAATTATATGAAATTCAACAATGAGCATGACTAACCGATGGTGGGCACCCTCTGGGACCAGTGCCTGAGAAGAGGCACAAGGAGGGCTTCTGAGATGCCAGCCATGCTGTGTTTCTGGATCTGGTGCTATCATCTGAGAGTGTTCACTTTATAAAAGTGCGTCATGCTGTCCACTTACAATTTTGCATACTTTTCAGTATGCATGTCATGTTTCCATTGTTAAAAAAAACAGTTCACTGATTAATCTTCTGAATATTCTTAATCGACATGTATTAAGTTTACGTTGGTCTACAAACCCCCATAGGATTGGTCCTACCGCCTCTTCCATGTCATCTACTCTTCTACTTGTTCAGTCAACTCTTACTGGTCTCTCAAGTCAGCCACAAACCTACCTCAGGGCCTTTGCACTGGCTGCTGCTTCTGCTTGGCATGTTCTCCCCACAGATATCCATAGGGCCTACCATATCATCCTCTACCTCAAAAAGATACTTGTAACCCCATGCTATTACAGCATTATTCACAAGAGTCATGACATGAAAACAACCTAAGTGTCCATTGACAGGTAAATGAATAGAGAAGGAATGGCATACACACACACACACACACACACACACACACACACACACACACACACAATGGAATGTAATTCAGCCATGAGAAAGAGGGAAATCCTGCCATTTGTAACAACATGAATGGACCGTGAAGGTATTATACTAAGTGAAATAAGTCAGACAGAAAATGACAAATACTGTATGATCTCACTTATATATGGAATCTAAAAAAAAACCTCACACATAAAGAGAACAGATTGATGGTTATTAGAGGTAGGGGGCCGGGGGTGGGAGAAATGAGTGAAGGGGGTCAAAAGGTACAAACTTCCACTTATAAGATAATTAAGTCCTGAGGTTATAATGTACGGCATGATATTGTTCCAGAGAATATATTACATATAATAATTATATTCTGGAGAATATAAGCTCCATGAGGGCAGGGATCTCCATGTGTTTGGTTCTCTGCTTGTATCCCTAGCACCTCAAGCAGTGCCTAACACAGAGTTATAACTTTACAAATATGCATGGAATTAATGAGAGCATCACACTCAAGTGATATGCCAGGTATTACACTGACCAATTTTATCATCTTTAGCTCATCAATACTCTTTGCCTCATTTAGAGGATTTTTATTTCCCCCATGTTGGTAGGTCTAAGTTAAAATGAGATCTTTGGCAGGCTTAATTTCCTTTAGAAGTTCAACGGATTAGGGGCAGCAGTACCAGCCAAGTCAACATTAGTGACCGACACTTAAGAATGGGGATGAGAAGAAGGGAGGGATAGCGTTAGTAGGTTTGTCTACTTTAAGCCAAAATTGCCAAGCAGAATAGCCTCTGTCAATAAATAGCCCCTCCTCAGGAGCAGCTCATTTGAAGGTTGGGTCATACAGCCCTCGTCCTGGGAAAAGCAGGAAATGATGGCAGCAGAAATAGTTTGCATTCTTGGCACTCTTCCAGACTTATTTTCCAATCCCTCAGTAAATCATTTCCTCCCACAGTTAAACAGTTCCAAGGATGGGATCTCTCGGTAATACTTTTTACAATTGTGTGTGAACCTACATCTCAAAATAAAGAACTTAATTTTTTTTAATTACATTTAAAAAAAAAATAAAACTGACCCTAAGGATTTGGCTCTGCTAACCTATTCATTTCTTAGAAAACACACCCCTTCTTCTGTGCTGTGGGCTTGAGGTCCAGGGTCTTCATCAAAACGCTGCGACCTTAGAAACTTTTGTAACTTCGGTGGCAGTTATGACAGAACAACTTCTGTAACTGACTTTAAAAAGCAACTTCCTTTAAATCTTCATTTGTCTTGTGGACGGTGTGATGTGAAAAATGGCCAAAAAGTAGAAGGCCAGCTCTGAAGGTGGCTCACCGAGGGAAGGCGGGGACCGAAGCTCAGTCACAGACCACCGCCCGACAGCTCTCCAGGTGGAGAGGCTCAAGGGTGAGGGATGTCCCACAGACATGAGGCTGCCTGAGGAGAAATGGGCTCCAGGAACAGCCAAGCTAGCCTCACCTGTTCAAGTGTTAACCCCCAACAGAATGTCTAGCAGCCTAGGAAAAATGTATTGTCCAGATGCTGGTTGACGCCATCAGGGAAAGGCAAACCCAAGCCAGACTGCAAATCCACTTCACCACCTCACACCCACTAGGACAATAATGATCAAAAAGTCAAAAAGTCAAAAAAAAAAAAAAAAAAGTCAGTAGTAACAAGTGTTACTGGTGAGCACGTGGAGTCACTGGAACCCTCGTACACTGCCGGGGGGTGACGGGGGAGGGGGCAATGTAAAATGGCACAGCCACTGTGGTTAACTATCTGCCAATCCCTCAAAAAGGTAAACACGGAGTCACCACATGAGCCAGCGATTCTGCTCCGAGGTAAATGAAAACAAATGTCCACAAAAAAACTTGTACACAATGTTCCTAGCAACATTATCCATAACAGCCAAAATATGGAAACGACCCAAACGGTCCATCCACCAATGAATGGGTAAACAAACTATGGCATATCCATAGAACAGAATACAGCTTGGCAATAGAAAGAAACGGAGTATGGATACACACTGCAACATGAAGAAACTGGAAAACGTTAAGCTAATTGAAAGATGCCAGTCACAAATTGCGGGGTAGAGACGGAGAGCTGATCAGTGGTTGCTTAGGACTGGGAGAAATGCAGAGGTTGAGGGAGTGACAACGAAGAGGTCTGGGGTTTATTTCGGGGGTTTCTTTCTGTGGTGATGGCTGCACAACTCTGTTATATACGCTATCACAGAGTTACATATAAAGTGTGTAATCACTTTAAATGCGTGAGTTGTAGGGCCCCTGGTGGCTCAGTCGGTTGAGAGTCTGACTTCAGGTCAGATCATGATCTCAGATCCTGGGATCAAGCCCTGCGTCAGGCTCCATGCTCAGCTAGGAGTCTGCTTCTCCTTCTCCCTCTGCCCCTCCCCCTGCTCGTGCATACTCGTGCTCTCTCTCTCTAATAAATAAATAAGATCTTTTTAAAAATAAACAAATAAATAAATGGGTGAATTGTATGGTATGTGCATTATATCCCAATAAAGTTGTTTAAAAAAAAAAATAGACGTGAGAGACGCTGAATAGCACCAACCCTCATTAAGAAGATGCACTTGGTCCCTCATAAGAAGGCTGCCCTCGCTGGGACTAACTTTGTAGGATAAGCAGGGGTGTTGGGCCTGGATTCTTCTGAGTTCTCTTCCTTCCCTACTTAGTGACTTACTTAGAAAAGGACCAGTAAAGTGAATATGAAGCATTTTACAAAATATAATGCACTGTATAGATTTATAACAAGAGGCTCAAGTGATCCCCAAATAGCATAACAGCTGAAGAGGCGGGAAAGCTAGTGAGGCCTGGAGACGGCCCAGCCACAGAGGGAGTCTACCATGCCGAGGGTGTTCGTTAGGCCTCTGATTGCTCTCGCTTAAAGCTCTCCTGGTAGAAAATGGGTGGAACTGAACCATCCCTGGCCACCCAAAATGGCTCTCAGGTATTTTGCAAAATATGACATAACAAAAATAAAAAGACTCACAAGCCCTGTAGGGCCCTTTGGAGAGCCAGGAAAGACTAGGAAAAAAGTGAACCATATGGCTGATTGCTAACGGGTTGCTTTCTCTCCCCTTTTTCATTAACAGAAAAATAACTAACTGCTGAACCTCTTGACTTTAATTTCATGCACAGTTTTCGTTACGATTCAATGCCAGGAAGTGTTTCTGCCTCAGCACCTAAATAATTCATGACTGCTCAGAATATCTACCCGGAATCAGGGATAAACCCACTCCACAGCTCCGTGTTGGCGGGCTGTGGGGGAGTCTCCATCTAAATTCCTGAAGAGCAGGTGCCTGGTCTGCTACCGAGCACCCGGCACTCATCTGGAAGGCAGAAACCTCCTCCTTTGGGAAGATTCCCCTTCCTGCAGTTACTGCCCAAGGTTGACATCTCTGGGGATTACATCTTAATTTACTGAACATGGGGGTCTTGAACAGGGTTCAAATCTCAGCCCACCACTTGGGCTGTTGATTTGGGACCGGATGTATCTCTGTGGCTCATCTTCCTAACCTTTAAATAGGGATTAAATGTGGGGCACCTGGGTGGCTCAGTTGGTTAAGCGACTGCCTTCGGCTCAGGTCATGATCCTGGAGTCCCGGGATCGAGTCCCGCATCGGGCTCCCTGCTCAGCGGGGAGTCTGCTTCTCCCTCTGACCCTCCTCCCTCTCATGCTCTCTGTCTCTCATTCTCTCTCAAATAAATAAATAAATAAATCTAAAAAAATAAATAAATAAATAGGGATTAAATGAGATAAAAGGTGCTCGACAAGGGGCTTGGCCCACAGCCGGTGCTCAACAAATGGCAGTGATCACTGTCCTTATGATTTGGTAAAGAGTATTCACTTATTTATTCTTTTAGCTAACCAATATTGGTCCTAAGCACCTACAATGTCCCAGGCGGTGGGCATGTCCTCGACACTGGGCTACAGCAGCATCCCTCCCCTCACAGGTCTGCCAGTATAGTGGGGCAGATAGACATCACACAGGCTCCCAAAGCAATGAACAAGTTCATAATCAGCCATAGGTTCTACGATGAATGTGACCAGGAGCAACGTGATCTGGAGTGGCACTTTAGAGAGAAGGCTTAGCTAGTGTGTGCAATAAGGCATGAAAATTTGGTTGCGTTATTAAATATTTCCTGATCAATGGATCCACTGGGAAATCTTTCTAAGCCCTCCAGCAAAAATGAGCACCGGGTCTACCCTCATCATAGATGCAAGAACAACCTCACGGCAAGTCACATTCACACACTACCTGAGCAGATCTCTTCCCTTTCCACTCTCCTCCTCCCAGAGGCCAGGCCTCCTTTCTTCTTGCCCCTCAGGCTCCGGGGTCCTCTGGGATCTAAGTAAGTCCCTGTTGTCTGGAAGGAATGTCACACATCAGATGTCTTTCAACGTTTCTGACTGTTCTTCACACATCACTGAGGGAATAGAATTTTAAACAGGACCCCTGGGAGGAAAGGTCCTCTTTGAAGACATCCTAAGTCTGCAGGACAGGGAGGCGTGCAGACAAGGAGGAAGAGCATTTATTCCAGTCACACGGCAAAGGAGGGAACTAAAATGATAGCATAGAAGAAGAGGTGAGGACACTCCAACCCCAGATGTGACCGTCTATCATCCAGCGCATACACAGAAGCCCGCCAAAGAGAATAAAGGAGCTTAGAGAAACATAAAGTGGGCTCCAACATTTCTGGAAGCATTCAGAGCCTGAGGCAAAAAAATCCAATACGTCTTACCCCTAGTTCTAGAAGTGTAGTCAAGCTAACCCTATAAAACAATTCTCCAGGTCATGTGCCCATACAAACTACACCCCAATGAGATTCATCATTACTCCCTAATAAAACGTGGTCAATATTGTTTTCTGAAAGGAAAAAGAAAATTCTGGAAAGATACACCAAGAAAATCTGTGGAAAGTGGTGACCTCTGAGGAGTACATCTGAGGTCAGATGTAAAAGGTTTTATTTTTCATTGGGTAATCTTTTATATGATTTGTACTTTTATTATGTGTTCTGTAATAATTATTAAAGATAAAATATATTATCCCCAAAATAAATGATGGAGGGAAAACTGCTGATTTGAGAGGTGCTGTTTATTTATCAATAATTAGAAGTCTTAGGAGTTAATTTCCTTTATATAAATCACTGCATGATCAAACAATGTACAAAAAGAATTACACAACCAAGTGGGACTCATCCCAGGCACACAAGGCAGGTTCGATATTCAAATATCGATTAATGTAATCCATCACAACAAACTAAAAAAGAAAAATCACATGATCCTATCAATAAATTCAGCAAAAGCATTTGACAATATCCAACACCATTCATGATAAAAACATTCAGTAAACTAGGAATGGAGGGGAATTTTCTCAACTTGATGAAAAAAAATCCACAAAAACCCTTCAGCTAACATCATACTCAATGGTGAAAAACTCAAAGCTTTCCCACTAAGATCAGGAACAAGGCAAGGATGTCCCCTCTTGCAACTCCTTTTCAGCATGGTACCAGAAGTCCTTGCTAAAGCAAAAAGGCAACAAAAGAAAAGGGGAGGAAGTAATTAAGCTGTCTTTGTTCGCAGATGACATGATTGTCTACATAGAAAATCTGAAAGCATCGACAAAAAAGCAAGGTTCATATACAAAAGTCACCTCTTTCTTATATATCAGGAATGAACAGTGGAATTTGAACTTATGTCACTTATTTCTAGATAGAGCAAGATTGACCAAGCTCACACAAACCAGGCCTTATCACAAAGTTGAAAGAATGATGAAAATGAATGTCTGGATCCCTGGGCCCCAGCCCTTTCAGTCACTCACCAGGGTAAGTGAGTGTCTCCTCTTCTCTGGGCTTCCGGGGCTCCTGAGAAGGGTACAGGCCTTGGACTAAAAATTGAAACTCCTTTCCAATTTTCTAAGTCCTCTGGGAGAATAAAGGCACACAGTTCTTCCTCAAAATGTCTTATGCTTTTAAAATTATGAAGCTAAAAAACACATGCTTACCAAAAGTTCAAATGATGCAGAAGTATATAGAGACAAGCAAGAAGGTTTACGGGTGCTGGACTCTCAATTCCTCTCTCCTTCCAGAGTTAATCACCTCGAAGATGCTAACGCTGTGCCGTCCAATATGATAACCACAAGCACGTGCAGCCATTTAGATTTAGATTTTTAATGAATTAAAATGAAGTAACATTGGAGTTCAGATCCTCAGGCACATATGTCACATTTTACAAGCTCAGTAGCCACAATAGGCTAGTGGCTACCAAGTTGGATGGCATATTTATAAAACAGTTTCAGCATCACAAAAGCTCTACCGGACAGTGATTGTCTAAAGGGCATAAGGAGGTCTTTTTCAAATGATTTCATTTCTGTTCAACACTCACTTCCTGGAGCCCCCACAACCATTCCCATCAGGCCCTCCCTGGCTGGGCTCAGGACTACCCTAACAAGTTAATGGGATGAGTTGCCTTGGAAAGGTCTGTCAGTTTCCTGATCTCTAATTAAGAAAGACTTGCTTCATCACTGGGCTCACTGAAGGTCATGGAACCCATCACCACCCCCAGTGACATATAAAAAGGAATTTTAAAATTCCTTCACTAAGTGAAGGAATTCACTAAGGAATTGAGAGTCCAGCACCCGTAAACCTTCTTGCTTGTCTCTATATACTTCTGCATCATTTGAACTTTTGGTAAGCATGTGTTTTTTAGCTTCATAATTTTAAAAGCATAAGACATTTTGAGGAAGAACTGTGTGCCTTTATTCTCCCAGAGGACTTAGAAAATTGGAAAGGAGTTTCAATTTTTAGTCTAAGGCCTGTACCCTTCTCAGGAGCCCCGGAAGCCCAGAGAAGAGGAGACACTCACTTACCCTGGTGAGTGACTGAAAGGGCTGGGGCCCAGGAATCCAGACATTCATTTTCATCATTCTTTCAACTTTGTGATAAGGCCTGGTTTGTGTGAGCTTGGTCAATCTTGCTCTATCTAGAAATAAGTGACATACAATGACTTAAGTTCAAATTCCACTTCACTAAGAACTCGAAAACTTCAGTGTTCCTCAGGGTGGTGCTTTTCAGGAAGCAGTGAGGCATTCAAAGCCTGAGATAAAAACACCCAATGTGCCTTACCTCTAGCTCTAAAAGTGAAGCTAAGCTGCAACACAATTCTCCAGGTCATTCTGGCCCATGCAAACCACGCCTCAATGGGGTTATCTCAATCATTCCCCAGTAAGCAGGAGCCATATTGTTTTCTCGGCTCCAACTCTCCACTCTGTTGTCTACACAGTCTGAGCAGGTGATTGCCAACTTTCCACTGCATAGACTAGACCTCTCTGTGGAGATATAAAATCCTAATGCATTTCTGTTAGCTTCCCACAAACACCATGCCTTTGCCTATGCTCAGTTTTCTGCTAGAATGCCCTAGCTATACCCCTTCTGAACACACTTCCCCAGTCTACTGGCCAGACAATGCCCACCTTTTCTTTAAAACTCATTTGAGACATCATCTCCAGGAAGCCTTCCCTGTCCTTCTCAGGCTAGATGAGGAGCCCTAGTGGCTACTCCAAAATTTCTATATAGGAGACACTTGGCAGGTGAAAATCTGGTAAGAAGCAACGAAGGGAGTTTGTGACTTCTCTTGAAATCACATTTTATAGCAAGGTCAATTTTGGCTGAGATACTTGCAAGAAGAGCAAAGTTCTTAAAGATGTTCTTATTCACAAGTAAATGTGAGTAAGAAAATATCAGTGATCCTTTTCAAAGAACATCCTTTTGAGGAATAGTGACTTTGGAGGAGAGCAACCAGAGATTAAAGAAGGATACACACTCCCCCAAGCTGCACTTGGGCCCTACTACTGGCTTGTCTACATGCTCCAACAATATCCCGGTGTCCTTCTATCATAGCAGTACCAACTTGTATCTGTTAATGTATGCATCTTCTCCACTAGACTGCAAAGGGCCATAGTTTTATTTATATCTGTATCTCTAATACTCAGACCAGTCCTTAACAGAGATGCTCAATAAATATTTGTTGGACGGATAGATGGGTGGATGGAAGAATGGGTGGATAGGTTGATAGATGAATGAATGGATGGATGCACGCATGGATGGATGGATGGATGGACGGATGGACGGATGGATGGAAAGATGGGAGGAGATGCTTTCTTAACATTCAATTTTACCTTCAGACCAAAGTCTTCTAAAGGATAAAGACCTTGAATCTCAAAATCAGTATCTCTCCCACAACTTCTCTCTCTCTCCCTCTCTCCCTCTCTCTGTCTCTCCCTGTCTCTCCTTGTCTCTCCCTCTCTCTCTCTCTGTATTTCCTGTAACACCAAAAAAAAAAAAAAAGTTTTGTATTTAACAACCGCTCGATACAAAGGCTGACATTCCCCACCCAGTGAGTGTACTAAAGAAAGACTGGGGAGAAAGAAGAAAGAAATCTTTAACAATAAATATTGGATAATAGCATTAAAAGCCTCCCTTTCTCTAATGGAGGTACAATTTGGAGATAAACCTAAACCACCTTCCTCTCTGTGGCATATGATTAAAATCTGCTTTGTTCTTCTAATTTGCTATTCTCAAATTACCGCACCGCTGCTGGCGCTGCAAACTCAGACCTCAGGGCTGCCCTTGAATCACCGCACAACTTTGCCTCCTTTTTTTTTCCTTTTAATCAGCACTGAACCAAGAAGGTGCCACCTACACCTGGGGGAGAAACGATGTCTCCAAACCTGGAGACAAAAGGTGCTATTCAAGGTGCCCCTTCCATCCCCCGTGCCATGATGCCCCTCGGCAGAAGTACAGCTCCCTTGAGGTTTGGGAACACAAGAGGCGAAGTTATCCTTGACAGGGCTCCAGGTGGTACGGAGTGTTTTTTCCACCCCTGACTCTAGAGCTTTTATTCTGCCTCAGCTTTCAAAACAAAGAGAGCCTGACAAGGATGTGCTCGTGCTTAACTAATAAACACTTTGTTTTCATATGTTTCCAGAAGTCCTCTAAATACCACGGTCTGAGATTGCTAAAATCGCAACTTCCAAAGTCAATCTCAAAACTACAAGGGAGGGGCACCTGGGTGGCTCAGCTGGTTAAGTGTCTGCCTTCGGCTCAGGTCATGATCCTGGGGTCCTGGGATCGAGCCCCGCATCGGGCTCCCTGCTCAGCGGGAAGCCTGCTTCTCCCTCTCCCACTTCCCCTGCTTGTGTTCCCTCTCTCGTGTGTCTCTCTCTGTCAAATAAATAAATAAAAATCTTAAAAAAAAAAAAAAACTACAAGGTAAATTACCATAAAGGACAGAAAGAAAATTCTATTGACATCATCATTCCATGTTTCTTTTTTCCTTTCAATTTTTAGGAGTTAACTTGAAATTTCAAACTACAAGCAATGTCTATACCAAGCCAAACATGTGAAGAGAAAGGGAAGGTATCTTTCAATGATCTAGTTATGTTACATGGCAATATATTCATAAATACACGATAAGTTGATCACAGTTTTCATGTGGATATACAGTGAACCACACGTTGACTAAAAGAAAGTGGAGAAAAACTAAAATTGTGTCCTTGGATGACAGTTCTAAAATGTCAATATGCTTTCTTCATGCAGAAATGTGGTCGGTGTATGGTTTTTTCCCTTGCTTATTAGAAAAGTTGCCAGTGAGGGGCACCTGGGTGGCTCTGTCAGTTGAGCAGTGGACTCTTGATTTGGGCTCAGGTCATGATCTCAGGGTCGTGAGATCGAGTCCCATGGTGGGCTCTGTGCTCAGGCAGAGTCCGCTTGAGATTCTCTCCCTCCCCCTCTGCCCCTCCCCTCACTCCCATGCTCCCTCTCTCTCTCAAATAAATAAATAAAATCTTAAAAAAAAAAAAAAGAAAAGAAAGTTTCCAGTGTAAAAGAATCACATCATT
The DNA here is from genome assembly GCF_964656455.1 of Halichoerus grypus. NCBI lineage: Eukaryota > Metazoa > Chordata > Mammalia > Carnivora > Phocidae > Halichoerus > Halichoerus grypus. The sequence continues at coordinate 24,158,007 of NC_135725.1, forward strand.
TAGACTAACAAAGAAGATTCAAAAACAAAATAATAGTATTTAGTATAGTAGGGGCAAACTTAAAATTCAAGGCACCAGACCTTATCCTAATTTTGCTAAGTATGTGACCTTAGGCAAATCACATCACCTCTCTGGATCTCAATTTAATCAACTAGCTAATGCACATTATTAACATACCACTCAAGGATATCAAGAGGCATATGAGGGAAGGGAAAGGATGCTAATAAACAAAGAACAATAAATACCCAACACCATCACACCATGCAGACAACACCTACATACAGATACAGCTCAGATCACAAGGATGAGCATTATTTTCAGAACAATGAGCAACAATATGTACACAGACCAGCCCATAAAAATAACATCAGCTAGTAACGTCAAGGAGGAATCATTAGCCAACTTACTGATTAGGTTTTTGTCCTTTCTTCTATTAATAAGTCTAATTAGTTACTGATAGTTTAAGACTGCTTATTTTTATTACCAATCCATTAGTAAATGATACTGTGTTTGAATTTTCAGTTTGTGTGTCCAGACCCTGGTTCAGTCAATCCTTTCCAGACCATTGTTTACCAGCAAGCCCTCATGTCTTAAAGCAACAAATTACGCCTCTAAGGGGAGAGATCGTAAGCCAAACGCTAATCTGTTAACATGCTAATTGCTTTCCCCTGCTACGGAATAATCATACTTCAACCCTTAGCATTATACAGAGATATATATTCAGACAAAAACTCTATTGTACACCTAAGATCCAGGTCATTACATTACTCAGATTATTTCTTGGAGTAATTTTACAGAACTTGAATTCACTTTAATTAAAATTCACAATAATCCCCTGGGAACTAAGGAGAAAACAAAATTTGCTACAGGTGCTATCTGAGATATAAATTAATACTAAATAAATTTAAATTATTACAGCATAACTTGCAAAGCTCCTCCTCATACGACATGTTTAATTTTGTACCAAGTTGATAAGATTTTAAAATGTATTGTCTATTTAATGTTCATGGCACTGTCTCAAAGGATGACTTCCCTAGAGCGCAAACCCTATGTTTTATAACTTAGAACCTTCCTGCTGAGAGAGGACTTGTTTCATTTGATAGGCCAAGCAAGGAAATGAGGATGAAGTGCAGAAAAATGCTTTTCCACTGGGAACTCTGATTTGTCTGGCCTATTTGCAGAAGAAAATGGAGAAGATCCTACTCTGGTCAAAGTTGCCTTACAAAGGAAAAATGATCAAATACTCTTGGGAAGAATTCCAGAGCTCAGATTCCATTGGTTTGATCTACAAGAATGCCCCAAGCAGAAAGACAGACAAAAAAAGACCCATCCTGATGGTTTCATTCACACACTCACATGGCTTCTTTGCATGAACACTAAGGATCCCCTTATCAGTGTCTCCATGCCAGACCTCTCTGCTGACTTGGGAATCCTCCACTCAGACACCCTACAGGCTCCTCAAAGTTAAGAGCCCAAAATGAAATACATCATCTCCTCCCTCAACCTGCTTCTCCTTTATTCGATCTTCTCAGGGCCAGCTTCATGGGTGAATGGCCCATGCTTAGAAGGGCCCCGCACTTGGTTTAAAAGCCTACTGCTACATTCTTGAAATTCTTAATTTTTGAACAAAGGGTTCCATATTTTCACTTTGCACTGGGCCCCCAAAATTTTGTGGCCAGTTCTGTGTCTCCTGGGGCGGGGAAGGCCGGGGGGGGGGGGGGGGCGGGACATGGCCATTACTTTTGTTACAGAAACCAACCTCTTGGGACTTAATCCCAGATCCTCCCTTCCTTCATTTCTGTATCTGATCATGCTGTTTCATGCTCAGGGTTTTATATCAAGCAAAGGCTCACCTTACTTGAAATGCCTAAATGCCTTTTTCTCCTCCTTTAAAGAATTGATTTCCACTTGTCCTTTAATTATTAATCAAGTTCACCTATACCAGAAATACTTATTGATGCCCCAGTCTGACACAGATGCCTCCCCTTGGTCCTCAACGTCCCCATACCTGTCCCTACTGCTGTCATTTTGTCCTTGTACCACTATCTTGTCTCTCTTCTCCCAAATGACTGGAAGCTTCCTGATGGCTGATTATTTTTTCTTTTTATTTCTAATTCCCAGCTCTGTACTTGGCATATAGAAGATATTTTTGAAATTCTTATCGAATAAGATTGATGTTATTTCAAAAAACTTCCCTAATTCACTTTTGGAAAAAAATAACTCCTTGGTCTATACAATTGTTCTCTCCTCTTAGAATAAACTTCCTTTTTTTTTTTTTTTCTAAAGTTATCCTCTCCTTTCCCTCCTGAATCTTCAGGGAAAGTCACCAAAACAAACAGCTCCAGAGCTTATGTTACACCTCGGATGCATTTCCCCCTGTCCTCCAGGGTCACTGTCCCCTGGGGTTCCTTCTGCAAGTGAGGACAGCTGGGTCCCCTATGCCTCCGGGAGCTTCCAGGCACTACTGGTTTATACACAGTGATCTGTTTGTGCCAAGAAGTTGCCAGAGTTCCTCTGCAAGAGCCCAGGATACAGGAAAGCAAGAGTGGGAAGTGTGGCCCAGAGGGACACAAAGTCTCTTATTAACCCTGGGCCCCCACGTGCTCTCAGATGTTCCACACTTCATCAGATTGGCCATCAAAGGACATCCTGCTTGAAAAACAATCTCGTGATTTGGCTGCAGCTGGGAATCAAAAGGAATCACGTCAGCCCCGGTATCAGTCTCTAGTCAGTATTTCAGTCTTCCATGACACACACACCTGCATGGATTCCTTTATTTATTCATTCATTCACTTACTCAAACATTCATTGACCACCTACTGATGGAAATGTGCCGGGTGAAGGGTTATCTAGGGAGATAAGGGCCCAAAAGTCCCCACACTCAAGGAAATTAAGAATTTTATTATGCGACAGAAAAATTCCCCCAACACCTTACCATTCCAAGTGTGGTGCACACACGAGCAACAGCGGCAGCGTCCGGAATCCTGTTAGAATGCTGGATTCCAGGGCCCACCTCAAGACCTCCTAGATCAGAATTTGTGTTTTAACAAGAGCGCAGGAGATCCACATGAACATCAGAGACTGAGAAGCAGTTACACATCCCTCCCCAGAGCTGAACGGCTGAACGCCAACTCCTTTGAGTCTGAATTAAGTTCAACTCTCAGTTGGAAAACGCACTAATGATTCCTGACTATAATCCCACTTCTCCCCGTCTCTAGACCCCACGTCTGGCTCTCTGCAACTTCAAAGAAGCAACTTGAACCCTTTATCACACCAAGTGGGAACTAAGAGGAAACGGGGCTATGTACCAAATGCCTATCATTCACGCTCGTGGATCTCGTATTAGATTCTCTGCGGGACACGTTCTGATATTTCCATTCCTGCAATCTTTAAGTTTCCCCAAAATGCCTACTTAGAAAAAGAAGTAACAACTTAAGAATGCAAGTGACTAACAGACTGCATTCAAGTAGTTTACATTTTAAACTCTTAATGCATGGTTACTGTACATTTTCCACAATCAAAAGAGGGGTCTCAAGACATGGCTTTATCTAATTGTTAGAGGTGAAAGATGAAGATCCAGCTGGAGAGCAAGGACAACCGAGAAATGCTTACTACAGTGGAGCCAGGCCTTGTCCTTCTCTCAACATCGCTCCCCCCTAACACACATACACACACACACACACACACACACACACACACACACAGGTACATGGTTACTACTAAGAATTCCAAATATACATATACACATTTTCCATGTACACAGAGTGTTTTTTATTTAGTTGATATCATTTCAAATACCTGTAACTTGTCAGGCATCTCTTGGAGGCCCAAGACAAATTGGGAGTTCTATTTTGTTTTATTTGGTTCTTTTTTTTTTTTTTTATATTTCAAGACATTCAGTAAATTGAGAGTCACCTAAACCTACAATTCTTAAGCTTATTGGCCTCAAAACTCCCTTACACTCCGGAGGATCTATAGAATTTTTATTTGGGTTGGCTATATCAATTTCCTGAGAATTCTTTTGAATATTCCATTTTTTGATTCATGTAAAGATAATAAACCCACTGCACATTAACAAAATTTGCATATTTTATTAAAAATGACCTGTATTTGCAAACTAATAACTGATTGAATGAGAAAAGTAGCACTGTTTTACATTTTTGCAAATATCTTTAATGTCTGGTTCAAAAGAAGACAGATGGATTCTCACATCCGCTTCTGCATTTAATGCGCTTCTATATCCCATATCATACAGCCTCTGGAAAACTCCACCACACACTTGTGAGAGAACAAGACTGGAAAAGCAAACATCTCAAAAAGGATGACAAGACAATTCCACGGGGAAGAAAATCATTGTTTCAAACAATGGTGCTGGGACAGCTGAATATTCACGTGCAAAAGAATAAAGTTGGACCCCCTACTTTACATCCTATACAAAAGTTAACTCAAAATGGATCAAAGATGAGGAGTAGCTGTGTGCTACTGTGAATTATAATAAGAAATATATATTTTGTCTTTGTCCTCATTTCTGGCACAGAGCTCGTAAAACCCTTGCAATGTCTTAAGTGAGGTGAGCAATAAATGTCTTTTGTTACGTTAATGACGTGACTTTTGGAAATCCCCTGCGGACTGGGGCTGGTTGCCAGGAGAACCCACCATGTGATTAGAGGGTTGGAACTTTCAGTCCCATCGCCCCAACCTCCAGGGAGGGGAGAGGAGCTGGAAATTGAGTTCAACCACCAATGGCCAATGATTTAATCAATTGCGCCTGTGTCATGAAGCCTCCGTAAAAACCAGAAAGGACAGGATTTGGAGAGCTCCTGGGTTGAGAGCTCTGGTGAATACACAGAGGTGCCGGGAGATCGGTACTCCTGGAGAGAGCATGGATGCTGCATCCCCCTTTCGCCCCACTTTGCCCTATGCAGCTCTTCCATCTGGCTGTTCCCTGAGTTACATCCTTTTATAATAAGCTGGTGATCTCGTAAGTAGAAGGTTTCTCTGAGTTCTGGGAGCCACTCCAGCAAATTAATCAAACTCAAGGAGGACATCGTGGGAACCTCCAATCTACAGCTAGTCAGTCAGAAGCCTAGATGTGACAACCTGGCCTCGTGACTGGCCTCTCAAGTGGGCGCAGTCTTGTGGGACTGAGCCTGTGGGATGTGATGCTATCTCCAGGTAGACAGTGTTAAAATGGAGTTGAATTGTAGGCATACGTGGTGTCAGAGGATTGTCAGATGCATGGGGGGAACCCCCTCTCCATACAGTGGAACTGGAACCAAACACCCTTGGGCTGTTAATGGCTACAGGCTTATTTGGGGGATGACAACAGTCTCCTGGAAATAGAGAGTAGTCATCGTTGTACAACCTTTTGAATATACTAAAATCCACTGAAATGTACACCTTAAAATAGAAATTTTGTGGTATATAAATGACGTATTAATACAATAATGAATCAAAGACCTAAATGTAAAAGAAATGTTAATGTTAGAAGAAAACAGGCATAAGTCTTCATGACCTTCGATTATGCAATAGTTTCCGAGCTATGACATCAAAAACGCAAGCAACAAAAGAGAAAAGAAGTTGAATTTCATCAAAATTTTAAAACTTCTGACACCATCAAGAAAGTAAAAAGCCCACAGAATAGGAAAATATTTACAGGTCATGTGTTGTATCCAGAATATATAAAGAACTCTTATAACTCAATAACAAAAAGACAATCCAATTTAAAACAGGGCAAAGGATCCAAATAGACAGTTCTCCAAAAAAGATACACATATGGCCCACTGGCACAAGAAAAGATGCTCAACATCACTAGGCACCAAGGAAATGCAAATCAAAATCACAATAAGATACCACTTCACACCCACTGAGATGGTTATAATCAGACAAATAATAACAAGCGTTGGCAAGGATGTGCAGAAATCAAAACCCTTACACACTGCTGATGGGGATGTAAAATGGGGCAGCCACTCTGGAAAACAGTTCGGCGGTCTTCCAAAGGTTAAACCCAGATCCAGTAATTTCACTCCCAGCTAGACACCCAAACGACATCTGTGTCCACACAGAAATTTGTACAGGAATGTTCACTGCAACGTTATTCGTAACAGCCAAAAAGTGGAAACAACCCAAATTTTCATGAACTGATAAAATGTGATCTATCCACACAATGAAATAGTATTCAGCCATAAAAAGAGAAAAAGTACTGATCCATGCTGATCTCAGGGACATCCAGGGGTCCCCAGAACACAATTTGAGAACCACTGACCCAGACAAAACATCTAGTGTGGGTATCGTGGGTTATCTTCCTAGCAGCCATTTCCCCTCTGTATTCCCCACCCTCCCTCTCAAGAGACCCCTGATTTTTAGGCATTGACCCTTCCCCCATACCGACCACCACGTGGCAGGAAGCTGATTCCATGCTGAGTCCCAGGGTCAGGTTCTGCTCACTTTAAGCTAACAGGTGCATTCCCTCCCACTGACCACAGTCACGGGTTCAGGGGCGGGCATGTGACTTAGGTCTGATCAGAATGGCTGCAGGACTTTTGCTGGGAATGCTGAGTTAGAGGTAGTTTCTCTCTGCCTCTGGAGGGTGTCCCATGAAAACATGAGGATTGAAACTACCATGACCATTTCACTGCCAGTCTGAGGATAAAGCCTTACAGATAGTCCTTGAATGAAGTCCTTAACTCAAGACTTCAGGATATAGGAGCCAGTAAATGTCCTTAATGTTCGAGCCAGTCTGAATTAGAATTTGTTAGATGTCGTTACAAGCATCCAGCTGATAGACTGTCCAAATGATTTGGAGCCAAGAGTATTACATTCTCTCCGCAGTCAATACACTTTGCCTTTGCTTTGAGGACATTAAGAGATAAGATCTTAGCAGACCATTGAAATAACATTACTTTTTTTTTTTTCACAATATACTTAATACAAAGAGCTGGCCCATACAATCTAGGCCTAAAAATGTCAGAGCTGGGCCATGGTATTTAACAAAGTGTCTCTCTCTGCTATTCCTTTTGTGTCTGATTGTCAGTGGACTCTGAATGGCATTCTAGATGAGTCTGATAAAGAAAAGTGTTGGATTGTCCTTATTATCAGAAGAGGTGTGAACTGGACCTCGCCTGGATTTCACCACCAGGATCATCATGGGGCCTGATATTCAGCACATACGAATGTTCGCTTGTGATCATCCAGTTCCTGTTCCAACAGATAAGAAACTGAAAGAGGAGTAAACTACTCTCTTTTTTTTCCCCAGCTATTAAAATGGTGTTCTACATTTGAGTGATGTTTGACATTTACGACATGCTTTCATATACATCCTAACAACCCAGGGGAGGCTGGCAACTGAGGAATTACAGATGAACAACGGGGGCCCAGTGACTTGCTTACGGTCTTGCACCATCATAAAATGATGGAATTTAGACTTCAAGACATTAGATTCTAAGCCAAAGCCTCCCAGCTACTTAGAATTACCTCAAATACACCTTCACATAATAGAAAGATAACAGTCAATATTGTTTCAGCTCTGACTGTGGGCCAGGTACCAAGCATTACAACAAGCCCATGAGGTCTGGGCCATTATTATCCCCACTTTACAGATGAGCAAACTGAGACCCAAATTGGTAAAGTGACTTGCCCAAAGCCACCTGGCTAGTCAGTGGCTGAGCCGGAGTTCAAACTCAAGCGAGTAGCGCTCCAGAACACGAGCTCTCAACTTCTTGGCCATATGGTTTCTTCAACAAGAGTCGAGTTCTACCAGCAGTGCTTGCTGTATATGAGATGACTCAGAGCTACCCAGAACCCACCAGTTCAGTAAGGACTGAAGTGATACTAACAACACAAACAACAAAGGACGATCCGACAGTGCTTCTTGTTCTGGAATTTGATCACACAAAGATTGTCTATAATAAGCCAGGGCTTAGATAACATCTTATTAAACTTTCCTGACAATTTTATTGTAACAATAATCATAACTCATTTTGACTTATTCTGAAAGACACCACTGCTGGCTTAGCCAACAGCTGTCCCTGCCTCCCACCACAGACAGACAGACAGACACACACACACACACACACACACACTCCTCCACTGCTTCCATAATGCCAAAGCCCACCTCCTACTATAGAGAGTGAGGAGCGTAGATACCAGAAGCACACATTCCTAGACTCTTTTGCAGCTAGGGCACGGGTATAGGATCCAATCCCGCCCAACGAGATCTGATAGGAAGACTGATAGGAGCCTCTAGGAAAGATCTTCCTCTGTGATAAAAAGAAATGCGTGCAGAGGTACCACCTCTTATACGGTGGATATGGTAGCGCCTGACTCACACCCGCGACTACTGCCGCTCTAAGCAACATGGCTGACACGCTGAGGATAACAGCGTGGGAAGATGGAAAGCACCTGGGTCCATGCAGAACCACCAAGCAACCCTGTAGCTGCCCTACCTCTGGACTTCTCATTAGGTAAGACAGTTAGAGGACTTATTATTTAATCCATTTTAACTTGGCTACTGTCTTACTTGCAGCCAAAAGCATCCTAACTCTCAAGTCTCAAAGGCAGCAACAGAGAAGAAAGAGCTCTGAATTTTCAGTCCAACAACCTGGGTTCTAATCTACTTACTTGCCTGGTGACGCAAATCGCTTAATCTCTCTAATCCTTATTTTCCACATCTATAAAACAGAGGTGACACTCCATAATACAATAACAGCAATAAAATGGAGATAGGAAAATCATGAGATAATGTGTATCCAACCACTCTGTTAACAACAGTGTTTCACTCAAATGCAACTGGTCTACGTAGTAATTAAACCAGATTTATTAAATTGGAACTAGCCATCTAACCCAACTCCCTTATTTTACAAAAGAGGAAAAGAAACATTGACTGCAATGTCAAGTGACTCACTCAATGTCACAAAACTCGTTGGTAACATAATTAAACCATGCATCTCCTGATTCCCAATCTGATGTCATCATGCTACTCTCATGATGATAAGTAATGAGCTAGATTAGATACCGGGCGCTCATTCGACCAGCAAGTGTTTGTCAAAGACAATTACATGCCAGGTACTACTCTAGGTATTGGGGAATCCTTAATGAACAACAACCACCACCACAAAATGTTCCTACCCTACGGATTTAACAGTCTACAAAAGAAATTATTCAATCTACATTTACACATATGTATTGAATGCCTAATATGTATTAAGCAGTAGGCTAAGATTTCTGTTCAAACACAAATCAAAATTCCCAGCCAATTCCAATAATATCAACCATGTTTACAAGGCTTTGCTAAAGAATGTATAATGTGAAAAGTCTACATTTTACTCAATAAAAGTCAGTACTGAAAATGACAAGTTCATTAGAAGGAGCTGTGAATAACCATGCCAGCATCTGAAAAAAGTGGATAGAATGGGGAACACGGCTAGGACTCCTCTACTTGAAGCAGCACGACTGAATAAAAGAGGTTAGAATTAACCCATGTCCTTCTACACTATCCAGACTTCAAGGGATAGCTCAGTTGGAAAAGCCCAGTAGGGAGTATTCAGCCACTCTTTCCATTCCCCAGGCTCTCCCCAGGAGAGCGGGTGCCCTACGCTCTCCTTTTGCTCCTTGATCATTTGGAATTCCTCTTCCTCAGACTTAAGCATTCACACTCTAATGACCTGATGGGACAACATCCTAAACTCTGTGGAAAGAGACATAGCAAGTGATACCAGGCCGCTGAGACTGGGCCGCTAGATTGTTTCTTTGAAAGTTTTCTCTGTCAATTATATAATTTGGAACAGAATAATTAAAAGCTGTTGTCTTGGCGGGGGGGGGGGGGGAGTTCCATAAGTCACATTCTGTGCAGGTTACGGAGGGAGGATGTGTGTGATACTGTATGACAGTCCATACACTTCCTTAGCTTTGTGATTGCCTGGAACAGAGGGAAAAGGCAAGCAAGGAAGGAAGAACAGGGGGTACCCCAGGGCATGCACTGGTGACTCCGAAAGGTTCTTTTTTCAAAAAACCATTTTGTTCTAGCATTAAACAAATGGAAGGTTGTTTGTACCCTGAGTACCCTGTACCCAGAAGTACAATTTCACTTCCTGGGTTTGAAAAAGTCTAAGAAGGTAAGGTCCAAAATTATCAATATAGGATCTTTTAATTCATCCTTATTGGTTAAATATTCATCACCATTTGGGGGCAGAAGGAGCAGAAAAAGATGTGCCACAAAATGAAACATCTGAGTTTCAAACAATTCCAAAAATCAACATTTTGGTATACAGCATTTTAACCTCTTCGGCATCAGCTGGGCCCTACAAACACTAACTTGCCAAATTATTATTAGACTGGCTACAATTTATTGTTTCCCAGGACACCAGACAACAAATACATGCCCTTTGGGGACTACTTATCTATTCTAAGGAAGACTAAGTCCCGAAAGGGATAAAACCCAGTGGTGTCAACTCCAGTGGTGTCAACTCCAAGTGGGACAGAACCGGGCACACAGAGGACTGACAGAGCAGAGGAGAATTCAACATCTCTAACTGTCTGCTGCTGGTCCCTCCATTATTTACATATTCGATATGGGTTAAAGGATCTGTACATCGCTTTAGGACCTCAGGCAAAGTGCACAATTATCTCTGGATCACAAGACAGTACACGCCAAAGGGTTCTGTGCAACCCTGTGGCAGGAGGAAAAACTGCCTAACCTGCTAATCCCTTTATTATTAAGTTTAGTAGCACTGCTCCACTCAGAATGAAATTCAAGATCCTCCAGAAAATTCACTGGGAGCCTACTCTCCTGGGAGATCATGGGGCACCACATTTCTGCCTTGAAATTTGTCCAAGGGTCTGCTTACGAATTAGTTGCCATTATCTCTGTGTCACAAACTTCCACCAGCAAACAAACGGGAAAGACCTTTCATTCATTCATTCATTCATTCATTCATTCGGGGTCAACACAGCCCAGAGAACTATTCCTGCCGCTGAGAGACGCTGCCCCCACTCATCTCTCAACGGAACTGGATGGTGTGCTCTGTATTTAAAAAACAGCTCAGTCCTGGAGCCTCAAGACTCAGGTGGGCGAGAAGAGGAAATCCCAGAGATAAATAAGCAATAGATTTAAAAGTCAGAAGCTAATCGTGCTGAGCCCTGACACAACCTTTCCAGACTGTGCGCGCCTAGTGGGTCAAAGGAGAGGGCACACATCTGCCTACATAAACGCGCACCGAAAGTGCACGCGCGCGCGCGCGCACACACATACACACACAAACACACACACCCTTGCTGGCTCACGCTACATCTCCTGCAAGCTCAAAAGCACTTACTATCCGAGGATGAGGCTGCCAGGAAAGCTACCTTCGCCCAAAGAACTCTTGTTTTCTCCAACTTGAGCAAGAGCAATGCCCACCAATATTCCAAGGGGCGCTTCTTCCCGGAACCCAGGTCCTGCAAGGCTCCCTCCCTGCCGGCCTCACAGCCCTTTCCCTTTCTCTGAAACACACCGACTTCATGATTCCTTTTGGGGTAGCTCCAGTTCCGCGCAGCGCGCGCCCCATCCCTCAAGGCTGGAGCCCAGGTCTCCCCAGCCTCTCTCACTCCCGGGAAACTTCCCCGCCGCCCCACGCGGAGTAAAGGCCATCGGTAGAAGGGCGGCAGGGAGGGAAAGCGGGTCCCTGGGGCTGAGGGCACCTTCGGAGCCCAGGCGCCAAGAGAGGAATGAGTGAACCCGAACTGGTGCATGCCTTCTCCACGTGGAGGAAGGGAGGAAGGAAGAATGGGCTACATGCAGGTGTCCCTCTCGGCTCTCAGAGCTCCCATTTCCTGGCGGGGGAGGGGATCGAGGGGTTAGCCTCTCCCAGGAGGCAGCTGCCCTGCGCCCCCAGCCTAGGCGCAGCGAGACGTGCGCGCAGCTTGCAAGCCTGGGAAGGGGCCCCGGCGCTGATAACGCGCCCCATCCCTGGGTAGGGCTCCCAGCCTCACAGGGCGGGGAAAGAGAAATCCGGCTTTCTAGCAGGCCCCCGGCATGGGTTCTCTCGCCCCTGCCCGCGCACGCCCACCCGCAGAGGCCCCCGCGCCCTCGCCCGGGGCAGCCCGCACCTGGATGTGGCATGAGATCTCCGAGTCGTCCAGCAGCCGGATGGTGCATTTCATCTCCTGGCTGAGCGATTTGATGCTGGAGCTCCGAAAGTGGATCATTTTCATGGTCCTCCTGCCTCTCGGCACACAGTGGCAAGAGGCGAACATGCACCGCGGCCCGGGGGAGCGAGCGGGGGGCTCGGGGCCGGCGTGGCGCTGGCCCGCGCGGACCGACACACTCGCGCACGCACCGTCCCGGACACCCGGGTGCGGCTCAGCCCCGGGACAGCGGCGGCGACGGGCGCCTGCGGCCACACATGCCGGGCGGCCGGGGCGCGGCGGGCGGATCCCTCCCCTCCCCTCCCTCCCTTCTCTCGCCTGCGCCTCTCCCGCTCCTTTCCCCGCCTCCGCCCGTCGCGCGCGCTCCTGCGCCTCCCTCCGCCCGGGCTAGCGTGCAGAGGGTGCCCCGGGCCCGTGACCCTGGGCGGGCGCGCAACGCACTCACTCCCACGCGCGGGGAGCCGCGGGAGGAGGAGGCGGAGGGACTGCTGGCGCTGGTGGCCGGGGTGCCCTGGCCGTGGCCTGCTTCGCCGCCGCCGCCGCTGCGTCAGGCTGGGCCCGGCCGCCTCCTCCCTCTCTGGCCGCGATCGCTCCGGCTCCTGGTCACGCTCGTCCCTGCCCGGCTCCCCCACGCGCCCGACAGCGCCCTGCTCTACTCGGCCCCAGGGACCTGGCTGCGGGTGGGGGTGTGGAGGGCGAGCCCGACCTGCACCGGCAGGGAGGATTCCACCGTGGGAGAGGAATATTGGACCAAGGACGAACCCCCTCCCCCCGAAAGTGACATGAGGGTCTGGTATGGCTACCCCAGGAATAGGGCTAATAGTAACAATCTCTAGTACTCGTGGGTATTTTTTAAAGCCTTTATTTAATATTAACTGGTAGTCCATTTCCTTAAAAAAAAAAAAAAATCAGGGGTGCCTGATTTAGTAGAGCATACTACACTTGACCTGAGAGTCGTGAGTTCGAGCCCCACCTTGGGGGTAGAGTTTACTTTTAAAAAAAAAAAATTTTTTTTTAAATATCAGAGCCTTTCTTAAGCAATTTCGCATTTATAAATCCCAACATCTCAGTATGATTTGTGGTAGCAGTACCTTAGACCTCAGCAAAAGGGTCCCTATCCTGCACCTCCCCCTTTAGGGACCTTGCTCCTGCTCCCGCCCCCCAACATAGAGATGTGTCCCGCGCTGTTTTAGACCAATCTCTGGATCCTGGGGACCCTGGAATTCCCTGCCACCGCCAGGGTAGTGGGGAAAGGGGATCTGCTGCCCCTGTGTCTTCCCCAGGGTGGATCAGACCCCGTTATGGTGTACCCATAGGCCACCACAAGGCGTGGCCAAGGGAGGTCTGTGGAGGCAGGGGTGCGGAGGTTGGATGTGGGGGCAGGCATGTCCAGGAGCAGGAAGAAAAGGGCCTCTCGTCCTGCTGCCCTGAGCTGTTCAGCTTGTTCAAGGAAGTGTTAAGGAGTATTTGTTAGAGGAAGGACTTGGCCCAGTCGTCACCTCCTGCTGCAGCAGCAGAGATCCCCCTCAGCCAAAGGTACCCCGTGCGGAGCTGTCGGAGGGAAGCTAGCCCACCTACCCTCCTACTCTGATGGGCTGGGCGTGCTCTGGGACACCCCCTGGGCTTGGCTGTGGCCTGGTCCTGCCTGCCTTGGACTTGGACTTCACCCTCTGCCTGCTCTGGCTTCCTCCCCATGCTGATCGCTAACAAATACCCTACAGCCAAACTCAGTCTCAGTATCTGCTTCTGGAAATGCCAAATTATGACAATTTGTCAAGATAAGAAGATTTTATTTAAGTCAATAGCTTTAAAAAAAAAAGATTTTATTTATTTGACAGTGAGACAGCGAGAGAGGGAACACAAGCAGGGGGAGTGGGAGAGGGAGGAGCAGGCTTCCCGCGGAGCAGGGAGCCCAATGCGGGCTCAATCCCAGGACCCTGGGATCATGACCTGAGCCCAAGGCAGATGCTTAACAACTGAGCCACCCAGGTGTCCCTTAACAGTCAATAGCTTGATTATTGCTTTTAAAAGTGATAATAGTATGTGGCCTTCTGTGTGTACTTTTGCCCTGGGCTGGTGAATATTAGGGCAGGGCCTACCAGGGAGGTCATCATGAAGGGTCTGGGAAGATGAGGATTTGATTCTTGGTCCAGCTCCTGGCCAACCCTGGGGACTTTGGGAAAGTCTTTTCATCTCTTTTCTAAAGTTCAAAGGAGAGCACATCTGCCTATCTCACAGGTGGCTGAGATGCTGGGCTGAGGCAAGGCCAGTGGAGGGCAGGTTATAGACTCTAAAGTCCCATATGCATGTATGAAGGGGCAGTGATGGGCCCCAAATGCTACTAGGATTGAATCATCTCTCCTAACCCAAAGAACAGATCTAAGATAGCCTAGAAATCAAAGAAAAGTCACCACCCAACACAGTCCAAGCTTTTCTTTTGAGGCTACCTACTTGTCCATCCTTATTATAATGACCTTTTGGCTTCAAAAGAGTCATGTTCAATACCCCAAAACTGTTACCTCAAATTTCAAGGAAGGAGAATGAGACCGGCAAGGACGGTAGGAAGGACAGAAGAAAGATCGCCCAAAGTGGGATTGCAAGCAACAGCATTTTGAGAAAATGAGAAGAATCGAGAAGAATCTGGGATTGGTTATCTGACCAGGTTTGGGATGAAGGCTGAGTTCAGCTAGTATAAAGGATGGGCTCTGGAAGCTTTTGGCAGATGTGCAAAACAACTAGGTGAGTTACCGCATATGTTCACTTGGATTGAAGTATCCATTGAAGACAAAGCTTTGGGAAACCAAGCGGCCATGTCCAAAAAATAATGTGAAGAGCAAGAGGAATTCAAAAAATGAACTCAAGAGATGAGTTTAAAACTGGACCACTTAGGGGCATATGACTGGCTCTTAATGCAACTCTAAATCTGGGGGTTGTAAGTTTGAGCCCCAGATTGCGTGTAGAGATTACTTCAAAACAAAACAAAACAAAACAAAAAGTCCTCGACCACTTAAAGCAAAGGCACAGAGTCCTAAACTGTCAGCTCAAGACTTTTAGAAATCTATATTCTTTCTACAGCAGAGCTAAACGATTTTTTTTAATTAATTGAACTGCAATTGAAAACCAAACTCAAAGTCAATTGAATTAATCAGCCTCACCAGATTTCATGTGTAAGAGGTAATTATCATTGAGAAAAGAGTGGGAATCTGGGAATAGAAATGGGACTATGAAAGAGGATCTGGATAATTCCTAGTAACTCAAACTCCCAAAACCCAGTTGGGAGCAGAAGCAAAGCTTCTCCCCTTATATAATGAGGCTATTCCTGCCCTGTGTGAAGATCCTGTTCTGACCTCACCTGAGGCAGTTACCTTGGAAAGGGAAGCCAACCTCATCCCCACCCTTGGCCCCCCACCTCTGAATACTCTCACTATTAATACTTGAATCAGATCCAGGCACACCGTAGGAGGCCAATTGCAAAGTCACCCCCAGGAATAGAAAGAATTGCAAGGTGTTACTAATTTAAATTGAAAAGGCTGTGTGTGAATAAACCTAAACCTGTCAATGTGAGTGTACTTGACTCTGGTTTCAGAGTACTAAATTAATTGACTGACTTGGACCCAGCTAAATGAAAATGAGGAGGAAATATCCTGATTGTTGTAAAGAAGAGAATCCAAAGCATCAAGGAGAAGGAAATACTGAAGTGGATTTTCATATGTGGCCAGCTCACCTTTCTTGTCACCTTGTCTCCAGAGGGGGGGCCTCCACCAAGGCTTTCAAAGAGTCACTGGTGGAGGAAGCAGCACCATCTTTGAAAAATACCACGGTGGTTAATCCCTGTGACCAGATGCTGTGAAAGACACCACATTTGAAAGGAGCTCCCTGATATTCATGGGGACGATGGGAGCCTAGATTAGCAGAGGACAAATAATGGTCCTGAACCTTCAGTGCCCAGGACACGAGGACAGTCATGAGCAGTGGGACCCAAGAGACTTCAGAGTGACGTGACCCACAGGTATTTGGCTAATAGCTGAGCATCCAACTAAGATCCTGTCTGGTCTGTAGGACAGACAAAATGTCTAGACCTAGTGAACAAAAGTCTGACTACCCACCCCCCCCACACACACACACACAGAGACAAAATTCCCCAATCTGAGCCTGGTCTCATAGACAACCAGAAACACTTGATTAAAGAAAGGTGGATCTATCTGAAGAATAAGAACATTGGCCATAGCAGTGAAGAACTGGCAAGGTCTCATTCTTTTTTTTTTAAGATTGATTGATTGATTTGTCAGAGAGAGCAAACACAAGCAGGGGGAGCGGCAGGCAGAGGGAGAAGCAGGCTCCCCACTGAACAAGGAGCCCAAAGCAGGACTCGATCCCAGGATCATGATGTGAGCCAAAGGCAGACGCTTAACCGACTGAGCCACCCAGGAGTCCCTGGCACAGTCTCATTCTTAATAAAGAAGTGGCAGTGGGAGAGATTGTAGTGTCTTAGGCTCAGTGGTTTTAGCTGCTGCTCCTTGTCAAAAAACTTCACAACCCATGGGTCACAGCACTTTGGTGAGCCACAGACAGAAAGCAGGTGGTCTGCCACAAGAGATCCATGGTTGTAAATATTGTGCGTTGATAGAAAAAACATTTTTAAGCATTTTTACAGCCATCAAAAATTGATAACTGAAAAAAGAAAGACCTAGGTATAACTCTAACAAAATATGTACGAGGTCTATCTGGGAAAACCAAAACTGAAGAGAGACATCAAAGAACTAAATAAATGGATTGATATTCCACGTTTGTGGCTGGGAAGACTCAACATTGTTGTCAATTCTTCTCAACTTGATCTATGGACTCAGTGCAATTCAAATCAAAATCCCAGCAAGTCATTTTGTGGATATTCACAAACTTTTTCTAAAGTTTATATGGCAAGGCAAAAGACCCAAAATAGCCAACACAATAGTCAGAGGACTGATGCTACCCGACTTCAAGACAACATAAAGCTACAGTGATCAAGACAGTGTGGTATTGGGGAAAAAAATTAAAAAGACAAATAAATCAATGGAACAGAATGAAGAGCCCAGAAATAGACACACACAAATACAGTAAACTGATCTTTAAGAAACAAAGTCAACCCAATGGAGAAAGGATAGGGTTTTTACTGTTTTTATCTTTTTATGTGCTGGAACAGCTGGGCATCCACATGCAAAAAAATTAATCTAAACACAGACCTTGGGGCACCTGGTTGGCTCAGTCAGTTAAGCGTCTGCCTTTGGTTCAGGTCATAATCCAGGAGTCCTGGGATCTAGCCCAGCATCAGGCTCCCTATTCAGTGGGGAGTCTGCTTCTCCCTCTGCCCCTCACCCCGCTCGTGTGCTCTCTCTCTCTCACGCTCTGTCTCTCAGATAAATAAAATATTTAAAAATAAATAAACACAGACCTTAAGCTGTTTATAAAAATTAACTCAAAATGGGCCATAGAACTAAATGTAAAAGGCAAAACTATAAAACTGCTCAAAAATAGTATAGGAGAAAAAATCCAGGTAACCTTGAGTTTGGTGATGACTTTTTCTTTTTCTTTTCTTTTTTCTTTTTCTTCTTTTTTATTTATTATTTTTTTTTTTTGGTGATGACTTTTTAGAAACAACACCAAAAGCACAAGAAGTTGGACTACATTAAAATTAAAAACTTCTACTCTGCAAATGACACTGTTAAAAGAATAAGAACACAAGCCACAGACTGGAAGAAAATATTTGTAAAACACATATTAGACAAAGGACTTGTACCCAAAATATACATACAACTCTTAAAACTCAAAATTACAAAAACAAATAATCCAGTTTTAAAATAGGCAAAGATCTAAACAGACACTCCACCAAAGATATACGGGAGGCAAATAAGCATATAAAAAGATTCTCAACATCACGTCATTAGGGGATTGCAAAATTAACAGTATTGAGACACTACTACACACTTATTAGAGAGCTAAAATTCTGAAGAATTTTAGAAAAGCTAAGCCAGCCCCTAATCTGTTCACTGTCTCCCTGCATGTGGATGTTGAAATTATACCAGACACACAGCATTTGGGAGACCAACTTATGGCAGAGTAATCAAGATAAAAAACTGGAGGATATCATGGAAACATACCTTTTTTGACAGTTCCTCGGAAAACCTGCATAATAATACTTCAGATGTGCCAGACAGCAAGTTGTTGGGCTATTTCTATGTTAATAAAAATACTCACAGTTTGTTTTAATCAATAAAAATAAAAGACACTGTCTCTCATTTAAAAAAAATAGCTAAAATTCAAAACACTAATAACACCAAATGCTGGCAAGGATGTGGAGCAACAGAAGGTCTCAATCATCACTGATGGGAATGTAAAGTGGTACAGCCACTTTGGAGGATAGTTGGGTAGGGTTTGTTTTGTGTGTGTGTGTGTTGTTGTTGTTGTTGTTGTTTTATTTAGTTTCAGAGGTAGGATTTAGTGATTCATCAGTTGCATCTAACACCCAGTGCTCATTATATCAAGTGCCCTCCTTAATGCCCATCACCCAATTATCCCTTCCCTCCACCCCTCTCCCCTGTAGCAACCCTCAGTTTGTTTCCTAGAGTTCAGCATCTCTTATGGTTTGCCTCCCTCTATATTTTCATCTTATTTTTCCTTCCCTTCCCTATGTTCATCTGTTTTGTTTCTTAAATTGCACATGAGTGAAATCATATGGTATTTGTCTTTCTTTGACTGATTTATTTTGCTTAGCATAATACCCTCCAGCTCCATCCACATCATTGCAAATGGCAAGATTTCATTATTTTTGATGGCTGAGTAATATTCCACGGTATATATGCCACCCTTCTTAACCCACTCATCAGCTGATAGGCACTGGGGCTCTTTCCATGTTTTGGCTATTGTTGATAATGCTGCTATAAACATTGGGGTACATGTACCTCTCTGAATCTGTATTTTTGTATCCTCTGGATAAATACCTAGTAGTAAAATTGCTCGGTTGTAAGGTAGCTCTACTTTTAACTTCTTGAGGAACTTCCATACTGTTTTCCAGAGTGGCTGTATTACATTCCCACCAACAGTGTAAGAGGGTTCCCCTTTCTCTGCATTCTCGCCAACATCTGTTGTTTCCTGTGTTGTTAATTTTAGCCATTCTGACAGGTATGAGATGGTATCTCACCGTGGTTTTGATTTGTATCTCCCCGATGATGAGTGATGTTGAGCATCTTTTCATGTATCTGTTAGCCATCCGTATGTCTTCTTTGGAAAAATGTCTATTCACGTCTTCTACCCATTTCTGAACTGGATTATTTGTTTTTTGAGTGCTGAGTTTGATAAGTTCTTTATAGATTTTGGATACTAACCCCCCATTCTGTAGGCTGTCTTTTAGTTTTATTGATTGTTTCCTTCACACTGTGCAGAAGTTTTTTTTCTTGATGAAGTCCCAATAGCTCATTTTTGCTTTTGTTTCCCTTGTCTCTGGATATGTGTAGTAAGAAGTTGCTCCAGCTGAGGTCAAAGAGACTGCCGCCTGTGTTGTCTTCTAGGATTATAATGGTTTCTTGTCTCACATTTAGATCTTTCATCCATTTTGAATTTATTTTTGTGTATGGTATAAGAAAGTGGTCCAGTTTAATTCTTCTATATGTTGCTGTCCAGTTTTCCCAATACCATTTGTTGAAGAGACTTTTTCCAATTGGATATTCTTTCCTGCTTTGTCAAAAATTAATTGACCATAAAGTTGTGGGTCCATTTCTGGGTTGTCCTTTCTCCATTGAATGGTCTTGGCATCTTTGTCAAAAATCATTTGACCACACGCATAAGTTTATTTCTGGGCTCTCTCTTCTATTAGTCTTTACATCTGTCTTTATGCCTGTACCACACTGTTTTGATTATTGTAGTTTTTAATAAGTTTTGAAATCAGGAAGTGTGGGTCCTCCAGTATTGTTCTTTTTTAATACTGCTTTGGCTATTCAGTGTCCCTTGAGATTCAATTTGAATTTTAGAATGGGTTTTTCTATTTCTGCAAAATCCATCATTGAGATTCTGATAGCAATTAAATTGATCTGTAAATTGCTTTGGGCAGCATTGACATCTTAACAATATTAAATCTTCCAATCCATGAACTTGGGATGTGTTTTCATTGATTTATATCTTTATTATTCCAGCATGTATTGTAGTTTTCATTGTACAAGTCTTTTGCCCCTTTGCATAAGTTAATTTCTAACTATATTATACTTTTTGATGCTTTTGTAAATGGGATTGTTTTTGTAATTTCCACTTCTGGTTGTTCATTGTTTGTGTATAGAGATGCAACTAATTTTGGCATGTTGACTTTGTATCTTGCCACTTTGCTGAATGCATTTATTTTTTTGTGGAATCTTAAAGGTTTTTTTACATATAACAACTAGTGGATCAAATAAATCACTAGGAAAATTAGAAAATACTTAGAGATGAATGAAAATGAAAACATTCCAATACTTATGGGGAACAGTGAAAGCAGTGCTAAGGGGGCAATTTACAGTTATAAATGCTTACATTAAAAAATGAGAAAGATCTCAAATGAACAAACTAATTTTGCAGATTAAGGAACTAGAAAAAGAAGCTAAACCCAAAACTAGTAGGAGGAGGAAAATAGTAAAGATTAAAGGAGAGTGAAATGAAATAGAATATAGAAAAACACTGGAGAAAATCAGTGAAACAAAGTTGATTCTTTGCAAAGAACAAAATTGTTGAACCTTTAGCTAGATAGACTAAGAAAAAAAAGAGATTCAAATTACTAAACTCAGAAGCAAAAATGAGGACATTACTACCAATTCTACAGCAAGAAGGATTATAAGAGAGTACTGTGAACAATTATCTGCCAAAAAACTGGATAGCCTAGATGAAATGGACAAATTCCTAGAAACAAAACCTACCAAGGCTAAATCACAAAGAAATAGAAAATCTGAGCAGACCTTTAACTGGTAAGGAGATTGAATCAGTTATCCAAAATCTTTTGACATAGAGTTGTGGATTTGATGGCTTCACTGGTGAATTCTACCAAACACTTAAAGAAGAACTAATACCGATCCTTCTCAAACCATTCCAAAAAATTGGAGAGGCGGGAACACTTCATTCTATGAAGCCAACACTATCCTGCTACTAAAACCAGACAAAGACATTACATGAAAATAAAACTACAATCCAATATCCCTTACAAACACTGATGCAAAAATCCTCAACAAAATATTAGGAAACTGAACTCAGCAGCATATTAAAAGTATTATGCACCATGATCAACCGGAATTTATTCCTGGACTGCAAGGATGGTTCAACATATGAAAATTGACCAATGTAATACACCACATTAACATAATGAAAGGAAAAAAACACAGGATTACCTCATGGAGCGTAGAGCCCAATGCAGGGCTCAATCCCACAACTCTGACCTGAGCCAAAATCAAGAGTCGGACACTTAACCAACTGAGCCACCCATGTACCCCTCTTTGAGTTCATCTTACCTGAACTTCTAGGATGTTTATATTCATGTCTTTCATCAAATTTGGTGATTTTTTTTTTTTTTAGCCATTGTTTCTTCAAATATTCTCTTTTCCCCTTTCTCTCTCTTCTCCTAGGATTCCCACAATGCATATTATTGACCCATTTGATGGTATCCCACAGGTCCCTTAGGCTCTGTTCCCTTTCCTTCAATCAGATTCAATAATTTCCATTGTCCTATCTTCAAATTCACTGACTCTGTCTTCTGCCTGCTCAAATCTGCATTCGAATCTCTGTAGTGGATTTTTTTTAGTTCTTGTACTTTTCACCTCCAGGATTTCTTTTCTTTTCTTTCTTTCTTTCTTTTTTTTTTTTATAGTTTTCCTATCTCTTTATTGGTATTTCTATTTTGTTCATACATGGTTTTCTTGACTTTATTCACATGTTCCTTTAGTTCTTTGAGTACCTTTAAGACCATTGTGTTATTAAAGCCTTGCCTAGTAGTTCTGTCATCAGGCCTTTTTCAGGGACAATTTCTGTTGATTTCTTCCTTTTAGTGGACCATAGTTTCCAGTTTCTTTTATGCCTTGTGGATTTTTGTTGTTGTTGTTGTTGTTGAACAATGAAATTTGAATCTAATAATGTGGTAACTCTAGAAATAGATTCTGCCCCTTTCCCAGGAATGCTGAGTTTTTGTTAGTTTTTGTTTATTGTTTCTGTTTGGGTTGTTGCTTTTTGCTTCTGATAATTTTAGGCTATCTCTACAGGACCAGACTGAGGTATAAATTTAAGGTCCTCTCAGGACTTTTCTGAGCTTGTGCCTTTCCCTGAGCATGTGTGGTCACTTTCTGATTTTCCCAGTTGTTTTTAATGTCCTAGTCTTTAATGAGGAGAGGGGGAAAGCGGGTGCTGGTCCTTTAAGTCTCCTGGAAGTCACTTCAGCCTGAGGGGGAGGAGACTGCAAGAATGAAGGGAGGTACAACAATGACCACCCTCTTTTTCTGTACTTGTGTGATCAGAAGCATCAACCAACAATTAGAGCACAGATCCCTGATATTTGGAAGACAGGTCCTTACCACTATTCTAGCTCCTGAAAACTGTGGGCAGGCAGGTCCAGCCACAGGTATAGGGCTTCTGCCATGGGGCTGGGGGTGTGGATGGTAGTTGTTACTATGCTAAGAGCTGAAATTGATCAAAATTAACCACAATCTACAATTTACTGTCCAAGGGTCCCCTGAAAGTTGCAAGCCTTCAATAGACTTCTGAATTCTAAAATAGTTACATCATAGGGCACCTGGGTGGCTCAGTCTGTTAAGTGTCTGCCTTCAGCTCAGGTCTTGATCTCAGGGTCCTGGGATCGAGCCCCATGTCAGGCTCCCTGCTCAGCAGGGAGTCTGCTTGTCCTTCTGCCCCACCCCCTCGAGTTCATTCTCTCTCTCTCTCTCTCCCTCTCTCAAATAAACAAATAAAATCTTTAATAAAAAATAAAAAATTAAAAATAAATAAAATAGTTACATCAGATAGATTCTGCCAATGCAGTTATTGTCTAGGTGGAGAGAAAGATTCCTGGTGCTTCCTACTCCACCATCTTCCCAGAATCTCCCCCCCATAATTTGTTTTAAAACATTATAAAAATGATGACCCAGAAATATATTGACCAAAAGATTTTCTGAAGCCATAAAGGCCTCTAGTTCCATTGAGTGTTTTGTATTTAAATATTTTTTATACATTTATGGAAATTTTTTAATTAAATTTTAAGCTATTAGACATATAAGAAAGACACAGCAGTGGGGGGGGGGGAGATTTTGAGCCACTAATTAGTAATTTCTAAGGAATGTCCCAAATTTGGATTTGCCCAATCATCTCATCCCCAGCTTAGGGGTCATATTTGTGGTTAACAAATAGAGCAATGGCCCCATGCAAACTTCACCACCACTCCAGCCCAGTTCCTATATTAAACAGAAAAAGATACAATCATTTCCAAGCATCAAATACTCAAAATAAAAATACAGTTCTTTTAGGATATTGGTAACAGTACCAGAACACTGGTCATAAAATTAATCCTTAAAGCTAAAATGCCTCACACAAATGCAGACTTGCTCTTTTCATCGGCCTGCATGAAAATTGTCCACAGATAAATTGGGACTGCCAAAAGTAAAAGAAACAGAAAAGAACCCCCAACAGATGATACTATTAGCAGACATACAGATGACACTATACGTAATGGAGAAACCACACTAATGCGGACGTTTATCAATTGATTGTTAACTACAGGTATGAGTAAGTGTGCTTGTTAGTAGCACTAATTAGAAGGCCTAAAGAGAAATGCTTGGAGGAACAGTATTTGTTGCACAAGCAAAGTGCCAAATCAAACTACTAGTTGAGGTATGAAATAGTTGAGGTAATAAATATTTTTTAATAATGTATGATGGAAATATTGCAAGTGTTTGTGTGCTCACAATTTTGCTGCAATGTCAGGAAGATGTAAAGGCCCTATGTGGCATGAATTTTATCTGAAATCTTGAGATTCAAGTAACACATGTTGCTTTCTTCAGAAAAGCTCTCATATGTAAATGTTTGTCTATAGCTCTAAATTGCATGTTGAATGATGAAACCGAACGGTGAAATCTAACAAAACGCAAGCTCCTAGGGTCCATCTGGTTTCAGCAATCAGTGAAGCATGAGCTCAAAGCACCACTGGTTTTCATACTAAAATGTGTTGGTATGCAAAGTAAGAGTTGTCAAGAATGGGTGAGTTTTCATTCCCTTTGAATAAATACCCAGCAATGAAAGTACTAGATTGTATGATATTTCTATTTTTAATTTTTTGAGGAACCTCCATACTGTTTTCCCATACAGCTGCACCAATTTACCTTCCCACCTGCACTGCATGAGGGCTCACTTTTCTCCACATCCTTTCCAACACTTAAGTTGTCTTTATGATACTAGCCATTCTGACTGGTATGAGGTGATAGCTCATTGTGGTTTTGATTTGCATTTCCCTGATGATCAGTGATGTTGAGCATCTTTTCATGCATCCGTTGTCTATCTGTAGGTCCTCTTTGGGAAAATGTCTATAAGTCCTCTGCCCTTTTTAATTGGATTATTTGTTTTGATGCTAAGATTTAGGAGTTCTTTATTTTTTTGAAAAAAAATTTTTTTTTAATTCATTTGAGACAGAGATACAGCGCGAGAGAGAGAGCAGGAGCAGTGGGGAGAGGAAGAGGGAGAAGCAGACTCACTGCTGAGCAGGGAGCCCGATGTGGGGCTCGATCCCAGGACCTGGGATGATGATCTGAGCCGAAGGCAGACGCTTAACCATCTGAGCCACCCAGGCGCCCCTAGGAGTTCTTTATATTTTTGGATATTAACCCCTTATTGAGTATATCGTTTACAAATATCTTCTTCCTTTAAGTAAGTTGCCTTTTCATTTTGTTGGTTTCCTTCACTATGCAAAAGCTTTTTGGTTTGAGGTAGTTCCAATAGTTTATTTTTGCTTTTGTTTTCCTTGCCTGAGGAGACATATCCAGAAAAATGCTCATAAGGCTGATGTCCAAGAGATTACTGTCTATGTTTTCTTTTAGGATTCATAGTTTCAGGTCTTACATTTAGGTCTTTAATCCATTTTGAGTTTGTTTTTGTGTATGGTACAAGAAAGCGGTCCAGTTTTCCCAACATCATTAATTGCAGCATTATTTACAATAGCCAAGATATGAAAGTAACCCAAGTGTCCATCAATCGATGAATGGACAAAGAAGATGTAGTATAATGTACAATGGAATATTTCTCAGCCATGAAAAAGAAATCTTGCCATTCTCAGCAACATGGATGGGCCTAAAGGTATCACACTAAATGAAGTAAGTCAGACAGAAAGACAAATACGATATGGTTTCACTTATATGTGAAATATTAAAAACAAAAGAACAAACAGTAACAAAAGAAGCAGACTCATATATACCAAGAACAGATTACTGATTGCTGGGAGGGGAGATGAATTAGGTGAAGGGGAAGAGGTACAAATTTCCAGTTATAAAGTCATGGCGATAAAAGTATAGCATAGGGAATATAGTTGGTAATATTGTAGTAACATTATATGGTAACAAATGTAACTGCATTTATCATGGTGAGCATAGCATAATGTATAGAATTGTTGGGTCACTATGTTGTACATGTGAAACTAATATGACATCGTGTATCAACTATACTTTTTAAAAAACTGAGTTGAAATGACAATTTTTACAAATGAATCCCAATTTGCAGATTTGTTGAAGGCTATTCCTAGCTTAAATAAAATAGCTTACTTACTAACATTTCTGTTTACCTGGTTAAATTGCAATCGGCAAGTTTTTAAAATTTAAAAATGTGTAAAATGTAGGGGTGTGTAAAGTATTATGGATTCAAAACAAAATGCCAACTTTGGTGCAATATAAGTTAAAATGGTTCACATGTGATACTTAGCCAGTTATTAGTGAATTGCTAAGATTAGAATATTGACATCAATATGTACTGAAAGAAAAGCTTCACCTTTATTTTGAAATACTATCAAACTTTGTCTAATAAAGTATTAGCTTGAACCATATGAAATTGCCATTTTCCAGGTCAAGAATGACCTCATACTGACAACATCATATGGTTCAATCTATTATTGGAGATCTATCACTATTATTACAAGAAATCTCCACAGAATTTGAAAGGAGTTTTTTCAGGTATAAAATCTGATACCTACAAGTCATGTATCACGTTGTCAAAAGTCATCAAATTGTACACTTTAACTGGGTATATTTTCATACATAGATTATACCTCAATAAAATAATTAGGTTCACAGAAGCAAACTCAAGTTTCTCATATAAAATTGAGAATATTTTATTTATGCATCTTATAGTTATTCAGTATTTAATATCTTCCCTGATACTTTATATTTCATCTTATTATAAGTATATACTGAATTTTTTCACCAAATCCCCAGTAAATGGCCCCATATTCCTTCCAATTCATTCCACTGCACTATACAAATACTATGAATGTCAAAAAAGAAAAAGTTAGATTTGGCACAGATTTCTATCTATGCATCAAAATACATTCTTCCCTTAATTCACAGAGTATATGTTAAATTACTGTTCTTGGCTATCCATATGCTCCTTGTATTAGAATTACACACCTACTCCTTTGCTATAGGAGTTTGCATTATCTCCCAGTAGAGTAGACAGAGTATTTTTCCCACCCTGTTGATGTTGGGCTTGTTCCTGTGGCTTGTTTTGACCAATGAAATGTGGGTAAAAGTAACAATGTGGCACTTCTGGGCAGAGTCTCCAGACTCAGCCACCAGGCATTTCTGTTCACTCTTGTGCACTTCTAGCATAAGAAGAACATGCCCCAGAGAGACACTGACCTTTCAGCCTGAGCCCCAGAACAAACATATGTGGAGCAGACCTAAACCCAACCCACAGCCTAGCACCATGCCCAGCCAACCTGTAGCCTTAATCAGAGTCTGAGCTTAGCTTGGGTCACCTGCACTGCAGCCAACATGCAAATTTGTGAGGGTGAGAATACATGCTTGTTTAAAAGCATCTGTGGTTTGTTACACGGCATTATTGCAATGATAGCTGACTAAAACACACACTAACAGTACTATTGCTTGGACCCATGGCTCCCTCACTAGACTATAGTCACATGTCTATACCCAACCGCAAGGGACATAATTTCTTACCAGTGAAATACACACAGAAGTGCTAGATACCACTTTCAGATTTGGGCAAGACCATGAATGTGCTTCTCCCTCTTTCCACTGGCTAGAACCTAGATACGGAAGCCACTCAGCTTTGATCATTCATATGACAACAATGCCCTAAGGGATAATGGTAAAATAGCTGGCAAGCATTCTGGGTCCCTGGATGGCCACCAACATAGACCGCTCACCTTGGTACTGTTATATGAAAGAGAAGTAAGTTCTATAGAACTTAAAACCATTGTATTTTAAGTGTCTTTGTCACAGCTGTTTATTTTTACTCTTAGTAATGGAGTTGGGAAACACTGCCTCCTCTGAGAAATTCTATGGTGTTCTTCCTGGAAACTTAGCCCCAAGCCTGCTTCTCTTTCCCACTGCCCCCTCCCCAGTGATTGTGTGAGCTACCCAATACCCTCTTAATATCCTTCTTTTCTGGCTCATCAGCAGAGTCTGCTTCCAAAGCTTGCGTGTGACGTGGCCAACAAAGAGAAGACATAAAGAGAAACAAAAGCGCTCTGAGCCTTTCCTGTCAAGTTCATGGCCAAGCTTCTGCTGAACTTCTTTACAAAAGGCCTTCCAGACTCCACTGAACCTCTCTCCCTCACTCTCATTCAGGCCCATCTAATCCCTTCAGTGCTTCAATCATTCAACAACTTTTATGGAACAGCTACTATGCACCAGACACTGGGATACAAAGACGAAAGTACATCAGTCAGAATTTACTAGGTTATGTGGCACTAACCAAGGACCCTGAAACCTCAATAGCTTTAAACAATTTATTTCTCGCTTAATCTGCATGACCATCACGTGTCAGCGCCACTTCAGGACCCAGACGGACAGAACAACCCGGAATACTTGCTGGTCATCACGGCAAAGGGCAAAAGGAAAGAAGATGGCAGGCCACATTCTGGCTTTTAAAGCTTCTGACCCAAAATGATACACATCATTGAATTGGCCAAAGCAAGTCCCATGGCCAAGCCTGACATTAATAGAGGGAAGTATATTAACAATAGTAGGGGAGTATAATCTTTGCCACAGAAAATAACAGTGGATATTTGCAAAGAACAACACACTCTACCAAAGAAGAGCTCAGTCTCTCTTTTCCTGTGCTTCTGCTGTTATCTTCTACTTCTCTGTCTGCACTTACCTGCCGTAGCACCTTTAAGTGTATATGTGTCCATCCTTTCTCCACAAGCCTGGGATCATGTCTTAGGCATCATCCCAGCCTAGCGCATCGCCCAGTACCAGGTAACTATTATCTACTGAGATTAAGGGAATAAGTGAGTGGATGGAATTAAGTGCTCCTGGTCTAGAGAAGGTGTGAGATATGCAAGTGAACACCCCCCAGAACAATCTGCCTAGATATTTAGGAAGTACTAATGGAAGGACAATGGCTTCTTCACCCAGAAGGTTCGGAGAATACCTATAAACTGAGATAAGAGTAGGCATGTGATTAGCTTTTATGATGAGTAAGTTCTTAGAGGTGTCATCCTTTACTGTTTGAATTGGTTGTCACTCTTTGAAGGACGGTGGGGGAGAGGAAAGGAGGACAAAACAGCACCGACTCTGGCAAAGGCGGAGCGGACCACCACCATGACTTCCTTGATGGAGGCTGTCCACAAGCAGCCGGGAGGCTCACACTCAGGCGTCAGCAAGCTGCACTCCAGGGAAATGATGTGAAACCTTAATGAAAACCACAACCTGGGCGGACCACCCCAGGGCATTCAAAAGCCATGCTCAAGGGGACATCAAGCAGAAGAAAATACAGGAACAGAATGCCCCACTGCCTAGCCACCTGGGCACGGTTCTTTTCTGCTTTAGCTGCCTCTTCCACCCCAAGTGGCTCCAAATGGCCTTTAGCCATTTCCAAGTATTGAAAACAATCTCTCAGGGCAAGAATTTGCTGTCATTGAGCCACAGGCTCTATGAAAGAAGTGTTTTACTTTTTTTTTTGCATGGGGGGTGCAGGAATGGAAAACAAGATCTCACGTCAAACTTGCTGTAATAATAGAACTACAGAACATCAGGATTGCTGGGAACTCAGAGACCAATCAGTTATACCCCCTCACTTTGGAGCTCTGGGCTGGAATTTTCTAGATGACAGAGCCATGTCTGTGCATATCCAGTGCCAGTGCAGGATTTTGCCTATGAATGGTGCTCAACAAAGTTTACTGAATAAGAGAAGAGTACATAAATACTTGTTAAATGAAAAATATTTTAATTTTAAAAAAGTCTGAGAATGAATGAAGGCGTACAATGTACAAACTGAGACCCAAAGAAACGCAGCATTGCACCCAGGGCTGCATGGTAACTTAGAAGCAGGGTCGTGATTATAAGCCAGACGCCCTGACACCCAGCCAGGGCCTTACACGCTGTAACAAAGCTGTGTTAACCAGTCCCAGCTCAGGGGCTCCCCAATTGTCTCCCCAGCTCCCACCGCTACACTTCTCAGCACGGGTTTGGGGACTTTCCCTTCACCCCCTGGGTGCCTAGAGCCCTACCACCACTTCTGTTGGTGTCCGGAGGGAATGTGGGGTCAAGGGACCTGTCCTCACAAGGTAACAATCCTGCTGTGTAGCCTCTAATTAAAATGCTGGTGGCTCTTTCCACAGTTTGGCTATTGTGGACATTGCTGCTATAAACATCGGGGTGCACGTACCCCTCCGGATCCCTACATTTGTATCTTTGGGGTAAATGCTCGTGGCTGTGGAAGTAAAGGCTTTATAGACCCCCAACAAAAAGCTGGGTTAGCCTAGCCCCCAGCTCACATGGAGAACATGCTCACAGGGGCATGCTCCCTGGGTTCCTGGCTGGCTCCCAGGAGCTCAAACCAAGCCCACCTTGCCCCACCTGGGCCCCTGGGGAAACTGCCCTCCAGCTCCACTGCCCCCCTGTTCTCTTGGCACCCTGACCCGACCCCGCCAGTTCCCAGCGGGAACATCTTCTGGGCCTCCCAACACACAGGCCATGCCCCAGGCCCCTCCAGCCAGAGAGGGCTGGGGCTTTTGAAGTGCAAAGCCCGGAGGAAGGCTGCTTTTGTCTGCTTTCCGCTAAAGAGGGGGAAAAAGAACAAACAATGGGGCATGACACTGGGGACAGGTCAGTATCACAAACATGACCTTGCACAAAGTGCTTGAGAGTCTTCAGAGAACTCTCACTGGTGTTATTTTATTAGAATAAAAACATCTTCAGGAGGGGACTACGCGAAACAGTAACATGTTTCCTTGTATACGTTCTGACATGTTTATTTAAAATTGGTCTCCTGGGATCTGGGATCGAGTGCCACATCGGGCTCCCGGCTCGGCGGGGAGCCTGCTTCTCCCTCTGACCCTCTCCCTTCTCATGCTGTTTCTCTCTCTCTCGCTCTGTAATAAATAAATAAATAAAATCTTTAAAAAAATAAATAAACAAAATAAAATTGGTCTCCTGGGGTGCCTGGGTGGCTCAGCTGGTTAAGCATCTGCCTTTGGCTCAGATCATGATCCCGGGGTTCTGGGATCGAGCCCCACGTTGGGCTCCCTGTTCAGCAGGGAGTCAGCTTCTCCCTCTCCGTCTGCCCCCTCCCTGCTTGTGCTCGCTCTCTCAAATATTTTTTTAGGATTTTCTTTTTTAATTAAAATTCAATTAGTGTATTATTAGCTTCAGAGGTGAAGTTCAGTGATGCATCCATTGTGCATGCACATGAAGTTCAGTGATGCACCCAGTGCTCATTACATCACGTGCTCTCCTCGATGCCCATCCCCCAGTCACCCCATCCCCCCACCCACCTCCCCTCCAGCAACCCTGTCTGTTCCCTAGAGTTAAGAGTCTCTTATGGTTCGTCCCCCTCTGTGATTTCATCTTATTTTTAAATAAAAACCTTTAAAAAAATTGGTCTCCTGACAGTATTCCCACGTAGCGGTGCCAGCTCACTGTGCCTACCTTGGACAGAACTTCCTCACCATGGGCCCTCCCTTAGTCTTTTCCAGTGCAAATTCATGGTCACTATATTGAAAGGCTCTTGCCAGGGGTCTCAAGTCTGGGTCTCTGTCTGAATCAGTCTGCAGGCATCAGGAAGTACCGTGGCCACATCTAAAGCAGAGACCACAATCAAAGGTTTGTTAACTGACTTACTGAGAACAATGCAATTCACCCAACTTTTTAAGAAAATAATCACCACTGCTGTACAGACCTCTAACCGTCTCTCCTTACGGCCTAAATACTCCTCTCCAGTTTTACTCCACGTAAGTATGAGGCAAGGGAAAGAGGGAAGGAGGAATTTCTAAATCCCTAGTAAATGCCAAGTTCCAAACGGTCCCAGGAAAGACAGCAGGGGCAGGCCGGCAGTCTGTCTCTCCTTATGTTTGCACATTTGCAAGACGACGAAGTCTCTTACAACCAGACTGTCTAAAGCTTGACAACTTAATAAAGCCCAGTGGAGAATGGTATGTGAATACAGGGGCTGGTTTTCCCAACAGCAGGAAACAGAGTCCTGTACGCCCGCGTTTCAGGAAAACGCATCTCTCATCCGCCTCAGTTGCTCAGATCTTCCTGTGACCTGGTCTGTGCTGAACGGGCCGATGTTGGACCATTTATAAAGAGAGAAACACAGCCCCTGTCTGTGCTTAAGAGCTAGCGCTTCAGGCACCAGATAGTTCTGACTGCTGGCACAAAATACACATACTTCTTTAAAAACTTCTGCTTAGCTTACCAAAGGGGGAGTTGGGGGGACTGAAGGAAGTGCAGCCCAGGAGCCGCGCAGAGCGGATGATTTGCTCTCTAACACCAAGACGCCGTACAGTGGAGCAGGCTGGCAATCCTGGGGCCACGGAGCGAGCCAAAGTTGGAAGATAATCACCTTGGAAGGCAGAGGCAGCAGATGTTGGAAATATGTTCTATTTCAGGCTTTTGTGGCTGCCCGGGCGGCACTGGCTGGTAGTCAGGTCATGCACACCAAGCACATTTAACTTCATTTTCCATGTAAACACTGCGTGAACTCACTAATCCACAGAGCCCATTTCCCGGGAATAATACCCATAATGAGATTTGATCAGGCACACAATTGTTCCATTGCCTTCCTTACTCCATTATTCTGCTGAAGTATTCCAGAGACCAGGGATGCTATTTTTGAAATGGAAGCAGTGGGCAGAGACCAGTGCCCATCGCATAGGCAGCCCACTCCTGCTCCTTCAAGTACGCTCTGGGCCCCGCTACACCATCGTGGCAAATGGATACGAAAATGACAATGTCCAAGCCTGGGGATTTTCTATTGATTTGGAGGGCACTTTGGATTACTGAAAGCACAGGCAATCATTTCGGAATAGGACAATAAGGAAGAGCAAGAATGAGAGGAAGTTGTTTACCAAGAGGCCACCCCCAGATCAAGAGTTCTCTTCTTCCTCTTAGAGCCTCGCTGCCGGACACAGGGCTCCCAAGCCTGAGACCTATTCACCCCTGCAGAGACACAGTCCGTGGCCCCATGACAAAACCCGACTGCCCCCAATCCCACAGCTCTCACGTCTGGTGGGTGAGTGGTGGGTACCCACCCATAGCTGGCATTCGTGAAGCGATCGGTGCTGATGTATGTGTTGTCCCTCCAAATACAGTAACATGCATTTAACTGAACTTTAAGCCTTAACCTGACTTTTGCTAATGACGGGGATTTTAAGCAGTATAGCAGGCTAATAGAGAAATTTTTGGAAACAAGTTGGGGTAAGGTCTCATTTCATATCAAATAAGCCACCAATTATTCAGCTGACATGGGAGCCAGCTCGGCACCCCCTACCTGAGAGAGGAACGGAGCTGGGGTCCTACCTCACTATTTACAATAAAAAGTCCAACTGAAAAAAATCATGTCGAAATATGCCAAAGCTCATTTAAATTATACTCAGTGAGAGAAAAAAAATCAAAATAGTATGTATACTATCATTGTAACTCTTTTTAAAGCACATAAATATGGATAATATTTGACAAAGTATTGGAAAATGTCAGAAGCTGATCTGAGCAAGGAGTAGGATTATAGACCCAGTTTTGTTTTCTTCAAGTTGTCCAGTTAAACTTTTTTTTTTTTTTTACAAAGATAATAATCTTAGAAAAGGAAGGATATGGTCAAAAACATTCTACCCTGACTGTTCCAGAGGTTCTCTGAAGGTAGATCAAGGAGATGCCTATGCTCCAGGTACTGAACTCTGCTGATGAAACAAACAGATATTTAATGCCATTTTTTTAAAGACTCACACCATCTTTGTAATGTAGCATGTTTATGTGAGATGGACTGCTACAGCACCCCAGCTCACATTAGAAGAGAGCACTCTCCTCTTGCAGATGGAACTTTCTAGATAAATAGGTTCTCCTGCACACCAATATGAAGAGCCTTCCCCCCGCCCCCATCCACAGGCATCTGCCTGTCCTGGGGGCTGAGGTGAGAGCATGCTGCCCAGCGCTCAGCCTCTCCTCAGAAGCCTGCGATGCTTCCTTCTTCTGTCATGCCATTAGCCTCAAATCAAGGAAGTGAGGAAAGTGGCCATTTGATTGCTGTTGTTTCCATTTCTAATTTTTTTCCTTTCTTTTTTAAGCAGGCTCTACACCCAGCATAGAGCCCAATGTGGCACTTGAACTCAAGACCCAGAGATCAAGACCTGAGCTGAGATGAAGTGTCCAACACTTACCTGACTGAGCCCCCCAGGTGCCCCTCCATTTCTAATTTTCTAAATTTGACTCGCAGATTTTCTGACCTGGTCAGCTGAGAGTAAAATGTCTTGAGAATATTCCATGCAAGTTTTTCTCAATTGTTTATGTTAAATCAAAAGCATTTCAACAAAGAAACTAAAATTCCCTAGAATGCTGCTTTCTGGAAACTCCAAAGTTTAAGGGCAGGTACAGAACTCCCGGGGTTGGTTGGTTGGCTGGTTGTTTTTTCAAATTCCCACCAGATTTTTTGGTGTGAGGTTTTTGTCCAACAAAGTGGTTTATGTTAATTCCCACTTCCTCCTCCTTCCTCCATTCACTCATGTGAAATTTTACAAACATTTACTGAGCATCTACTATTTGCCACGCATTCCTCTAAGCACCAGGAATATACAACATGAACAAAACACATAAAGGTGTCTGGCCTACTTATAGTGAGAAATCACAAATAAACAGAAAAATAGTAAAATTGATGGTGATTACATTCTTCGTGGGAAAATAAGCAGGGAAAGGAAATTAGGGTTTTGAGAGCAGGGGCGGATGTTGCAAGTTATTAGGTAGAACTATAGGAAACTGCCATCTTGGAGGTCAACTATGACTGACTACCAGCAATTTCTTATCATTCAATTTGCATCGATTTTCTGTTGTTGCAAAACAAATTACCACAAACTCAGTGTTCTTGGCAAAAAGTGCAATGAGTGCAAAGATCCTGAGGCACCTGTGTGCCTGGATTAAGGTCTGTGTAACTGGAATGGAATGAGAGAGCAAGAGAAGAATAGGGCCACAAGTCAGGGGGCACTGTGGGGTCAGTAGATCGTGTAGAAACTTCTAGGTAATTGAAAGGATTTTGACTCTTACTCTGAGAGTTGGGAAATCAATAAAGGATTTCAAGCAGAGGGGACATGATATGACTTAAAAATTAATAGGATC
Organism: Halichoerus grypus; assembly: GCF_964656455.1. Taxonomy (NCBI): domain Eukaryota; kingdom Metazoa; phylum Chordata; class Mammalia; order Carnivora; family Phocidae; genus Halichoerus; species Halichoerus grypus. Next base: position 24,192,926 of record NC_135725.1, read on the forward strand.
ACTTGCTAATGTGTTGAGAACAGTCGGAGAAGTCAAGAGAAGAAGCAGGGGGGCCAGTTAGAAATCTGATTCTGTAATCTAGACAAGAGATAATGGTGATTTGGAGCTCAGTGGTAGCAACGGAGGTGGTGAGGAGTGACTGGATTCTGGATATATTTTGAAAGTAGAGCTGAATTTTTCTAATGAACTAAATGTGAGGCAAGAGAACAAGAGAGAAATCAAAGAGGTCTCCAAAGTTTTGACCTGAGCAACCAAAAGGAAGAAATTGCCATCATGAAAATAGGGAAGACTATAGGAAGAGCAGGTTTGTGTGGGAGATATCAGGAGCTCGGTTTTGGTCAAGGTGAATTTCAACTGCTTGCTGACATCCAAATTGAGATTTCATGTAGACACCGTATATACAAGTCTGGGGTTAGAGAAGAGGTCTAGCTAAGATAGGAATGGGGTCTGCAGATAGCACTTAAAGCCATGAAACTGGGTGACATCACCAGGGAGTGAATTCTAGAGAGAAAAAGTCCAAAAATTGAACCCTGAGACATTCCAGTGTTTAAAGGTTAGACAGATGAGAAAGTATCAGCAAAGGAGACTGAGGACAATTAGCCAGTGAGATAAAGAGAGAACCAGGGCCCATGGTGTCCTGGACAAAAACTTCTCTTTTCTTTTTTCTTTTCTTTCTTTCCTTTTCTTTTCTTTCTTTCCTTTTTTTCTTTCCTTTCTTTTTTCCTTTCTTTCCTTTCTTTTTTCCTTTCTTTCCTTTCTTTTTTCCTTTCTTTCCTTTCTTTTTTCCTTTCTTTCCTCCTTTCCTTCCTTCCTTCCTTTCCTTCTTCTTTCCTTCTTTATTTTTCTTCCTTTCTTTTTTTTTTTTTTTGTATTTTGCTACTTTCTGGTACAAGATGCTCCAGCTGCTCTTATATTTTCCCCATCCCAGCCCTAAAATCAGCTGTTTTCAAGGGGTCCCAGTTTCTTTTATTGGAGAACGGTAATAGAAATCAAATCTAGACTTTGATTGTCCTCATTGCTACTGGGGTGCTCATGATCCCTCAGCCCTCTCAGCAGACAGGGCTAACATATGTATGTGTGCTTATCCATGAATACACACATATCTACAATTATTTCTGTACCTATCTATACCCGCATACGGTTATGTTAAACCAAGCCTAAGCTCATACTGCTGTATCCTGACTCTACTCTAGGACCACAGGGTTCACTGTGGCCTTCCTGTCTTCCTTCTCTAACTTTCCTGCCTGACAATGAGAAATGTGGCTCCTACCAATGGAAGTCATTCTTGACCTTTTCCCAGCAGTTTCTGTGGAAGGCAAGAATTGAAAGCTTGCCTGGAATGTGTTTAGGAGAGAAGGAGAGGAGAGAAATGGGAGTCCACGATTATATGTTCCACAGTGGTTCTCACCTCCTAGCCTGCATCAAAATCACCTGGAAGATCTGTGAGAGCACAGACTGCTGGAACCCACTACCTGAATTTTTATTCGTTACATCGGAGGTGGAGCCCAAGAATTTGCATTGCTAGCAAGCTCCCAGGTGATCCTGATGCTGCATCCCAAAGTGCACTTTGGGAACAAATGGACTCAAAGAATTCTGCTTGCAAAGGAAGGGAAGAAATGGAGTAGTAGGTAGAGGGTGAAGTAGGTCAAGACAAGTTTTTTGGGTGTAGGCGTGAGTGTGTGTGTGCACACATGTGCTAAGGAAAGAAGTAATTAATGACACATCTGTAGTCTAAGGAGAAGAGTCCAGTAAAGGAGAAAATAATAGTGGGGCACCTAGGTGGCTCAGTCGATTAAGCGTCTGACTCTTGATTTCAGCTGAGGTCATGGTCTCAGAGTTGTGAGATCGGCCCATGTCGGGCTTTGCACTGGGCATAGAGCCTGCTTAAGATTCTCTCTTTCCCTCTCCTTCTGCCCCTCCCCATCTCCCTCTCTCCCCCCCCTTTTTCTTTTTTTATTTGAGAGAGAAAAAAAAATTTTTTTTAAAGAAGAAAAGAATAGTGATGCAAGAGATGAAGGTGATAGGGATGGCAGGGAACTGCTGGTGCAAAATCCTGGAGCTGGTGAGAGAGGATAGAATCAGTGCCAGGAAAGAGCTAGCCTTAAGGAGGAGCATGTTCGGTTCATTCATAGTAACAGGAGGAGAGGCAGAGCACATTGGAACAAATGGAAGAAGATAAGGAGAGGTGGAATCTTGTGAATTCTCTTCTGGTTACTTCTCATTGTTCAGTAAAAGAAACTGCAAGTTCATCAGCTCAGAAAGAAGCTGGGGGGACAGTGTTAGAGGCTGGGAATGAAATAATTACCTAGGAGAATGAGAGCGTGAGTACATTCAGGAAACATAGAATGACTGCTGCATAACATCAAGGGCCCTCCTGGGGGTAGTGATCAGGAAGTGAACGTGAGACCAGACAGTGAGACACATTCAGAAGTGCAGGAACAAGTCTGGTATAAGAGAAAAATTGGTCTTGAGCAGGATGTGGTTTTGCAAGAGAAGACAATGCCGCAGGAGAGGAGATTTGCCTTGTTGGAGATGATGAAAGCACTTTCCACTTCAGTTTGCCTTATGAAATATTCAGTATAAATACTCTCTAAATTTATCTTTTCCCATATTGAAGCAATAATAGTAATTTTGAAGGCTATGAACATCATGGAAAGATAATACAATTGTTTTGGGGGGAAAAAGTAGAATACAAAAGTAGGTCTGTCCTCAGATTATACTTAAACAAAAATAATGAAAGAATGTGCACAAATAGGAGGTTAGTCTCTTTAACAGAATGCATTAGGTAATATTCTCCTGGTTGCAAGTAGCAGAAACCTACCAAGATTAACTAAAGCAAAAATCCAGGTCTGCACAACATGGTGCCTACAGGAAATACAGAATGCATATTTGAAAGTTGCAAAGGGATGCAACCCAATTTCAACAACATGAACAAAAATCAGGGATTTAATCTTAATCAAACCTTCACCTCCAGTCAGCTTCTCCAATGCTTCTCACTGCAGAATGGTTTTCTCTCTTTTTTAGGCAATGAGATGGCAAATGTGGCTGCCAAGAGCTTCTAGTCTTACATGTTCCTGGTCTATGTGACTAGAGGGAAAATAGCTCTTTCTCATCTCTGGTCAGATGGACCAATCGAGGGTAGCTAGGTAGCCTGGATCACACAGTCTAAGTGTGACTCGGGAACTCTGTCACTATAACCAGAGAATGGGAGTGGACAAGTTCCCAGATATACTTGGTCAACAAATACATAAAATTGTATTCCAACAAATTTAGATAACTTTAATGAAATAAATTCCTAGAAAGACACAAACTATCAAACTGACTCAAGAAGAAATAGAAAATCTGAATAAACCTATAACAAGTAAAGAAATTGCATTAGTAATTTAAAAACTTCCCACAAAGAAAAGCCCAGGCCCACATGGCTTCACTCATGAATTCTTCCAAGTGTTTAAGGAAAAAAATTGCCAATCATTCACAAATTCTTCCAAAAATACATAAGATAAGGGGACATTTTCCAACTTAATCTATGTGGCCTGACTCTAAAGCCAGACAATAAGAAAATTACAAACCAATAGAATCTTACAAATATAGACATAAAAATTCTGAACAAAATACTAGCAAACTAAATCCAGCAACATATAAAAAGGATTAATCACTGTGACCAAGTAGGGTTTATCCCAGAATGCAAAATTGGTTTAACAGCCAAAAATCAATTGATGTACAATATCATATCAAAAGAATAAAGGACAAAACCAAATAATAATCTTAAGAGATGCAGAAAAAGCATTTGACAAACTAACACCTTGTCTGAATAAAAATACTCCACAAACTAGGAATAAAAAGGAACTTCCTCTTCCTGATAAAAGGTATGTACAAGGAGCACCTGGGTGGCTCAGTTGGTTAAGCCACTGTCTTCGGCTCGGATCATGGTCCCAGGGTCCTGGGATCGAGCCCCACGTCAGGCTCCCTGCTCCGCGGGGAGCCTCCTTCTCCCTCTCCTTCTGTCTGCTACTCCTCCTGCTTGTTCTCTCTCACTCTCTCTGTCAAGTGAATAAATAAAATCTTAAAAAAAAAAAAAAAAAGGTATGTACAAAAAAGCCCCACAGTTAACGGTCAAAGACTGAATGCTCTCCCTGTAAGAGCATTCCACTTACCACTTCTATTCAACATTGTACAGGAGATTGTAGCCAAGGTAATTAGGCAAGAAAAAGCAAGAAAAGCATCCAGACTGGAAAGGAGGAAATAAAACTATCTCTATTTTGAAATGATTTTATGTAGAGAAAATATGATGAATCCATGAAAAAGCTATTAGAACTGATGAACAAGTTCAACAAGGTTGCAGGGCACAAGAACAATATAAAAAAAAATCAACTGTATTTCCATATGCTAGCAATGAACAATCTGAAATTTTTAAAAAATAACTCCATTTACAATATTACCAAATAAGATACCTAGGAATAAATTTTTAGAAAGGACTATAATCTCTGAAAAGTATAAAACATTGTTAAAAGAAATTCACCTAAGTGAATAGAAAGATCTCCCATCCCATGTTGATGATGGGAAGAACACTGTTAAGATGGCAATATTCCTCAAATTGACCTACACATTTACTGCAATCCCCATCAAAATCCCAACTTGCTTTTTTTTTTTTTTGCAGAAATTGACAAACTTCTCCTTTAATTATTCAGAATGGCCAAAACCATCTTGAAAAAGAACAAAGGTAAAGCACTCACACTTTCCAATTTCAAAACTTAACTACAAATCAACAGTAATGAAGACAGTGTGGTAGAGACAAAGAATGATATGTAAGTCAATGGAATAGAATCAGAGTCCACACACCAACCTTCACATTTATGGTCAATTGATTTTCAACAAGGATGTCAACACAGTTCAATGAGGGCAAGAATGGTCTTGTCAACAAATGGTGCTGGGACAAAGGCTATCTACATACAAAAGTATGATGATGGACCCATTTCTCAAATCATACACAAAAACTCCAAATGGGTCATCATTAGATCAGAGACCTAAATGCAAAAGCTAAAACGATAGAACCCTTAGAAATAAAAATAGGGTAAATCTTTACAAGCTTAGGTTAGGCAAAACCTTCTTCAATGAGGAACCACAAGCACAAGCAGCAATGGAAAAAGTAAATTAGACACTACCAAAATTTTTTAAATTTTATGCTTCAATGGAGGCCATCAAAAAAGTGAAGACAATCCATAGAATGGGAAAAAATATTTGCAAAGTATATATCTGATAAGAGACTTGCATACAGAAAGTATAAAGAACTCTTACAATAATAAAAAGACAACACAATTTAAAATAAATGGGCAAAGGATCTGAACAGACAGCTCTCTAAAGATGTACAATTGACCAATAAGCACATGAAGAGACACTCGACATCACCAGTCATCAGGGAAATGTAAATCAAAACCACGATGGTAATACCACTTCTTACACCTGCCAGGATGGCTATAATCAGACATAGTAAGTGTCGGCAAGGGTGCAGTCATTGCAACCCTCGAACATTACTAATAGGAATGTAAAAGGATGCAGACACTTTGGAAAACAGCTTGTCAGTTCCTCAAAGATTAAACATAAACCTTGTGTCTGGGTGCCTGGGTGGCTCAGTCGGTTAAGCGTCTGCCTTCGGCTCAGGTCATGATCCCGAGGTCCTGGGATCGAGCCCCGCATCGGGCTCTCTGCTCAGTGGGAAGCTTACTTTTCCCTCTCCCACTCCCCCTGCTTGTGTTCCCTCTCTTGCTGTGTCTCTCTCTGTCAAATAAATAAATAAAATCTTTAAAAAAATAAAAAAATAAACATAAACCTTGTGTCAACGATACTCAACATTTTTAATCTTTAAAAAAATAAATCTTGGGGCACCTGGGTGGCTCAGTCGTTAAGCGTCTGCCTTCGGCTCAGGTCCTGGTCCCAGGGTCCTGGGATCGAGCCCCGCATCGGGCTCCCTGCTCCACGGGAAGCCTGCTTCTCCGTCTCCCACTCCCCCTGCTTGTGTTCCCTCTCTCGCTGTGTCTCTCTCTGTCAAATAAATAAATAAAATCTTTAAAAATATAAATAAAAAATAAATAAATAAATAAATCTTTTCTTTAATATATTTTTTTAAGATTTTACTTATTTATTTGAGAGAGAGAGAATGAGAGAGAGAGAGTATGAGAGGGGGAGAGGCAGAGGGAGAAGCAGACTCCCTGCTGAGCAGGTATCCCGATGCGGGACTCGATTCTGGAACTCCAGGATTATGACCCAAGCCAAAGGCAGTTGCTTAACCAACTGAGCCACCCAGGTGCCCCCAAAATATTAAATCTTTTTAAAAATATACTAAAAGGGTGCCTGGATGGCTCAGTCGGTTAAGCATCTGACTCTTGATTTCAGCTCAGGTCGTGATCTCAGGGTTGTGACATCAGCCCCAAGCCAGTCTCCTCACTCAGAGCAAAGTCTGCTTGAGACCCCCCTCTCTCTGCCTCTTTCCCACCCCCCCTTGTTTGCACGTACTCTTTCTCTCTCAAATAAATAAATTTGTAAATAAATATTAAAAATATGACTCAGCAATTTCACTCCTAGGGGTATACCCAACAGAAGTAGGCCTTTGTCCCCATAAAAACTTACACACAAATGTTCATAGAAGCATTATCCAAAATAGTGGAAACAATTCAAATGCACATCAGCTGATGGATAGATAAAATATAGTATATTCATACAATGGAATATTATTTGGTAATAAAAATAATTAAGTGCTGATACATGTTATAGCATGAATCTTGAAAATACTACACTAAGTGAAAGAAACCAACCACAAAAGACCACATAGTGTATTAATCCATTTATATGAAATAACCAGAATGGGCTGGAGAGAAATGGAAAAGACTATCAATGGGTACAGGGTTTCATTTGCGGGTGATGAAAATGTTCTAAACTTGATTTTGGCGATGATTGCACAACTCTGTGAAAAACCATTGAACTGTATGCTTTTGATAGTATAATATGTGAATTACAGCTCAATAAAGCTATTTAAAAAAAAAAAAAAAGTATCTTAATCAAGACTTGAGTTAAGACCCAGATCAGAAAAAGTTGAGACTGGAAACATTCCAGGTTTAGTGAAAGGCTATACAGTGGATATTCAAGAAAATTTCCAATTCTTAAATTCAATTACAGTGATATTGCATAACTTATTTTCCCTTAAACTTGCTTTATTAGGGAACTTAGCATTTGTTCAAGCTTGGATATTTTAACAAAGAGTTGTATTTTTATTTTAAAATTTCAGAAGAGAAAAAGATATTAACCCCCCCTTATACCAGGACACCCCCAAATCACCAACTTTCAAATATGTGCTCTAACGATAAACTTGGAGGAGTTACAGAACTCTCTAGAATGGAACCTGTTAACCTAAAAGAACAAAAACACAGCAAAACTTGCTCAGGTTATAGGTCATTGATAATAAACTTAAGGTGAATTAAGTAGTTAAATGAAATGTTGGTGAGATGCTAGGTTTTAACTTCAAGACCCTGGAACTGGACAGCTTTGGAGAGCTTCCAAACTTGATTTTATAGTGCCAGGCACTTTCTCAAACTTAAGCTCCTTTTGTGACTTAGAGCTGACATTAGCTACAACTAGTACAAAATTTCTCAAACACATCCAGAAAATCAATCTCAAATTGTAAGAGAAATTCCAGTTGAGAGAGATAAGCCTATAGCATCTTTGCCCACAAAAGCTTTGAACATGGAACTCGTCCTTAGTCATAATGAAGCAATGTGTTTTAAAAACTGAAATTGTTCTGCTAAACACTAAGTCCTTTTCAGGTGATACTTAGAATCCTCACTGGCCGTGACTGAGAGGATTCATTTCCAGAGCCAAGAGTAATTATTTTCCATCCTAAATAATTCTGTGACTTTCAAATCTCCTCTATTTTTGAGAAGCCATTTTAGTGAAATTTTTCTTTCCTGTTTTTACTGCCTTTTCTGTCCTTGTAAAAATTTAGTTTACTTATACTATTCGTCTCCAAAAAAGAATATGTTGGCTAAGTTTCACTTCGGAAAACTTCAGTGTTAAGAACGTAATCACCCTACTCACACTTGGTCCCCCCTAAACATAGAACCAGCCATGCCACATCCCTACCACTAGAGGGAGAACTACAGGTCCTTTCTAGCTATACTCTCAGCAATTTTATTATTTTTTTATTTTTTTACTCTCAGCAATTTTAAAGACTGAGCCACCCAGGCGTCCCCCAACTCTCAGCAATTTTAAAATGCAAAAGCTTTTTCTTCTTCTTCTTCAAAATTTCCCATAGTCCTGAGCATATTTCTATTAACAGTTTTTCCAAAGGGAAAATACATTTTCATCATTTTTCTCAAAGAATAATTTAAATTGCATTACCAGATCCACTGGGCACGTTTTAGTCCATGCCCTAGAAGGTTGGCAGCTCCCTAGAAAGCTTTCTCTTGTTCTCCCACCTCTCTGGCCACACCTCCTCAGTCTCCTTTGATAAAGACTCCTCTTCTGACTCTTGGGACTCCACAGATCAAGATGGAGCTCTTGACGTTCCCCATGATCACCTTCCCCCTCCACTCTTCCATGTCTCAGTAAATAGCATCTCCACCCACCTGGTTTCTTAAAGCAGACACCGGGATGTCATTCTGAACTCCTCTCTTTCTCTTACTGTCTCCACATCCAGCCAATCACCCAGTTCTATCAACCTACCACCTAAAAGCATCTGAAATGCACCCATTCTCTCCCCCTCCCCTGCCGCCACCCAGGTCAAAATCATCAGCATCCCAGAATGCCCCAGCCCTAATCCTCCCTCCAGACATCGCATTCTCAACATCTTCAACTTTGAGTCCCCTAATTTTAGTTTACCTCTCTTGTACCCAATTTCTAATTATTTATTAATAAGTGTATAAACAGTTTCTGGGGTCCCCACACAACAACAAGCAACTCTCGGACTCCAGCAGGGTCTCGGAGGATTCAACTCAATTCTGACCCACGTTACCTGGAGAGAGCTTCAGATTCCCACAGGTGAGCTCAGTTAAGGGCTCAGTCCTACAAGACTGCCCCCCATGCCCGGCTTCAGATACCAATTGCAAGCCCAAGCTGTCCCCTGTGCTCTGACCAACTCTAAACCAAAAGTTTCCATAACCTCCTCCTTGGGCACAATGAATACGCTAGAGCAGCTCACCGACCTCAAAGAAACATGCTATTTACTAGATCACTGATTTATAAAAAGATACTCACTCAGGAACAGTCAGCTGGAAGAGATGCATAGGGCAAGGTGTGGGGGAAGGGTGCAGAGTTTCCATGCCCGCTCTGGGCACACCGCCTCCCGGCACCTCCACGTGTTCCCCAACCCCGTCCTTTGGGGCTTTTATGGAGGCTTCATTACACCGGCATGATTGAGTAAACCACTGGCAGTTGGTGTGAACTCAATCTCCAGCCCTTCGCCCCCGACTTTGGTGCTTTCCAAAAGTCACTAACATGAGGAAAGACACTTTACCATTCTCAACACTTAGAAAATTCCAGTGGCTCGGAGCTGTAAGTCAGAAACAGGGATGAAGACCAAATATATATTTCTTGTTATAAATCATAATAAAACAAGGTGGGGTTTTTTGTGTGTTTTTTTTGATGATTATTTTTTTCTCTATACCAGTGCTATCCAAGAGAAACAGAATGTGAGCCACATGTGTGAGTTAAAGGTGCTTTAGTAGCCACAGGTGAAATTAATTTTAATCCCTCTCCTTCAACTCACTACATTCAAAATTTTTTTGTCTTGTAACCAATATGAAAATTATTAATAGAATACCTTAATTCTATTTCTGTACTAAATCTTCAAAATCTGTTGTATATTTTGCATGTACAGCACTTCTCAATGTGGGTGAGACAAATTTAGGTTTTCAAATAGTCACTTGTGGCTAGGGGCCACAATATTGGAAACTAGACTGTAGCCTCCCTAATGATGAGAGAAAAAACTAAAGGCCCAAGATAGGAGGGAAGCCATTTTCGATTTCTAAGTCAGCATGATTGTTCATAAACTTGCCTAAGCCAAAAGCCTAATTTGTGGCCCACCACGCATGCACCGTATACCTGCTTTGTGAATGAGTAGCCTAAAGGAAAACCATCTCGTCCTCAAGATATCCATCAGTGCTCCTACTCCCTGCATTCCCTGATGTGAAAACTCATGATCCCTGCCTATCGGCTAATCTATAATCTTTTGAGCTTTTAGAAGATGTAAAAAAAGTATATAACCTTGTCAAAACTGTTCATTCTCCAGAGCACTTTCTTCCCTTTAAAGAGTGTTTCCCAGGCAGCTGTCCTAACTTGGGCTGCAATAAAATGCTTTCTTACTCCTAGAGATTCTACAACGTTTGTTCATTTTGTGTCAACACCGAGAACAAAGACCATGTCTGCTTTGCTCCCCATAGAATCACCAGCACTTAGCAAGTGCCTGAATATGGTAAGTAGGCAATCAACATTTATTAAATGAATGAATAAAACCTCCAAGCACTTCTCCACAGGATTGCTTTCAGTGGAGTGCACGCTAATGTGACATCTTTGCCCGCACCAGAATCCTTCCCAGAAATAACCGCGTTTAATCTCTTCTCTGTATATTAAACTGCTGTCAAAGATACTGTCTGTTATCCTGTCAGTATTTCTTGCATGGGGAAAAAATGTCTATTAAGCTTTTCTAAAACTTTTTTTTAAATTTAATTTAATTTTATTATGTTATGTTAGTCACCATACAATACATCATTAGTTTTTGATGTAGTGATCCACGATCTAAAACTTTCTTTTAACAATTGCTCTAATTCATCCTGATAGCAAGAACTCTATAACCTTCGTTCTACCTGGGACTTCAAGAAAAAGATGCCCAGTCACATCAAATGTATTAACCATTTGCCACTGTTTTATTCCTCGTTTTAATTATCTCGGTTTTTCTGATTTTTTCCACCTGATTGACTAAAAATGTTCCTTTTTGTAAACCATCCAAATCTCTTTTTAAAAAGTATTTAGGTGGGGCACCTGGATGGCTCAGTCGGTTGAACGTCTGACTCGTGATTTCAGCTCACATCATGATCTCGGGGTCGTGAGATCGAGCTCCACGTCCGGCTCTGTGCTCAGTGCAGAGTCTACTTGGAATTCTCTCTCTCCCTCCCCCAGCTCATGCACTCTCGCACTCTCTCTCATTTAAATAAATAAATAAAATCGTTTGAAAAAGTGTTTCGATATAAATTTTTTAAGTAAACAATTATGAAAATTAAGCCATATGCTAGGGTTTGGTTGATTTGCTCATTATGCATTCTCCCCTCTTATGGTAACAGCACCTGTTTGCTTCCGGGAACTAGTCTCTTTATGGGTTCAATAGGGTACCTTGTCCAACCTGAGTCAAAGGGAGGGCACCTGGTCCAAGCTAGGCCAATCAGACACCTTGTCCTTGGGATCAGACCCTTGAGCAAAGGGACGAGACCGACAGAGGAGGATTGAATCCATTTTCTCTAAGTGCTGCCTGAATTTTCCAGTGGTTCCTGCCCCCAGAGCCTTCTGGTTCCTCTCGGTTTCTCAGTCTGTTCTCCAGCCACCTGTGGGTACTGTGGGCTTCCAGCCACCCTTCGAGATTTCCTTTGACTTGAGTTCACAAAAAAACTCCAACTTAAATGCATGCCCTGCAGTGTGAAACCTGGAAGACAGAGCCGGGGACAGAGTGGGGGTGGGGGAGCGGGGTTACTCAGGCAGAGGCTCCCTACCAACGCTCTTAGAAGCATTTCAATACTTTCGTAACTACTGCAGCCCTGGAGTTGGGAACCAGCCAGGAATCAGCCCTGAATATGTGCTCAAAAACAGATCCAAAGGAAACACCTTTAGACTTTAGCAGCAGGTGCCTCGGGGAAAGGAAACTCATTGTATGCTCTATGCAGGCTCACACCAGTTGCATTTTTTACAAGGGACATATTCTACTTTCTGTGATTTTTCTTTTTTAACCTAGCAAAAATGGCAAAGATTTGCTGCTCTCCATGAGCTTCCGGAAGACCATCCCAGGATTCCAGTAAATTATTAACCGGGCATTGTTGTATAAAATGTGAGATCCACACTTTCGTTGCTCGAGATCATAGTGAGAGAGGACTTCAAGTACCGACCTTTGTTTGGACCTCAAGTCGGTACTTTCTAATGAAGTTCTTCTGTCCAGTTAATCTGTTAACTCAGGCAAATGACCCTGTGGACAAAGCATCCCCTGATGGGAACTGAACTACCCCCTCAAGCAACAGGGACTGCCCTGATGCCAGCAAGATCCCGCGTGATTGACCCAAGACAATGATCCAGCTGACCTTCACTGTCCACCTGCACGTACCCACCGACCTGTGTCCCACATTCTGCTTAGCTAAAATTGCAAGTATTGTCAGCACCTTGCAGACAGTCTTTGAGACATCAGTCCACCGCCTTCCCAGTGTTCTTGTTTCGCCACCACTAGTCTCTCGGCCTTTGGATTTCGTCAGTGGTGAGTGGCCAGACCTGGTCTTTTTGGGGACCCCTGGAGCCAGGTGCTCTTGCTTCCCTGTGCCCCGGTTACAATGGTATTAATAATGAATAAACAAAGAGAAAGGCAAGTTCTGGGCCAGCTAAGTAAGCAATGAATTCCTCTAAACTTCAGCTAAGTGGCAAGATGTTGAAAAAGACCCTTGAAAATTGTGATCCTGGCGCCTTTCCCTCCCTTCCCCTCCGACAGAGGTAAAGTAGAACATCCGCAAAGTCGGGCCATGCTCCAGGTACCCCTTGGTCTCCCCGGAATGCCTGTATGGCTGGCGACAACAGGGACAGCTGGCTCAACCCCCGACCCTGGCCACCCGCAGAAGCTGAGCCGCGGCGTCAGGAAGTGAGGGAGGGGAATTCAGAGCAGCACTGTCGGGAGCGTGGCCCCTGGGCCAGGGCAGCAGGCTCCCGGGGAACTTGCCAGGCTTGGGAATTCTCAGACCCCACCCCAGTGGAATCAGCCAGTCGGAGGGTGGGGCCCAGCCATCTGTGTTTCAACAAACCCCCTGCAGAGCACTCTGATCCTTGGCAAGTTTGAGAATCTCTCTGCCTTGGGGCATCTGCTTTCTCTTAAGGGAATGCATTGCTGAAGGTCACTTGCACAGAGGAGCCCTCTGGGATGCAAGGAGCGCTTCACTCTTGAAGGGAAGGAAGGAATTCTCCACCCTGAAGGTCTTCCAGCTAGACTAAGAATTAAACTTACGTGAGACAGATTAAGAGTAGAGAAAAGTTTTATTACATGCTCATGGAGGCCCAGTAATGCAACTGAGACCTAAAGAAATGACCAAGGGAGGCAGTTGTTACGTTTTTCAGACATGGAGACAATAAATCTGTGAGGAATTGACGGGACAAAGACAAGTTAACTTTGGGAGCTTCCATTAGTAAGGAATTCTACACAGAATTTGGGCTGGAGTAGTACATTAGTAAAAAGTAACAGGTGTTGTTTACCCAGCATTCTGGGCTCCCAATCTCCCATCTCTGGTGCCAAGAATGTCTCTGTCTGAGTACAGGGAGGGCACCTTCCACGGGGAGAGTTCTTGCCTATCTCGGGGGAGGGCCTGAGTGTCCGAGTATCTCTTGAGTAACTTTTAAAATAACCAATATGCCAAAGTGGCACATTTTGGGACAGCCTTGGCCCCTACACTCTCTAAGAGGAAATGAGCTTCCTCCTTGAAATCTGGGTGAGAACGGGTATATTCTGGCTGCTGTGGTTTGGGTATTCCATAATGTGTAACTCGGGGACTTTGAAGCCTTATCATTATGATATACAATAAAGAAAAATATAGATTTTTTTTTTTTAACCAGAGAAAAATGTGGCTAGAGAAGGGCAAGTAAGAGGGAAAGTTGGATCTGAGATTGTAACCAGAGGAGCCCAAGGATGCAAGAGCACCTGGCTCCAGGAGTCCCCAAAAAGACCAGGTCTGGCCACTCACCACTGACGAAATCCAAAGGCCGAGAGACTAGTGGTGGCGAAACAAGAACACTGGGAAGGCGGTGGACTGATGTCTCAAAGACTGTCTGCAAGGTGCTGACAATACTTGCAGTTTTAGCTAAGCAGAATGTGGGACACAGGTCGGTGGGTACGTGCAGGTGGACAGTGAAGGTCAGCTGGATCATTGTCTTGGGTCAATCACGCGGGATCTTGCTGGCATCAGGGCAGTCCCTGTTGCTTGAGGGGGTAGTTCAGTTCCCATCAGGGGATGCTTTGTCCACAGGGTCATTTGCCTGAGTTAACAGATTAACTGGACAGAAGAACTTCATTAGAAAGTACACACTGAGGTCAAAATGGACATAGTTGAAGTCCTCTTTCAGAATGATTTAAGAAGGGACTTTAAGTAATAACTCCTACCCCCACAAGCTTCATCCATGCTTACAATTCTATGGCCAGATCCCTGCTCCAGGCACGGCCGCCTCAGAGATTGCCAGCCAATGGGCATGTCCACCTCAGAGACTGCCAGCCAATGGGCGTGTCCACCTCAGAGATTGCCAGTCAGTGGGCGTGTCCACCTCAGAGATTGCCAGTCAGTGGGCGTGTCCTCCTCAGAGATTGCCAGCCAGTGGGCGTGTCCACCTCAGAGATTGCCGGCCAATGGGCATGGCCGCCTCAGAGATTTCCAGCCAATGGGCGTGTCCACCTCAGAGATTGCCAGCCAGTGGGCGAGTCGGCTTCAGTGACTGACAGCTAACACCTCGGTGGTGATGAGAGCTTCTGAGAGCCCAGAGCAGGGTCCTCTCAGGAAGAAGACGGGACGGGCTGTGCTGTTGAAAGGGAAGGTGAGACCTGAGATGGTAAGTGAAGTACTCCCTTCACTGTTCTTCCTAACTCTAACCCCCTGGTGGGGATGAAAGAGTGAACACTAGGAAGGAAGCTAGAAAGTTACGCTGCTTGAAACCAGTATCTTGGGAAATTTCAAACAAGTTTCACTTTGCTTTCAGCGTTGGTGGGATAGTGGTGACCGTAGCTGCCTTCCAGGATTGTGCCATAACTCTTCAGTTCTCCTCAAGAGGCAGTATGAAGGAGAACCAGTCATTCTCTCAGGACAGAAGCTCAGGAGTCTGCCACTTACTGGCTGTGTGACCTGAGGAAGTTACTTAACTTCTGTGTGCATCAGTTGTCTGGTGTGTGAAATGGGGCAATAATATTACAAGTAAGATGCCCAGCATGTAGTAAGTGTTAGCTGTTATCATTATAGCAAGACTTCTGTTACTGAATTAAATGAATCAAGACTTTATAGCAAGCCACTGAAAGACAGGGGCAGCTTGGGAACAAGAATAATGCATTTCAATTCACCTTGTGTTTATGTCTCAGGTTTCTTAATCTAGAACCACAATAAAACCCTGAAAAGGTCTACTTTTCTCATTTGGAGCCTCTCAGGGGGACTGGCAACAGCCCAGGTGCTCCCATGTTATGGTTGTAAACTTTGTGTGGGGGGGGTGGCCTGCCGATCCCCTCACTGGCGGCACCGTCACTAGTAGGTGAAGGAGACACAAGTCGGGAAACCTACAGGGTGGCCGCAGGTCAGCCTCATTCTATACAAATTGCAGACCTCTCCCAACCATGAGGAGTGAGGTGGTCCCTTTGATAAAGCAAGACAAATGGCCCAGGATGGAAAGTCTGAGGGCCAAAAGAACCCAACAAGAAAGGGAGCAGTCTGGAAAGAAATACTAAATAAACATGGTAACAGAAACTGTTATATATACACCCATAAACCATGATGGACAGTTCCCAGGATCCTTTGAGGTTGGGTGTGGCTATGCATCTAAATTTTGACCAACAGAATGTAAGCAGAAGTGAGGTTACACTCTCCTCTCTTCTTCCCTGCTGCCTGGAATGCAACACGATGGCTGGAGCTCCAAGCAGCCCTATTGGACCATGAGGTGATCTTACGTCTGGAAGCCTCTGCTAACAGAGACATGAGCCTGAGTCCCTGACAATTGTGTGAAACTACCCATTCTTCCTAAACTGCCTACTTCCAGATTCCTTTTATGTGAGAGAGAAATAAAATGGCAATTTTTTTTTTTTTTTTTTTTTTTAAGATTTTATTTATTTGACAGATAGAGACACAGCGAGAGCAGGAACACAAGCAGGGGGAGTGGGAGAGGGAGAAGCAGGCTTCCCGCTGAGCAGGGAGCCCGATGTGGGACTCGATCCCGGGACCCCGGGATCATGACCTGAGCCGAAGGCAGACGCTTAACGACTGAGCCACCCAGGCGCCCCATAAAATGGCAATTTATTTAATCCACTGTTGTTTTTGGCTTTTCTGGTACGGGCAGACAAATGTAATCCCAACTATACAGAAATTTGACACAAGTGAGTTATCTAATTAATATTTTTTAAGTTTTTGTGTGAACAACATAAACAGGGAACCTAGATATTGATGCTGGTTTCTGTAGGAAGGGATGGTGAATGTCCCAAATGACAAATAAGGGATAAAGAGAGAACTTTCATAATAATAAAAGAATAATTTCATTAGGAAGATTTTTTTTTTAATCTTACATGTATATGTACTTCACAGCTTCAAATTAAATAAAACAAAACCTGACAGACTACCAGGAGAGATAAACAAATCCACAATCAAAGTTGGAGATTTTAACAATTTCTCTTAGTAACTGATAGAACAAGCAAGCAAGCAAACAAACAAACAAAAGAAAGGCAATAATAGAAAGTTTAAACAATCCAGTTCCCTCCTGGGTATATTCCAAAGAAATGAGACTTTAGGTGCTCCCAAAGACATATTTCAAGAATATTCACAGCAGCTTTAATTAGAACAGCCCCCAAACTGGAAAAACCTATAAGGTTCTCAGCAGCAGAATGGATGAATTACTAGTGTTATGTTAATTAATAGAATATTACATAACAAGGAAAAGACGATACAGTTCATTCATCAATCACACAGATGTGATGTTGAATGAGAGAAATCAGTTACAGAGTGCATATTCTATGATTCTGGGTACATGAAGTTCAAAAATAGGCAAAAATGATACATAATGATACAGGTCAGAATGGCATTTAACCTTTGAGGGTTATGAGTTAGAAGCAGAGCAGAAGGGAGTTTCTTGGGATGGTGGAATGTTCCGCATCTCTATCTAGGAAGTGATTATATATGGATGTACGTTTGTGTAAAAATTCATCATATATTTGTACACTATACTGTATATAAGTTATGCCCCAATTAAAAAAAAAAAAACAGAAGAGGCATTATTTGGAAGTTTTATGCAAATTAACTATTTCATATCTTCCTAAATGTCTAGCATTTTATTTTTTTGTTATAATTATATAAAGAAAAAGTAATTTTTTTCACCAAGCCCCATGCATACACCCTCAAATCCCTCTAGTTAACACTTGGGTGCAATAAAAATGTTTAATTTCCTCTACACACCTTGACATGGAAAGGCTTGAAACCCCTGCTCTGGGTAACAAGAAGCCAGTTAGGTTGTTTGGGCAGAGCCTGGGGGAGCAGGACCAGTGACAGAGTCTACTGGGGAATGGACTGGGGAAGGAGTAAGCCAAGGGAGGTGTGATGGTCAGTTTCATGTGTCAGCTTGATTGTGCCCCAGGATGCCCAGGTAGCTGCATAAACATTATGTCCCCGCCTGTCCCGCAGGGATGTTTCAGAAGCGATTAGCATTTGAATCAATGGACTTGGTAAAGACAGATGGCCCTCCCCAAGGGGGCTGGGCATCATCCAACCCATTAGGGGCCCAAACAGAACAAACAGGCAGGCGAAGTTTGAATTCACTCCCTCTGCCCGACTGAATGAGCTGATCAGTCTCTGAATGAGCCACCGCCTGTTACGGAGGAATGTTTAAGAAAGAGCCATGGGAAAACTGCTATTGAACTTTCTGTGAGGAAGGAAAGGAGGATGTGGGCTTCCGCATCTCTCAGGGTCCCCTAGGTAAGGACCCAGCAGGAAAACCTCTCTCAGGTGCAGTGACAGGAAAGACTGGGCCCTTTGGAGAAGCTGGTTTGGGTTTACCTTATGGTAAATGACTCCCCACTTTGTCCGGCTGCTAAGGAACTTGCAGCCACAGCAACTAGAGAGGACTTAGAAAAGCACCTGTGCGCTCCCCCTCCTGCTAGCTTCACCTTCTTTTCCTCCTTGTGCTTCCCTTTACCCCATTTCCTCAGCGATTTCATTTTGTCTTCTTATACATACCTTTGGAGGCTGCCACAACTCCTCTTTTAGGATATAGGTGGGGCATAAATAAATAGGAAAGGAGATGGACAAGAAAGAGGGAGGTGGTCCAATCAGATGGAGAAAGAGTGCGCTAAGTAAAGGCTGAATAGCCATTACTCCAAAGATGATATACAACCGCCAACAAGCATGTAAGAGGAAGCTTAACGTCACAAATCATGTGGGAAATGTGAATCAGAACCACAATGAGACATTGCCTCATACCCATTATGATGGCTTCTATCAAAAAAGGAAGGGAGGGAGGGAGGGAGGGAGGGAGGAAGGAAGGAAGGAAGGAAGGAAGGAAGGAAGGAAGGAAGGAAGGAAGGAAGGAAGGAAAGAAAGAAATAAGTGTTGGTGAGGATGTGGAGAAAAAGGAACCCTCATGCACTGCTGGTGGGAATGTAAACTGGTGCAGCCATTTTGGAAAACAGTATGAAGGTTCCTCAAAAAATTAAAAATAGAACTACCATACTATCCAGCAATGCCACTTCTGGGTATATATCAAAGGAAATGAAAGGTGGATTTCAACGAGATTTGCACACCTATGTTTACAGCAGCATTATTCACAAGAGCCAAGAGGTGGAAGCAACCCAAATGTCCATCAACAGATGAATGGATAAACAAATATGATATATCCATGCAATGGAATATTATTCAACCTTGAAAAGGTTGTCACATGCTACCACGTGGATGCACCCTGAGGACATTATGCTAAGTGAAATAAATAAGCCAGTCCAAAAAGACAAATACTGTGTGATTCCACTTATATGAGGGATCTAAGGGTATCAAATTCAGAGACAGAAGGTAGAATGGGGGCTACGAGGGGAGATGGGGAGGAGTGTTGTTGTTGAATGAGTACAAAGTTTCAGCTTCGAAAGATAGAAAGTTCTGGAGATTGGTTGCACAACAATGTGAATGTACCTTGTGCACTTAGAAATGGTGAAAATGGGCAATTTTATGTTGTGTGTCTTCTTTTAATTATGTGTAATTTTTTTTGTTGTTAAAGACTTTTATTTATTTATTTGACAGAGAGAGACACAGTGAGAGAGGGAACACAAGCAGGGAGAGTAGGAGAGGGAGAGGCAGGCTTCCAGCAGAGCAGGGAGCCCAATGCGGGGCTCAATCCCAGGACTCCGGGATCATGACCTGAGCCGAAGGCAGACGCCCAACGACTGAGTCACCCAGGCGCCCCTAATTATGTGTAATTTTTTTTTTTAAGTAAAGACAAGAGGGGTGCCTGGGTGGCTCAGATGATAAAGCGTCTGCCTTCGGCTCAGGTCATGATCTCGGAATCCTGGGATCAAGCCCCGCATCGGGCTCCCCGCTCAGTGGGGAGTCTGCATCTCCCTCTCCCTCTGCTCCTCCCCCTGCTCTTGCTCTCTCTCTGTCTCTTTCAAATAAATAAATAAAATTTTTAAAAATAAAGACAAGAAAGACTACCTGAACTTTTCACAAATTTGCTCAGTATGCTTCCTGATCTCAGGTTGAAAGAAGCTGGTGGTTTCATTTGGAATCTGTCCATCCCACCCCCTGCCACTCAGGAGAGAGAGGAGGTATTTGTATCCAGACAGTGACAGTAAGGAAATTCAATCACCTGTCTTGGCTGTCAATAAATATTCAGTATTTGCATGATAATTCTTCTTAAGTTTCCTTTCTTCCTAAGTAAGATTGCCAAACCATTTTAACTGCTCTCCTTGAATACATAATCAGAACCACATTTATGAGACAGGATTTTTTTTCCCCCTTTCTACTTCTCTCAACATCTACCCCCTTGTTTTTATGTGCTTATGACAATGTTCCTCCCACACGCAACTAAAGAAGCACAGATTTTAAAGGAAGTGTTTTACATCGAGGATCCACGTTATTTAACACGGAACCAAAGCGAACTAATGGAGTAAGCAGAGGAGAATATAGGTTAGTGAGTCAATACTATTCGAGTTCATCTGAGGCCAAGCAGTGCTTTGGATGATTCATGTTCCATTCACTTTGATTCAGTCACGGGTGCTTTACACTTCCTTCCAACCTACAGGCCCAGCTAGTGGCTTGTCCCCGTGCCATGGCTTTTTGCAGTTTTATATAAGGTTAAAACTTGGTAAGTGTGGCTCAGATGTCTGGTTTGAATGTCATGTGATAAAAGCCAGAAATTAAACGACAACACCAGGAAAGGGCATATAAAATTAACTGAGTTTCCTGTAAATTAAAAAAGTGAAAAACAGTTTGCTCCACCTGACGACACATCACACCACACCCAAGTACAGACACCAAATTCAATTCAGATGGAAATCACACTTGCTCTGTGACCTTGGGAGCGTCTTTCACTTTCATCTAATTTCTTCCATCGGTAAAATGATCAGTAATAATATAGACTTCTTTTTTTTTTTTTTTTAAGTAGGCTCTAACCTAGGGCTTAACCTCATGACTGTGAGATCAAGACCTGAGCCCGGATCAAGAGTCACTTAACCAACTGAGCCACCCACGCACCCCTAATACTCCTGACTCAAGACATCAAACTCTGTTTAAAAGAAAGAGGCTGCACCGAGGTTACCAGAAGCATTCAAATTGCTGTGTGGTAGACTGGCGGGCTGGTAAAAGTCTTCTTAACCCAGGTTGACCGTCATGGCGGTCAAGAGGTCTTCCCATCATGTGCCCATGCTGGAGACGCCTTCCAAGGCATTAACGTGGGGTTGCAAATACCGTCCACATGCGTAAGCGTTCTCCAGAGGCCTTCCAGGTGCTCTTTGATAGTGTGGTCATTTCGGGAAAAAATGTGATCAAACCATTGGGTTTACATAGATTTCAGAGTCTTGGAATGTAATATTAAACCACAAGTTTCGCAGGCATCCTATTACATTTTTTTCTCAGGTTTTAAAACTTTTTATTTGCAGAGTCAAAATCATGTGTTCCAATAATTAAGATCATTGGAACAACAACAACAACAAAAAATGGCACTGATTAAACTGCATTTTACAGCCTGCAGGACACCTTGGACCAGCTTGGTTTTTACTCTAGATTTCACTGTCATCCCACCAGCTTTCTTTCTTCACCAACATGCAGGCTCTTTTCCTTCCCTGCCAGCCAGCGGGCAGATGGGAGAGACAGGCACGGCTCGTTGTCAGTAGTTCTCCATTCTTTGATGTGAAAAGGGGTAGTATAGTCATTTAAACTTGATCCAACCTCTTTGCATCTTGCAAAGTTAAACAGCTAAAAGCAGTAAAACACGAAGGCAATGCCCGTGGAAGGTACAGTGCATATTGGTGGCGCTCGCCTCATTCCGATTCACCTGCTTGCTTCTCCTGTTCAGTGGGTGCTTCTCTTGTGTTTCTGTCTCCTTCCATTGCCATCTGATGGATTGCTCAATCTCAGCCATACCGGGTTTGTCAGATAAGCTTGCAGAGGAAGCGGAACGAGATGCCCAAGTAAGTGGAGGCCAGTCTGTACAGTGGCCACTGAGTGCCCACCCTACTACATTCTCAATAGTTACATATCTATTTTTTAGAGATTTTATTTATTTATTTGAGAGAGAGAGAGAGCACAAGCAGGGGGAGGGGCAGAGGGAGAAGGACAAGCAGACTGGCCGCCGAGTGAGGAGCCCATAGGGGGCTGGTTCCCAGCATCCAGAGATCATGACCTGAGCCAAAGGCACTTAACCGACTGAGCCACCCAGGTACCCCATAATAGTTATATTTTTTAGAAAGTTGCTTGGGACGCCTGGGGGGTTCAGTCGGTTAAGCATCTGCCTTCAGGTCAGGTCATGATCTCCAGGTCCTGGGATGGAGCCCCAAGTTGGGTTCCCTGCTCAGTGGGGAGTCTGCTTCTCCCTCTCCCTCTGCCCCTCCCCCTGCTCCTTCTCTCTCTCCCCCCACCTAATAAATAAATAAATAAATAAATAAATAAATAAATAAATCTTAAAAAAAAAGTTGTACATACATTTCAAAGATTTTGTGGTTTAATCCTGGAGTATTGTCACCTCACTAGCATGTTACTCTCAGTAAGTAATACAGTAATAGATACTACCGAAATATATAGTGACATAGCATAGTAATGAATACTACCATAACATATAGTATATATTACTGTAATATAGTAATATCTAACATGGTAGCTAAGAGAGGCATAGACTTAACCTTTGAACAATTTTCTTCTAAATTGGTATCAACTAATATGTGCCACCAGCATGTCTATAGCATTTTGCAGTTTACAAATGCTTTCAGCTTCCCTTCAGCAACACTGTGAAGGAACTAAGCTCCAAAATTTAAGTGGTGTGCCCAAGGTTGAGATAGCTCCAATCCATTAATGGTAGCTCCATCAAAATTTGGAATATACTGCAGGAGAATAGAGAACCTAACTTTTTTTTTTTTTTTTGAGAAGGAGGGAGAGAGTGAAAGTGGAGTTGGGGGGGAGGGGGTAGGTGCAGAGGGAGAGGGAGAGAGAGAATCCTAAGCAGACTCCATGCCCAGCAGAGTGATGCGGGGCTCAATCTCACCACCCTGAGATCATGACCTGAGCCAAAATCAAGAGTCGGCAGCTTAACTGACTGAGCCACCCAGGTGCCCCAAACCTAACATTTTTTTTACAGAGATGCATGATTTAGAGAATTTGGGTTTGTTTTTCTTTCAGATCATTTTGTACCGAGGATGAGGAACTAATTTCACTTGAACTGCCATCAAAAAATGATTTTTTGTTTCATTATACTGTTTCTGAATTAACCAAGGCATATATTTTTCAGAGACAAGCATTATTTTATGATGCCAATAATGCAAACTAAGGATTGTTTTTATCATTTCAAATGGCCTGTTTAATAGTCCTCAAGTGAATTGTCTTACCCATTCCTTCAGGTCCAAAATGTCTCAAGTTTTAATGCAGGGGGAGGGAGGCGGGAAAAAGGCTATCAGGATATCTTAAGAGTAAGGGACAACTGTGCAAACAAATAATTGTGAAGTTTGGCTCTTTCCCCACATTTGATGGTTCTTCATTTGTTCAAGAATAGAATCAGTGGCATGTTGTTGGGCATATTTTCACACCATATGCAGATGCTTGTAGAACATGAAGAATGAATTTCCAGGACTGAATGAAGCCAGACTGGAGTAGGAATCCTTCTCCATGGCAACACATGCGTGACATGCTGGTTGGATTACTCCCTGAATGCAATCACCACTGAGCTCTGCCCATCATTTCTGTGTGATCCAACACCATCTGACGGGCGCCCAGCACCTGCCATCACCCTGACTCATCACTGTGAATCTCTGAATCCACTGAAGTCAAGTCTAAGGAAATAAACCAATAAAGGTGTTGAGTGTAACCTAGTACTTAAGCATTTCATCAAAGTGTATATAAATACCTCGTGACAGATATCAGTGTAATCCCTCCCATCAATATGAAACCTTTATCATTATTTTTTTTTTTAAGGAGACTCCACGCTGGTCTCCACTCTGGGCTCCAATGTGGGGCCTGAACTTATGAGCCCGAGATCAAGACCTGAGTTGAAATCAAGAGCTGGACAGTTAACCAACTGAGCCATCCAGGTGCCCCAATTATCATTAATTTTTAAAGATTCAGCTTTATGTTTATTATTTTAAAATTTGTGACAAATATATTTCTTAATTAACTGAAAATTTGGGGTCCACATATTTCTTTTTTTTTTTTTAATTTATTTATTTGACACAGAGAGACACAGCGAGAGAGGGAACACAAGCAGGGCGAGTGGGAGACGGAGACGGAGACGGAGAAGCAGGGAGCCCGATGTGGGGCTCGATCCCAGGACCCTGGGATCATGACCTGAGCCGAAGGCAGACGCCCAACGACTGAGCCACCCAGGCGCCCCGGGTCCACATATTTCTTGAATACCCATTAGAGGCCCCACAGAGAGCAAAAATGCAGAATTATGACGTAGAGGTTTGTACACTACGTTCACAAGAAACACTCACTTTCCCATGAGATGGACCAACTAAAATCATACAATGGCAATTCATTTTACCAATCCACAGAATTAAAGTAAGTTTATGAATAGAATTTTCTCAAGACTATATTTTTTCTTTCATACATTTTCTTTCACTTTTTGACACATGCTAATCTTGAGCATCACCAGTAAATGATTAAAATTATAAACTGATAATGAAATATTTAAAATCAATATTAAAATATTAATAAATCTTTTAATTATATAACTTTTCTGCTATGCATCAAATATTTTTCTGCTGGTAAAGGGATTCCTAGTTGATATGACAGAAATAAATATCAAAATATTGCAGCATATTATATAAAAATGCCATGATGTCTAGTTTCACTCAAAAAAAAATGTATTTCAGCATATACATTAGATAAAAAATCTTGGGGCACCTGGGTGGCTCAGAGCCCGCATCAGGCTCCCTGCTCAGTGGGAAGCCTGCTTCTCCCTCTCCCACTCCCCCTGCTTGTGTTCCCTCTCTTGCTGTGTCCCTCTCTGTCAAATAAATAAAATCTTTAAAAATAAAAATGAAAAATTTTTTTAAATCTTAGACGTCACCAGGCCAAAAAGAAAATACTATAAATAAAGTAATAAAATAAAAGACAAATTGGAAAATATATTACAAACATTAGAGGCTTTTCCAACACAGTAAGAAAAAGAAACAACCAATAGAAAATGGAGGAAGGACAGGAAGAATGGGCATTACTCTGAAGAAGAGCTACAAATACACTGTCTGGTGATTCCTGGCACAGGAAACAGTGCACAATACAGAGTAATGAACTAGGGCTCATTAGACTCTTCACCGCTTGTGGTAAATATCTGCTGAGCCCACTGGATACGTTTTTCACTCTGAATCCATGCCCACCAAGGAGCTTCTGATTAATAATTTGTTTTGTCAGGTTTTTGGAACCTGAATAGGATGAGCTGAATCAGAAATCACGAATGCATAAATTAGCTCTGGGACCTGTACATCAGTCTCATAGTAAAAGAAACTAACCAGCGAGGGAACTAGGGAGATGTTCAAGTGTACATACTTGCAACTAGCAGATAAATAAGCCCTGAGGATCTCATGCACAGCACAGTGATAACGGATAATACTGTATTATAAACTTCAAAGTTGCTAAGAGACTAGATCTTAATTGTTCCCACCACACAAAAGAGATGGTAATTATGTGACATGATAGAGGTGTTAGCTAAGGTTACGGTGGTACTCATATTGTAATATGGAGACGTATACCTGAAACTTACACAATGTTATATGTCAATTATATCTCAATTTAAAAAAGAAACTAACACTTTGTAACAGATTTATAGTTAACAATATACCTTCACATTTGTTACCGATTGTGAGTTTGCATCAGAATCACTTCTCTGGGCCTAATCAACTCTGGAGGCTGAAAGAAATCAATTTTACGGGCATGCCTGGGTGGCTCAGTTGGTTAAACGTCATGATCCCAGGGTCCTAGGATCGAGTCCCGCATAGGTCTCCTTGCTCAACGGGGAGCCTGCTTCTCCCTCTGCCTGCCGCTTCCCCTGCTTCTGCTCTCTCTCTGACAAACAAACAAATAAGATCTTTTTAAAAAAAAATCATTTTTACAGACTTAAAAAGCCAGGAATCAAATCCTTTACTAGTAAAATGTTGATTCCTGAAGAGTAGGAATGCTATGGGATATGCTCAGAATTTCGCACAGGGACAGAGAAAAACAAGCTAACAGAATGGACTTGAAGGGGTCAAGGTGAGAAATAATAAAATTGCTCTCTGTTTGCATCGTTCTTAGTTGGGCTCATGCAACAAACCAGTTCCACTAGGGGTCAGGCTTTAACTTGAGGTCTATGCCAGTCTGGGTCAGTGATGTATCGGAGGTGGGTTCCCTTCTCCCTCTCTCGTCCTCCCCTTTCCTCCTTTCTTCATCCCTCCCTGCTTCCCTCCTAGTTGTCCATTCAGCATGTGTATTTTGAGCACTATACACCAGGCGCAGTATCAGATGCTAAAGATACAGGTAAGGACTCCCACAGTCATAAAGACAAGAGTAGCGAGAGGACTTCAACGAAGTAAATGGTGGAAACAAAATTACAAAACCCATATGCTTGAACTCAACCTTGGTTAGAAAAGGTAATTCGAACAGAAGCTAACCACCTCATCAGTGGTTAATGATCAACTCTTAAAAGAGTTCTCAAAGTGAGGTCCACAAAACCCTGGGGTCCCATGGGAGCTTGAGAGCTTCCCAAGACTTAAAGACTTTTCTAAATAAAGAAATAAACAAACGCAATTTTCTAATGAGATCAATGGTGATATTACAAAGGTGATTTTTAAATTTGTTTTATAGTGAAGTGTGTTAACATCTGGATGATTTACATCAGTGAACCAATATTTTCCAAATAATCAATGCATAATGTTACAAAATCATGGCATGGGTGAAAGATGCATTTAAAGTATAAGACAGGAGATGCCTGGGTGGCTCAGTCGGTTAAGCATCTGCCTTCATCTCAGGTCATGATCCCAGGGTCCTGGGATTGAGTCCCACACCTGGCTCCTTGCTCAGTAGGAAGCCTGCTTTTCCCTCTGCCTGCCGCTCTCTCTGCTTGTGCTCTCTGTCTCACACACAAATAAATAAAATCTTTTAAAAAACAAAACAAAAAAACAAAGCATAAGAGAGGTGAAGGGATTTTAATGTAACAGAAAACACAAAGTTCATTTGTATGGTTTCAGATTCCACATTGCAACTAGACTTTAAGAAACTACTATTTATCAAGTTTCAATGTATCAAAGAATATGGAAGACTTGTAAAATAGCCCCATCTCCAACACACCCACCATTTCTTTTTTTTTAAGATTTATTTATCCACTTGAGAGAGAGAGAGAAAAAGCAGAGGGAGGGGCAGAGGGAGAGAAAGAGAGTCCCCAGGCAGACCCCGGGATGAGCGAAGAGCCCGAAGTGGGGCTCAATCCCAGGACCCGGAGACGAGATCACAACTTGCGCAGAAATCAAGAGTTGGCTGTTCAACCGATTGAGCCAACCAGGCGCCCCCCCACCACCCACCATTTCTAATGCATGTCTATGTGAGGCCATATTTTCGTCAAATATGTCAAACAAGAACAACGTATCGATCGACTGCAGAAGCAGGTATTCTATTGAAAAGTCGTCTGTTAAGCCAGACATGAAAGAGGTTTGCAAAAATGTAAAATAATGCCACTCTTCTCATTAGTAATTTTAGTTTTAGAAAATATAGATAATTTTTTTAAAAATAGGTTATTTATGTTAGCATGTAATGGGTTTATTATTTTCATTTTTAAACAAATTAATAAATATATTTACATTTCTCAGTGGTAATCTTTAATACAGTTAATACCAATAGATATCATGCCTATATGCAGAAGTTCTTTGGAGTCCTCAATAATTTCTAAGAGTGAAAGAGTCCTGAGACCAAAACCTTTCAGCACCACCATCTTAATGGAACGGTGGGAGGAAGCAGAGGTTTCTTCTGTCTCTGCCGATGGGCAATGGAATTCAGTCTTCTGTGGACCGCGAGGAAGGCTGTGGGTGGAGGGCAACCTGAGATTTGAGAAGAGGCCAGAAAGTCTGAGACGGTTGTTATGGGAAACCAGGAGGGTGCTGGAAATACAGTGTGATGGTGTCCTCAGGCTCCTCTTAGGTGCTGCTTCCTTTTGGACACTTTCTGAGGCCCGTGACATGTGTGCAGGGGCTTTCTTGCCTGAAGGGCTGTTTCCAGATGACCCAAGGCTCCTGGCCCTTGCTGTTGTCACAAACCCAGAGGCACGCTGAGACTCAAGCAGAGATGGGCAGGGCATCAGTCTTTTTGAGTCTAGTCATCCTAGTGGGCATGAAGTGGTATCTATAGTCATTTTAATTTGCATTTCCTTCATGGCTAATGATGTTGAGCATATTTTCATGCATTTATTTTCCATTCGTATATCTTCTTCGGAGAAAGATCTATTAAGAGCCTTTGTCCACCTTTCTTTTTTTTAAGATTTTATTTATTTATTTGAGAGAGAGCACAAGCAGGGGGAGTGGCAGAGGGAGAAGCAGGCTCCCTGCTGAGTGGGGAGCCCAACACAGAGCTCGATCCTAGGACCCTGAGATCATGATCCGAGCCAAAGGCAGATGCTTAACTGACTGAGCCACACAGGTGCCCCTGTCCACTTTTTAATTGGGTTATTTGTCTTGTTATTTTTTAGTTGTAAGTTTCCTTTATATATTCTAAATACAAGTCCCTTATCAGATAGCTGACTTGCAAAAATTTTTCATCATTCTGTGGGTTGTCTTTTCACTTCCCTAATGGTGCCTTTTGCAGCATAAAGTTTTTAATTGTGATGAAGTCTAACTTACCAATTTTTTTCTTTTATGTCTTGTGGTTTTGGTGTCAGGTCTAAGAAATCATTGCCTATTCCAAGTTCACAAAGATTTATGCTTATGTTTCCTTCTAACAGCTTTGGAGTTTTAGCTCTTACATTTAAGTCTTTGACCTATTTTGAGTAAATTTTGTCTATGATTTAGGTAGGGGTTCAACTTCATTCTTATTCATGTGGATATCCAGTTGTCCCAGTGTCATTGGCTGAAAAGACCATTCTGTCCACTTTGCATTTTCCTGGCAACCTTGTTGAAAATCAATTTCCCTTGAATGTATGGATTTATTCCTAGACCGTCAGATCTAGTCCATTGGTCTCTATGTGTATCCTTATGCCAATACCACATCGTTCTTCATGAATATACAGGTATAGCATGTTTTGTAATTGAAAAATGTGAATCCTCCAACTCTGTTCTTTTTCAAGATTGTTTCTAAAAAAAAAAAAAAAGATTGTTTCTATATCCTTTGAATTTCCATAAGAATTTTAGGATCAGTTTGTCATTTTCTATAAAGAAGCCAGCTGAGATTTTGATGGAGATTGCACTGAATCTGTAAATCAATGTGGGGGGTATTTCCATCTCAAAAATATTATGTCTTCCAAACCATGAAAAGGAGATGACTTTCTATTTATTTAGGTCTTTAATTTTTTAAATAATGTTTTATAGTTTTCAGAGTACAAGTTCTTTACTTATTTTATTAAAATTTCCCCTCATTATTTTGCTCTTTTTGATGCTATTATAAATTTTAATTTCATTTTCAGATTGTTTATTGCTAGGGTATAGAAATACAATTGATTTTTGTATGTTGATCTTACAGCCTTTGACCTTGCTGAACTCATTTATTAACTTTAATAGATTCATCATGCATTCTTTAGATTTTCTATATTACAAAATCATGTCATCTGGAATTATAGTTTTACTAATTCCTTTCCAATCTGAATGCCTTTGTTTTTCTTGTCCTACTACGATGGCTAGAACCTCTAGTAGAATGTTGAATGGCAGTAGTGAAAGCAGACATCCTTGCCTGTTCCTCATCCTCAGGGAAACATTCAGTAGGATGTTGGCCGTGGGGCTCCAGAAATGCCCTTTGTCAGGTTGAGAATTTTGTATTCCTAGTTCGTGGAGTATTTTGATTGTGAAGAGATGTTGAATTTTGTCCGATACTTTTTACTGCATCTACTGAGATAACAGAAATCATTTTGCCTTTGTGTAAACCTTGTTCTGGACCTGTCAAGTGACCCTTTCTAGTTAATAAGATGTGAAGCAAGTACACGGCATTAGCTCCAGGAGAGCACGTAACAGGCTCCTTGGGGGATTAGCCATGATCCTGGATTTGGTCTGTGAAGTTCTCCCATGCATCTGTTTGTTTTAAATATTTTATTTATTTATTTGAGGGAGAGAGAGAGAGAACATGGAGGGGGGGGGCGGTAAGGGGCAGAGGGAGAAGAAGAAGCAGGCTCCCCACTGAGCAGGGAGCCTGACAAGGGGCTTGATCCCAGGACCCTGGGACCTGAGCCAAAGGCAGAGGCTTAACCGGCTGAGCCACCCAGGTGCCCCTGCCATGCATCTATTTGAATTCCCAAAATTGAATCAGTATCAAGGACTCTTCTGGACTGGAAGAGGTACAGATGTCACCTCTTAATGAGATATGTCGGATTTGTAAGGCATCTTTTATGGGAATATCTGCCCAACAAAAAGGTGCAATTCAGCTCTCAAGGGCACCTCTGAGTTCTGCCCTGGAAGCAAGCACAGGATTATTTCACTGACCTGAGAGCAGAAATGCTGGGTATCTTGCCTTTGCCCCAGCAGATAACTCTCCACCTTTCTCTTCCCTGCTCTGTGCCTGGGAGATGGGTATGAATGAGCCAACTCAACAGACTCCCTAACTCTGCCTTCCAGTTAGGTTTGGACAGTGGGGTTTTGTCACTAGCAGAAGATCAGAAGGCAAGAGAAGGGGAGGTCATTTATTCTCCTGGTTTCCTCCTTTGGGCCAACAAGGGGCATCTGTCTTTCTCTTCCTAAGGCTATTTTTCCTGTCAGTTACTGGAAACGATACTGCCCCTTGATGCTTTAACTGACCCTACCTGCATCTCTGTAAACAGTCCCTTTGTTAAACCCTTTTCAAACAACCTAACTTGAGTGTGCTGCTTCCTGCTACCACCCTGACTAGTAAAGCATATTTGAGGTTCTTGAACATATCTTGAGAGGGAAATCTGGGGAGAAAAACCATACTTTCTCCTACTCATTCTGTTTTGAACTTTGAAAGAAATGTGAACTTATTTATTTATTTATTTTTGCCCAAGCCAAAAAGCAAAGCACAAGCTACAGCATTTGCTTGCATCTATTTCCCACCTACCTGGCAGCATCTGGAGGGTAATATTCATATTTGGAGTCCTGGGGACGGTAGATGTTCAAGGTATGTTCATCAGCCATAACTGAATTGTAAGACCTTAGGCAGGTCACCTCCTCTCCAGGTCTCAACTTCTTCATCTGTAAATGCGTATCCAGGAACACCCACTCCGGCTAAGTAGGAATAAAACAAAGTTAGTACAGGGCTAATTGAAATACTCATTAGATAAGTGCTTTATGTCAGCTTTATTGTTTTCGAGGACACAGTAATTAATATGAACTTGGGTAACAAGGGAAGTTGGACAGAATGTCGTTGGAAGTGCTTTTAATCAAATATTTTAAGTGACACATAATTAACACACTGTTCTAAAGCAAATGGGCCCTTCACAAGGATAGTCGTTCCCCTTAAGTAATTTACCGGAGAATAGGAGCCAGATTAAATAGCAGGGCCATACAGACACGACATGTGCCACTATGGTCCAATCCATATACGACACCAAAAGATGTCCGCCTCCTATTCTTGTAACAAAACGCCAGGTTACGATAGGCTGTCTACAGCATGATCCCAATTTCATAAAGTATTCATACCCACCTGTCTATACGGGAGGAGGGATAATTTTAAGAATGGATGTTTACACTTATGACGAAAACCAAATAAATAAAGTGATTCTTTTAAAAAGGAATGGATGTTTTTTGCTGCATGGTGTGGGAAAGTGTGAATTTATTTTCTGCTTATTCTTTCTACAATTAAAAAAAAAAAAAAGAGCTACTTTCATTGGTGGAAGAGGACGAGGGCGAGGCTCTCCGGCAGGGGTCTGGGGGAGGAGGACGGTAGGCGGAGAAGAGCTGGGGGCTGGCTGCACTTCCCCCCTACTGCAGGGAACGGGGCGGGGCGCGGAGCGGGGGGGCGGGGCGCGGAGCGGGGGGGCGGGGCGCGGAGCGGGGGGGCGGGGCGCGGAGCGGGGGGGCGGGGCGGAGCAGCGCAGCGGGGGCGGAGCAGCGCAGGTCGCCCGCCGCTCGGTCGTCCGTGGCCGGGAAGGCGGGGCGGTCGGGCCCCGGAAGGCGGCTGGAAGGAGCCGGACTCCGGGCCATGGCGGTGCCGGGCGCGCTGCTGGTGATGGGCGTGAGCGGCTCGGGGAAGTAGGTCTGGGAGGGCGGGGGGTCGCGGGGGGCGCACTGGAGGAGGCGGCGCGCGCGGCGGAGGCCGGAGCCGTCACCGTTCCGGGCCCGCGGGGTACGCAGGGTTCTGGGGAACCTCCAG
Organism: Halichoerus grypus; assembly: GCF_964656455.1. Taxonomy (NCBI): domain Eukaryota; kingdom Metazoa; phylum Chordata; class Mammalia; order Carnivora; family Phocidae; genus Halichoerus; species Halichoerus grypus. The sequence goes on from NC_135725.1 coordinate 24,225,052, forward strand.
CTTCCCTTTGCAGATGAGGAAGCTGAGGCCCGGGGCACCTGCTCCGTCTCCCCACCCTCCAACCTGCCCGTCCCGGGGCGCCGAGACCCGGGTTCTCCATCGACGCCCGAGAAGCTCTAGCGAAAGCCCTTTGTGAAGAGGCGCCTGCTGGGGCGCCGCCCGCGGTGGCTCCGGCGGTCACTAGGGCCGGTGTTTGGGAGTCTCTTGTCAGAACGCGGTGGCAGGGTGCGAGGCCCAAAGCACAGGGCAAACCTCGCCCCAGTCTCCCACAGACCTTGTCAGGCTGGGCAGAGCGGCAGCTCCCTCCTGCCGGCCTTTCGTGATGAGTTTTTAGAAAGGCAGTTTCACCTGCTGGTCTGTTTTCTCTGTGCTGCGATCAGCGTTTATCAGCTTTACCTGGAAGGAGTCACTGTTAATAAGGAGTCACAAAACCCCCTAAGGATTTGCAAGGAGGAACACCGGATGCCACAAAGCCTCTGCCCAGCCCAGTCTGACCAACCTGGGGGCTGGGAGCTAGACTTTGGCTTTCTGATTAGACCAAACTCTAACTGTGCCCTTTACCGGAAAAAGCAGCTACTGCAGCATTCCGCCACAGGCCCAAAAGACAGATCTTAATCAAGTGAAATATCGTAACTTCAAAGGCCTATAGTACCCTTCTAGAATTTTCTGAACCACGAACTGCTTGTGTGGTCAAGTATATATTAAAGACTCTTTCTTGCTCCAGGTAGGAATGTTTAGGTTTTCCAAAATTATTGTGGCATTTTTAGCTTCATCTCTTGAGAAATTAAAATAATTTGGGGAGTCTTGGAATAAAAGTAACATAAAACATGGAGCCTGAAAATCCTTAGCTGTTGTATGAGTTGAAGAAGTTGAATGTAAGACTGCTTCTATGGTGTGATGTAGTGGATGTCAGGAGCCCAGGGTCTTGGTTCTGCTGCTCCTGCCTGCTTGTGTGAGCTTGGACAATTTATGTACCCCTCTGTGCCTTGGATCAGATTGGGGGGGGGGGTCTGAACCATATGCTTTATATGGTTATGATATTCATGCATTCAGTAATTATTTATAGAGCTTGATCCTGACTCCGTGTCACTGATATATAATGAATAGGACAGATAAAATCCCTGCCCTCAAAAGAGTTTACATTCTAGTATGGGAAACAGACAGGAAGTGAATAAATACATGTACATAGTGTGGTAGGCAGTGGGAGGTGCTCCAAGGGGAAAATAAAGGAGAGTAAGTAGAACAAAGAAGAGCAGGCAGGATGGTGAGGGAAGGCTCTCAGAGGCCGTGGTATCTGAGCACAGGAAGTGAGGGACTAGCCTGGTGGCTAGCTAGGGAAAGGGCAGTATAGACAAAGGGAATGTAGCAAGTGCAAAGGCCCGGAGGCTTTGTTTCATTGTGGATTACCAGGGAAGCCACTGTGCTGAGTAATGGGAGATGAGGTCAGAGAAACAATGAAGGCGAGGAGAAGTGGTCATATGCCGGAGATATTCTGAAGGCAGAACCAGAAAGATGTTTCGATGGACTGAATGTGCGGCATGAGAGAGGGAGAAAGGTGTCAAGGATGACTTTGGGATTTTTGGCTTGGGTAACTAAAAGAAGGGAGTTACTACTGACTGGTGGGGAAGCAGTAGGCAGGGCAGGTTTGGGAAGAAAAATAGCAGAAGCTCAATGTGGGATGTGGTGAATTGCCTATCAGTCATTTGAGTGGGTTGGTCAAGTGGTTGATTGGATATCCAAGTCCAGAGTTCAGGAGAGGAACTTTAGATATAAATGTAGGAATCCTTGGTGCGCAGATATATTTAAAGACATAAGATGTTGAGATCACTGAGGGGGTGAGTAAAGATCAAGAAGCTGGCCAAGGACTGAGCCCTGGGCCCTCTGACCGTTGCTGACAGACTGAGTAATAAAATGAGAATGATTATATCGATCAACAGATGTAGCAACATTGAGTTCTTTGGTGACTTTTGTGAGCCCTTGTTAGGGCCTTGCTGGATTTTAAATTATACTCCATAACATTTGAGAGGAAAAAATGTCTCAAGAAAACAACAGTCTCAAACCGGAAAGAATGTAGTTAAACCATTGTTAGAACAACAATGTGAAGCATTTACTTATTTACTATGTTTATTGCCTCCCCCTCTCCTACCTGAATGCAAGGGATCTTTTTGTTTACTGCCCTGTCTAGAACAATGCCTGGCATGTAGTAGATGCTCAAAAAATATTTGCTGCCTCAATGGATGAATGAACAAATGAATGAAGGGAGCTATTTGAATAGGTGGCAGTGTTAGTTTTCTTTATGTTTTAACAGCCTTTGTGAAGACACCCTCAGTTTCTGGCCTTTTGAATATCTTTTGCATTTAATCTGTGCCCCAGCCAACCACCACTGTCCTACAGACTTTTTCAGTCTCCTTGATCCTGATTTAGACCAACCTGCTTAGAGACCTTTGGGCTCCAGACTGGCTTGTAATGCTTGCTCCAACCAGTCTCCTCTGAGCCGAGCACTGTGCCTGGGGTTCCTGTCTGTGTCCATGTCAAGTCCTGCTGTTCTCTAGTTCAGGAGGTTTGCATAAGCAGTAGACAGTGGCTTTTCCTTTTCCTTCAGTCTCCTCCCTGCCAGTCTACACCCAAATCTGGTTAGCTCTTTTTTTTTTGTTTTGTTTTATCAGTGCTTTTTATTATTATTATTTTTTGTATTAACATATACTGTATTTGTTTCAGGGGTACAGGTCTGTGATTCATCAGTCTTATACAATTCACAGCACTCACCATAGCACATACCCTCCCCAATGTCCATCACCCAGCCATTCCATCCCTCCCACCCCCCCCCCCACTCCAGCAACCCTCAGTTTGTTTCCTGAGATTAAGAGGGTCTCATTGTTTTTCTCCCTTTCTGGTTTCGTCTTGTTTCATTTTTCTGTCCCTTCCCCTATGATCCTTTGTTTTGTTTCTCAAAGTCCTCGTATCAGTGAGATCATATGATAATTGTCCTTCTCTGACTGACTTATTTCGCTTAGCATAAGACCCTCTAGTTCCATCCACGTCATTGCAAGTGGCAAGACTTTTTTTTTTGATGGCTGCATAATATTCCATTGTATATATATATACACCACATCTTCTTTATCCATTCATCTGTTGATGGACATCTTGGCTCTTTCCATAGTTTGGCTATTGTGGACATTGCTGCTATAAACGTTGGAGTGCACATACCCCTTTGGATCATTACATTTGTATCTTTGGGGTAAATACCCAGTAGTGCAATTGCTGGGTCGTATGGTAGCTCTATTTTCAACTTTTTGAGGAACCTCCATACTGTTTTCCAGAGTGGCTGCACCAGCTTGCATTGCCACCAACAGTGTAGGAGGGTTCCCCTTTCTCCACATCCCCACCAAGATCTGTTGTTTCCTGACTTGTTAATTTTAGCCATTCTGACTGGTGTGAGGTGGTATCTCATTGAGGTTTTGATTTGGATTTCCCTGATGCCGAGCGATGTTGAGGACCTTTTCATGTGTCTGTTGGCCATTTGGATGTCTTCTTTGCAGAAATGTCTGTTCATGTCTTCTGCCCATTTCTTGATTGGATTACTTGTTTTCTGGGTGTTGAGTTTGGTAAGTTCTTTATAGATTTTGGATACTAGCCCTTTATCTGATATGTCATTTGCAAACCCATTCTGTCGGTTGTCTTTTGGTTTTCTTGACTGTTTCCTTTGCTGTGCAAAAGCTTTTTATCTTGATGAAGTCCCAATAGTTCATTTTTGCCTTTGCTTCCCTTGCCTTTGGCGATGTGTCTAGGAAGAAGTTGCTGTGGCTGAGGTCGAAGAGGTTGCTGCCTGTGTTCTCCTCTAGGATTTTTTTTTTTAAAGTAACAATTTTAATTGCTGCTTTATTAAAGCAATTTTTTATAAACATTTCTATCATATTTAAAAGGTCAAGTTCATTCAACTAAGAACCAATTAGAATATGTGACAACCCTAAATCTAATTTTTTAAATCTAATTTTCTGGCCAAGAAATTAAAGCAAGGTTATCCATATAAAGACACAATCCTAAAGATCATAAGCCTTGACCTAGAGAAGGCTATGCAGAACTGGTGGGGGGAAAAACAACTTATTTATAGCTTTCCAGCGAAAGTTCTAAGTTTTGTCTTTTTGTTTTTTTTGTTGTTTTTTTTTTACCTCTGCATCACTGCATTTCTCTTTATATTAAAAGGTGCTAGAATGTTTCAATTTGTATCTTCTGATTCTGTAAGTCCCTCTATAGTTACCCACAGAAGTTAACTACATTTATAAATACCAAAGATGTAACAATTCTCAAATTTTCTAGATTACTCCAATAAAATATTTTAAGTTTTCCTATGATTTGAGTATCCGTATTGTCTCTGTAACAAAGCTAGGGGTCGGCATTATAGATACATAAACATAACAGTCAAAAAAAAATCCACTTTCCTGAACAATAAGAAAAAGCAATGATGGTAAATCTCGAGAACATAGTCAATTTTCTAGGATTCTTCCCTTGAAATTGTGACATTTGATTTCCAAACACATGCCAGAGCATACATGGTTCCCAACTGTACTAAGTAGGTGAGAAGCTGAAATCCTAAAATGTTCATCTTCCAACTTTCCCCAGTCTGTGGTCTGTCTTTGGATCAGCAATAATTGCCTGAACAGCTACTATGGCTTCATTAATTTTTGTCTGTAGCTCTCTGAGCTCTTCTATATGCAGCAATCGCAGAATTTGAGCAGCTTCATTAAGAACTGCATCTCCCGTGTCAAAACCAAGAATATGTTTGTCTAAAGCAACAGGCAAGCCCTCCTCCGTCTGATTTGCTTTAGCAACTGCATCCTGGCTCAGGTGCTCCCGGACCAAAATGCGAATTGCCTTAAGCATTGCCAGGTAATCATCATGACGCTGCATCTGAAGAAGGTTACCCAAAGCCATTACACCAGCCTTAAAATCAGGATTATTTACATCCAAGTTGATCAATGGCTCTGCATTTTTAGCTGCATTGTCAGCATTTTTTGTATTACCAGGTACCAAGTCCTTGTATTTTTCAGCATTGTCTCCATATTCAAGTCTAACAGTTAAACCAAGAAGCCAGTCAATTGCTTCTTGTCAATCTTGAATCTTGAAAGGACAGTTAACATCTTTGAGATACTCTTCAAAGAACTTGGGCCAGTCACTGCTGTGGATGTTTCTTAAATTACCTCTGTCTTCAGTCTTGTAGTGTCTGATTTTCTGGTCTTCAAGCCAAACAAGAAAGTTTCTAAATTCTGTTTCATCTTTGCAGTTGAAGCCAGCTGGGTTGTGGTAGTCAAGGCCGTCAGCTTGCATCGGAACATGGTCCCCGCGTCTCTCTAGGATTTTGATGGACTCCTGTCTCACATTTAGGTCTTTCAACCATTTTGAGTCTATTTTTGTGTGTGGTGTAAGGAAATGGTCCAGTTTCATTCTTCTGCATGTGGCTGTCCAATTTCCCCAACACCATTTGTTGAAGAGACTGTCTTTTTTTCCATTGGACATTCTTTCCTGCTTTGTCGAAGATTAGTTGACCATAGAGTTGAGGGTCCATTTCTGGGCTCTCTATTCTGTTCCGTTGATCTATGTGTCTGTTTTTGTGCCAGTACCAGACTGTCTTGATGATAACAGCTTTGTAATAGAGCTTGAAGTCTGGAATTGTGATGCCGCCAGCTTTGCTTTTCTTTTTCAACGTTCCTCTGGCTATTCGGGGTCTTTTCTGGTTCCACATAAATTTTAGGATTATTTGTTCCAGTTCTTTGAAAAAAGTTGATGGTATTTTGATAGGGATTGCATTAAATGTGTAGATTGCTCTAGGTAGCATTAACATCTTCACAATATTTGTTCTTCCAATCCATGCGCATGGAACGTTTTTCCGTTTTTTTGTGTCTTCCTCAATTGCTTTCATGAGTATTCTCTAGCTCTTTTAAATTGTGAGTGGTGCCTGATGTGTCCATCCCTGGCTCATCTTAGTCTTCAGTGTACTTTCTGTCATGCACAGCTCTGGCTTCCCCAGCCGTGGAGTTCATCACCAGTAGGCTGCAGTATGTCTCCCTTTGCAAGCTTCAGCACAGTAAACCTAATGGGAGAAGTTACAGTCCTTTGCAATCCTTTGGTTACATCAGGGAGGTCTCAGTTGGGTACACATGTGTCTTTAACAGCTAGCTCCCTGAGACCTTCTTCACAAAAGAGAGACAGGACCCCTGAATCCAGCTAGAATGTAAGCAGGGTTTTATTTTCATTATTTTCATATCCTGGGGACTAGCAGGTGCTCAGTATTGGCCGAGTGAAATAAGTAGTGAGTGGATACATGTCGCTCAGTTCCCCCCTTTTGCAGGTGAGAAAACAGGTGTAGAGAGAAAGGTGACTTGCACGAAGCATGTGGCCAGCTGTTAGGTGCTGAGACCCAAGCCCTTCTCCCCAAGAGTGCTGCCTGCTAGGGGAGCAGCAGGTCCTTACCACACGCACCGCACAGAGGGCATTTCCCTCCCAGGCTGACTTCTCATTCCGAATCTTATTTTATTCTTTAAGAGTGTGTCTCTGTTAAACCCCAAACAAGGTGTCAATGCTTTTATGAGCTCCTTTGAACCTTGTGCTGGGAGGTTAAACCCCCTGTTGGACCCCTCCTTCCAGTACCCTCCGTAAAAGCTCATCTCTATTCAGCATTTTTTTTTTGCAAAATATAATTATCTCTAGAACAGGGAACAAAAAACTTCAGAAAGAACTTCAGGAGTTTAATGAGATCTTATATATTGCTTTTTGGAAAAGAAAATTAGTGGTAACTCAGTAACTTTAAATTCCTGGAGAACGCTAACATCATGCTCTGGACTCCAGGGCCGAGAGCATTACCGTCACTGCTTCAATATCATGAAATTACTGGGTTTCAACATGGCGGGGTGGCTGTCTCCCAGGGCACCCCGCATGGTAGGAGGCACGCATGGGTTGGGAAGGGCAGTCACTTGAACCTCTGTGTCCTCTCCACAGATCGACCGTGGGCGCCCTGCTGGCATCCGAGGTAACCTGTTCTGATGCCTCCCAATGGCGAGGCCCATTGCACTGTCTCTTTGCTTCTCCCCCTTGGGCGCCCCTTCTTCTGGCCCATCGTGGTTTGTAAAACTCACCACGGACGTGGTTTGTGAAGCCCAATGGAGCAATCTTGGTTTTCTCCTTGGTGATCACCAAGAGTGATGAATGAAAGGAGTAGCAACCCAGTGAGCAGGGATAGTGACATGGCATCACAGCCTCCCTGCTTCTTCGGGGGGGGGGGGGGGGGAATGGGGGAAGGGGGGCCACGGGGGGAGGGGAAGAGGGGCGGGGGTGGTCCTTGGGCTGCCCATTTCCACACCTGCCCGGCAGTATCCGTAATGGTGGTTGTCACACCCTTTACTTTGTTCTTAAAGCTGGGATGGAAATTCTACGATGCGGACGACTATCACCCAGAGGAAAACCGAATGAAGATGGGAAAAGGGATCCCGCTGAAGGACCAGGTAACATTTGCCGTCTGTTTCCAACACAGACGCTCCAGCCCGGAGCCGCAGGCGGAGCTCTCGCAGCACGTGGTGGAGGAGAGTTGGGGCCAGGAGAGACTATGTCTCCAAAGCCAGGCGCCCGGGGTCCTGCACGTGGTCAGCTCTGGCCCTGAACTTCTCTCCAAACGCAGAGCTAGGCGGGATCCCACCCCACCCCTGCTTGGGCAGGGTCTGCCAGGACACTTTGTCGCAGGCTTTTAATCTGCAGGATGTTAATTCCCCAGGTTCTGTCTTCATCCTCCTCCCCAGGCCTTTGAGCTGCCGCTGGCACCAGACTCACAACCACCCCGAAGCCATAGGTACAAATTCAAATCAAGCCCTCTGGAAACTTCCCATCCATCTCAGGGTCAAGACCAAACAGCTAAACGCCTCAACATGCCCCGCTCCAGTCTCTTCGGGTGCTGTGCCCGCCCTCCCTCTCTCCACCAGGGCCCCCCTGGCCCCTGTCAGTCACTCCTGCTGCCTCGCTCCGCCCCACAGGGCCTTTGCACCTGCTGTTCCCACTGTCTGAAATGCACTTCTGTCCCCTCTTCGTTAACCCTGCTCCTGTTCACAGCTCAGCTCCCGTGCCACTTCTTCAGGGAAGCCCTCCTGGATCTACTGAAGTAAAACCTCCTGTAATAAACTCTCATAGCACCACGGCCCACACGGCCCGGGGCCTGGTTGCAAGTTGGCACTATTTATCTCTGCAACTAGATTTTACTTCTGAAAGGGCTAGGACTGTGGCCTTTCTGTTGACCATTATATACTCCCAGGGCTGGCCACACAGTAAATGTCGGAAGATACCTGTGACTCAGTTGTAAGGGAAGGAATGAATAGCACCTCATTCCTTTATGCACCGTCATGAGGCCATTTCCTAAGGGTCGCTCCCAGAGCAGAGGTGCAAACTGGACTCGCTGGTGTAACTCACTGTAGCCCAAGAGAGATGTGAGGGCTGGGGGCCCAGCCAGGCTCACAGGCCGGGGTGTCCAAAGGGCAGGAACAGAGCGGAACTGGCCGAAGAGCAACGCTGTGGTTTCCACTTTCAGAGACCTTGGCCCCAGCCGTGCTGCCACTACTCACTCTCTTCCCGTTGTTCTGCCCCAAGGGGCTGGAGTCCCTCACCATCACTAGGTCTAATTCTAGGGACTCTGAGTGTACACTTCTGTTTCAGGAGTATGGCTTGAGGTGGCCAAGATTCAGACTTTGCACCATCAAAATTAAGTTTGCAACATTTGACTTCAGAAGATAGGAGGAGGGAACCATAAAAGATATAATAATATCTTTATAAACAGAATAATAATCGGAGCATAATAATGACATTATACTAGAGATCAAGACATAGTACAGATAACCCGGCTCTACCACTAAGCCTGTGTGGCCTTTGGCAAATGGCTTAGTCTCTCTGTGCCTCATTTCCCTCCTGTGAAGTAGGGGTGGTAACAGGACCCATTTCATTGGGTTCTTGGGAGGATTAAATGAGATACTACTAAAAATATGCACAGTGAAGTATCCAAAGCATTCAGTAAATATCACTTATTATTGTCACTAATATATCTATATGAACACGTATGTGTAACATAAAGCATTTCTACCGAGTGTGTAAAATGTGACCGTGCCAGGGTTATTTTTCTCCTTGGTGAGTGCAAATAAAAGTTAAGTTAAAGAACTAAGTACAGCAACCCAAATGGATGGATTTTTAAAATGGCATTTAAACATCCTTCCTCCTGTTCACAAGCGAGGCTTGCTAAGTGGGCAGTCTGGATGGGGGAGGAGTAGAGTTCAGAAGAGGAATTTATTGTATGGAAGAAAAGGTTATTGGTTACTGGAAGAAACATAATGAGTCATTAAATATATTTAGGAGAAACTACAAGTTAGCCAGACTTTAGACTTTCTCTCTTCCAGGGAGAGAAAGAGCTAGAATGGCAGATGGTTGACATTCTTGAGGAGAGCTCAGCTAGGAGTGAAGGTGTGGGTCACAGCTGGGCTGGCAGTGGGGGGGGGTGGGGGGGGTGGAGAGCGGCTCCTGGTCACCCTAGCAACCAGTCCCGCCCCCGTGATCCTGTGAGGAGGACCCAGGGGAAAGCCTGAGCAGAGGTACCGTCTCCTCTGGGGAAGGCTTGGGGAGGGTTCTGTGCTCAGAGGGCTGAGGTTTGAAGAGAGGCAACCTGTGTTGAATATTCCAAGGGCTCCTTCAGGCTATTTAAATGTAAATGAATACAAAATAAACTGTGAACTCCAGTTCTCGGGGTTACACTGCCCAAGTGTTCAGTAGCCGCACGTGGCCCGGGGCTACCACCCAGATGGCGCAGGGAACACTTCCCTCACGACAGAAAGCTCTAGTGGACAGCGCTGGCCTAGACAGATGAGCCCCCCAGGCTGTGACAGGATGTTACTAGTGTGATGATGCTGTTGCTGATAAAGGATCTGCAAGCTGCCAGGCAGTGTCCCCCACCTCGAGCCAGGTCCATGCTGTCCCAGCAGCCCGCAGTGACACTGAAGCAGATTTCAAAGTCTGTTAAATGAGGGGGTTTTTGAGAAAAATTTTCCTGATTATAAATGTAACACTTGCCCTGTATGGAAAATTTGGAAAGTACTGGAAAATGTTTTTACAGAATACATCACTCTTGGTTTTATCTTTCAAAAAATACGAATTTTGGAGTTTGAATTTTGGAATTTTTTTCCTATCTTTTTTGAGGTATATATTCTTTTCACGTGTGTTATTTCCTCTGTGGTCTCTAGTTCATTTTCGTACCAGGTAAACACCGGTCCCTGGCCTCTGCTCTTCCCCGCCCGCTCCTTCCTTCCGCTCCATCCGCTGCCTCCCCCAGTAGCGCTGGGACGACTCAGTTTCCTGAGTTGTTCCTCTGAGCTCCAACTCCCCTTCTCCCTTTAACCACCATCCCCTTCCAGGAGACACTTCATGTCTCTAGATGTTTCCATCACATCACCAAAACCACAGGCCCAGGAATCTTTCCCTGTCCTCTTGATGTTCTGATTGAACTCCTGCTAGAACATTCTAGCAGATGTTGTGCCCACTACCTCCAAGCACTGGGCTGGGGGCAGGGGACACCATCAGAAATGAGATGACCTTGAATGTCAGACCCAGCAAGCAGAGATGCTCATTTGGGTTATGCTGTTTCCTCTTCTCTTTCCCCTAAGACTCTGTGTGTTTGACTTTCATAATTTATCCTATCATCTGTAGTAACTACTCACAGAGTTGAGTGAATTTGCTCTAATATCTCCTTTTCTTTCCAATTTCTGCTTTTGTGAAGAGGGGATCTCAAATCACTCCCTTTCATCACAAATGTGAACACAGAATTTGGAGCTCATGCCTCCAAGTCCTCCTATTTAACACCCTTACAGTAAAGCCCAGCCTTCTTATCAGTCACTCAAGTTCTTGACCACCAGTCAAGACGGTTTCTCCTGATCTTCCTCACCGCCAACTCCCACACCTCCTGCTCACCAGGGCTAAGAAGCATCTGCTTCACCCGTTTACTGAAGAGTGTCTGTACACCATCTTTAACACTCCCAGTCTTGGATTATGCCCTTCCCTCCACTTTTGTACAACAAAAGTGCTGTCAACCAAAAGTTATGGGATGCCTTTGAAACATTACTTAGAAGGAAATCTATGGGCTCTGGAAGCATTTCCGGAAAAATAACAAGAATGGAGAGTAATGAGCTAAGTGTTCAAGTAGGAAAAAACAATAAACAAAAAGGAAGAATGTAGGAAAAAAACAGAAATGAATGCTGAAATTAATGGAATATAAGCCAAAGAAACTATGTAGGTGATGAGCAATGCTATTTGAAGAAAAAAAAAAAAAAAAAGACAAATCTCTAACAAGACTGATCAAGAGTGGGAAAAAGGCACAATGAAGAGTAGGAATGAAAAGAGGGCTGTGAACAAACTGATGTTTGTATATTTAAAGACTTAAATGGGACAATTTCTTAGAAAAATATAAATTACTGTGGGAAAATGGGCTTGGATGGCAGAGATATGGTGGCAGAGTCTATTCTGCTTTTCCCCCACATGGAACTAAGACCTTGCTGATGCTGCAGCTAGCTTAAGAATCAGGAGGGTCCAGAGATCTAACTTTATGTGTGGTCTCTTCCTGCTATCTCAGATACCAAAACTGAATCAAGAACAGAAAACCTGAACATAACATGATGCTCATTAAAAAAAACTGAATCTGTAATCCAAGATCTCCCCTCAAAAAAGGCCCCAGGCCCAGATGGTTTTTCAGAGGAGTTTTGGTCAGCTTGGACCGCTGTAACAAAATACCACAGACCGTGGGCTTAACCAAGAGACATTCAGTTCTCACAGTCCTAAAGGCTGGAAGTACAAGATCAGGATGCTAGCATGGTCAGGGTCTTGGTGAGGGTCCTCTCCCTGGTTTGCAGGTGTGGGGGAGAGGAGAGGCTACAGCACAGGAGGGCAAGCACACCATAGCTCCCTGGTCTCTTCTTCAAAGGGCGCTGATCCCATCATAATGTCACTGCTTAGCTGCCCAGAGACGTGACCCTGCAGCCTTGTCATGGCCTACTTCTCAAAACCACTAAGATTTCTCTGGACTTTAACACTGATGAACATGATTAACTGTGTTTCTGTATAAATAAACAAGACCTGGGAAAGTAACTTTGTGTCTGCTTTAATTTCAGGACAGGATTCCATGGCTCTGCAACTTACATGACATTTTACTAAGGTAAGAGACCTTGGCATAAGCCAGTGAGTAAAGAAAACTTCAGAAAGTAGAGGCAAAAAATACATTCTTGAAATCACACCTGGCTGATGATAAAGGATCCCAGAAATGGAGGGCACTTCTGTCAAGTAATCAACAGTGATTTACATCAGCCAGAACCCACGTGTAATTTAGCTGGGCTCTGGAAATGAACCTTCTAGACAGCTCCGCAATTATCATCTGGGAATCCTGGTCAGCCAGTTGGCTTCCATAAGCCTGTTTCTTCATTTGAAAATAGGGATATAGTTCCTACTCACAGATCACTGTGAGAATTAGTGAGATGGGGCATGGGGGGCACTCAGAACGGTCTCTAAAACGTCGAAAGTGCTGGGAAGGTGGTAACCGAAGCCACCACTGACTGTTCTAGTCACATCTTTGTCTCCACCTCTTCCCACCCCCCACTTCAAGCTGGGGCAACCAGGGAATACGTGGGGTCATTTGTAAGTGAACAGGTCACCAGAATTGGGAGTCCCAATTTGTCTGCTCTGTATCATGTTCTGAGCAAATGAGGTCCCCTCCACCCATCTGGCGACCTGACCCCTGGGAATCCTGGATGGGATGTGGAGAAGGATAAAGAAAAGGCAGGGAATGGCTTATAAATCTTGCTTTCTAAAATGAAGATGACATTTCATATTTTATAAATCTAAAACCATCTGCACCATATGCAATTAGAATATACTTAAGATTAAAAGTTCAGTTTACTTTTCCACACCGCACTGACATAGCCAGCCACCCTGTCTTTGCATAGGCTTCAAGTTCAGGGCTTTAGGGCTTCAGGGTTTCAGAACTCCTACCCATCTGGGTCTCCAACCTAAGCAGACTCTTCAGGGATCAAATACACTGACCTGTGACGGAAGCAGAAATGAAGATGCTCAGGAGAGCAGCAATCAGACATTCAGACCCAGAATAAACAAGCTCTCACCCATGACCTCTGGGAAGAGCAGAAGGCCCAGGTACCTAAGTTCGTTGCTGATGATACACTCCATCCACTGGATCTCAAGTGTACACTGGCCATAGATCAAAGGCAGGCGCCTTCAGAATTCTCAGTTCTGAAGAAAACATTCTACCAAGTACCCAAGCCAGGGTTTACCCTTCACCCTTCACCTCTTTACTTGAGTCCCTTCCCAGCCAGAAGACGGCGGCCTCTCCTGACCACGGACAGGGGCACAGTGGGGGCTCACTTACATGGGCAGTCTCGAGCACGCTGGCTCCCCTTCGTGGTGCCTTGTCACTCTGCCTCTACTTCTGGCTCAGGGTTTTTTCTTAGCACATCCCTGGACGCTTCTCTTATCTTGCTCACCTTGACCACAGAGAGTCTGATACTCCCCTTTTCTCCTGCTTTCTCCAGCTCTGCACTGGTAACTTCACCAGACTCCCAGCATATTGTAGAGTAGGAACGGGGAGAAGCCAGCTGTGAGATTTAAATCACTGAACGCCTTTGGAAAACCTGAGCTGAGGTGTGTGTGGCACAGGCACCCGCCAGCAGCCATCCAGGTCCACACTCGGTGGCTGAGGAGCAGAGCTGACCCTTCCAAGCACTTCCTGTGCACTGGGCACCTTGATAAACTGTTCCTCACAACTCTATGGACAGGTGCTCTAAGTAGCCCCATTTAACAGATGATGAACTGATGCTCAGGGAGGTAAATACCTTGCCCAAGACAGCTCGGTTCACTAGTGGAAGGAACATCTTTACCTTAAAGCCAGGACTGCCTGATACTCGACCACCATTTTGTAATGCCTTTCACCGGCAGAGAAGTAGGACCAGAGTCTTCAACCTAGAATCGACACCAGTTATTTCAAAGGTCCTCATTCTTTAGTCCCACTCCCCCCGCTTTTTTAACAGAGATGTAGCCTCTGGACAGCATGTGGTTCTAGCCTGTTCGGCTCTGAAGAAAGTGTACAGAGACATCTTAATACGAGGAAATGATTGTGCACCCCTGAAGTGTGATGAGACGGGGAAGGACAAACAGCCAGCTGAGGTGAAGCTCCTTGTGGTCCATCTGAGTGGGTCGTTTGAGGTCATCTCTAGACGTTTACTCGAAAGAAAAGGACATTTTATGCCCCCTGAGTTATTGCAGTCCCAGTTCGATATTTTGGAGCCCCCATCGGCTCCAGAAAATTTCATCCAAATCAGTGTAGACAAAAATCTTTCAGAGATAATTGCTACAATCATGGAAACTCTAAAATGAGAATGGCTTCAGATCGGGGGTCCAGAACAATCAAGCAGACATCTCTATCCCATCCCAAACTATGTTCTAGTGTCTTTGCCAATACCGTATTCTAAATTCTTGGGGTGAACAAACCCTAGTGTACTGAGCTATACTTGTCTGGGTATATTTTTAGGAATCTGTGCTCTGGCACCTGGGGAGGAGATAGGAGGGAACTTTGAAAGTAAAGCTTCAACAGAAATCCAAATTCCTGTGACCTAATCAGATATCAGAGGGAATTCTATAATCGATACTGTAAATCACAACCTTATTCAAAACATCCCTGATTGTGTCTGTATTTGAACAAATAAATGAAACTTGGCTATCCTTGGCATCCCCTGGAAATTGGTCCCAGGAGCAGAAACGTGTACAAAATCGACCGCTCACCAATAAGTCCCGTCACACCACACGCTTCCTAATCCTCTTTCCTTGGATCATCTCAAGATAAATAAATAAAAAGCACATATAGTTCATGGATATAAAAAATTGCAGAGGTGGAACTTTAGTGGATGAAGCATGGGACTCACTGACCCAACTGTCCCCACTCATTTCACGGAGACCCCTGTGAGACCAGACTGGTGGCAGCCACCTGCCCTCTTGCTGCTACAAGTCGTCAGCAGGGGACTCTAGACAAGGAAGGAGCACCAGAGCCGCCATGGCCTGACATGAAATGAACCTTCCCCCCCGGGGCAGCAATGGGCCAGGGGCAGCTGGGCTGGGTGAGGCTGTGCGGGAGGCTGGAGGCCCTGGTATGTTCTGGGCCAGCGCAGGCTGCGTTTCAGCCCTTCCCCCAGAGGCTCCAGAAAGAAGCGTCCTTATCCCCCTATCCTAACCTAACCTCTGTCCTAGCCCCAGAATGCAGCTACTCTGCAGGGCCACTGATTAGCCCTGCCCAGAAAGTGAGCTTTGGAACCAGTTACCCGTTTTTTCCCACAAGGGCATGCAGCCTGTCTTGGGAACTACAGAGAGAATATGTGCCGGGGTGCCAGGGGATGAAAGGGCCCTTCTGGGTAGACAGACCTTGCTTAAGAAACCATGAAGCCTCAGATCTTCCTCTCTGCCGGGCGATTTGAGAGGCATCTCCTGCCTGGCTTCAGTCTGCATCAGCCCTCAGTACTTGGGGGTCCAAGCCCTCAGGCTGGCCAGTCCACAGACTCAGGCTGGCTGAGAGTCACCCCCAGACACAGAGGAAGGACCCAGTCAGTCCACTGTCCTCAGTGAGTCTGGACTGGATACCGTGGTGGGCACTCCGCAGGGTCTGCG
Source organism: Halichoerus grypus (assembly GCF_964656455.1). NCBI lineage: Eukaryota > Metazoa > Chordata > Mammalia > Carnivora > Phocidae > Halichoerus > Halichoerus grypus. The sequence continues at coordinate 24,240,778 of NC_135725.1, forward strand.
GACCTGTCATGCAACACAGAGCTCTGGCTCTCGGGTGGATTCCATCAGGGTGGAAGGACAGGGCATCTCACATCCTCTGGCAGAGGCTAGAGTTCTCAGTGAAGGCCATTGCTCACAAAAAAGAACTGATTTTCATTCCACTGGATTGTCACGTAGGACCTGGTGAGAAAGCCTGCTTATAAGAGCACAGAAGCTATTATATGCATAAATAAAAATGTTTTTGCAGTTATAATATACACTGAAATTTCCAGAGTACCAAAAAGGAACAACTGTATTCTTTTTTAATTTTACCTAGAGTTGTTTACCATGTCAGAAAAATCAGTGTTTTTCTGTCACGAATGTAACACACCTACGTCAACCTGCGTTTGTAATTCTTCATTCACAGTGATCAGCCCATGGGCACAAGCACCCATCTGCTCCACTGTGTTGGTCTAGGGCAACTGTGTCCAAGTGTTACATACTGAAACTCAGTTTATCACAAGTTACTCCCTTTTTCTCCTTTAGAGGGAAGGTATCATATTTACTATTTGCTGGGGTAAGTTTTATTAGACATCAGTTTCACTTCTGGAAGTGGGACATCAGAAAATAGTTGTTAAAAATGAAGAGAGGCACTGGATCTCCTGGGGTTGAGAACCACTGCTTAAATTCCGAGACGGACACAGGGAGGCCAAGGCGTGCGCCAGTGCTGCCCTCTGGCGGCCCCGGGGAACACCACAAGCACAAACCGGTCTCCCAGCCCTTGAGAACACTGGCAGGCAGCCATGGGTCCTCTCCCTGGGTTGGGGGCAGTGGAAGGCAGCTCCCCACCCAGTCCTGACCATACCCTTGCTCAGGCTCTATGACCTGCAAAGAAGAGGCAGGTGAGACCTGTTTGCTGTGGCTCAGATAGATGCCAATGATTTTCTCCACCCTGTAAATACCACTTAACCACCCCCTCTGGCAGGAATTCTCCATCTTGCCCCCTACTCCACGGGAGGAAGTTCAGGTTCAACGTTTTCCTTTCCTCTAAGACGTCGCCTGCCTCATAAAGTTGTGACAACTGAGAGTACACGCACGGTGTGGAGACCACAGCCAACACAATGAATGCTAGCTCGTTACGCTTGTCACCCTTGGCGTCCGAGGCCGCGTGGCCACAGGACAAACTCCCACTCTGCCTTCCCGGCTGTGGAGGAGCTTATGAACCCCTGCTAGGTAGGTGAATCTTAAGTCTTTGGGCTCTAACAGGTCCTTCTTAACCGCTGCCAGTGTCTGCTTCCACGCCCGCCCAGCCCGGGGGCCTGACCGGACTCGGACATCTGCCGTCCACCAGCTCTGCCATCAGGAGCCGGACGAGACTGAGCTCCAGGCACAACACTGCCACACAGTCACTGGGTAACCATGGGCAGGGCACCACTACGGGGTGTCCCCACCAGCTGCCCCAAAGTTCCAGAACTGTCAGGCCAGGCCTCTCTAGAGACTGCTCTGATGAGCAAACTATCTTTCAGTGGATGGGAGTGCAAGAAGGGAGAAATTAAAACAGGCTGGCCCTAACCAAAGATACCATCAACCAGATTTTAATTTCTGAAACTACCATGCAAGTTGTTTATTCTCCCTTCACTGAATAGCGAATCTGTATGTTCAAAATGATTGAAATTAAAGTATTAACTCTATTATGGGCATTGTGAATGCCAATAATTACCAAGGAGTAGAATATTAGACATCCAGCCTACAAGGTTGTGTTGGACCTCAATGTAGGGAGGTGTTTTCAACCCTTACAGAATCTCAGGTGTAAAATACAGCCTGGTGCCGATTTCCAGACAATCTTCAATCCCTCCAGTGGAGTTTCCTCCAGTGGCCTTAGATGCTATAGAAACTGAATTTCACTTTCTGGGTTACAGATGGAAAGTCATGGGCCATCACTCAGGAGGACCCAAGACCTCAAGCTGAATATCTAACACATAGCTCAACTAAGGATCCAATCAGATTGTGTGGGGGAAATGTCCCAAAATCGTGACAGTCAATGGTAGGACCTGCACATCTGAATGCCCAGGGGGCCTAAGCAAAAACAATAATGGTGAGATATAGCAGACATTAGGGAATGGTGAGGACTATGGCACAATAGAAAATGCATGCATTATCTAAAAAGGGCAGCCACTACTCAGCTCCAGATGATGCAGGAACATACCTGCATTATACAAGTTGGGTTTATTTGTCGTTGCATAACAGAGAACAGACCTTCAGCACCATGGGGGGAATCTCAGTAAGATGTCACAAAAGGACTTATATTTTGGACACATTAGGTGATTTGAGGGGGGGGATTCAAGGAAGCTATGGAGGAAGTAGGGAATGATTGGGTATCTTAGTAAGGTGAGAGAAATGAACTGAGGCTAAAAGCGATCATTCATCAAGACGTGTCCAGGACAGGGAGGTATTTGGTCACTTTTGTGGAACGGATGACGTTCATGTTTTTCTCTGTGTGCAGGCACGATTACAAAATGGATCTTTTGACTTAGGTCACAGAGCAGTCTTGTAGCCATGTAGGTATTCTGCGAAATTATTCAGAAGGACAGAGAGACCTCGCTTTTAGTAGTAAGGCCAGCTCCTGGATGACAGGCACTGCTTTTCTTCCCTCTACTTGTCAGGAAGGTCTTTTAGGCCTACATTTGACACATTTATCTTGAGGACACAAAACAGAGCTCAGAGGGTTTAACCTGAACTTCCATTCTCAAGAAGTGAGAAATTAGTAGGCTTTCCATTTTAAGTAAAGGGTCAGGTTGCAGTAGTTGGTTACACTCTGAGGTCAGAGGCTTGAATAACAAACTAGTGGATTAATCTCTGAGGATCTATAGCACTTCCTTCTGTAGTTGGGGCTTCTGTGGTTAATCTTTTAAAAGACTACTGAACTGGTTTCCAAGTAGCTGCACCATTTTACATTCCCACCAGCAATCCTACCAACACTTGTCACTTTCTCTTTGTCATGACTACAGCCATCCTAGCAGGTGTGAAGTGGCATTTCATTAAGGTTTTGATGTGCATTTCCCTAATAATGTTGTACATCTTTTCATATGCTTATTTGGCCATTTGCTTATCATCTTTGGAGAAATGTCTATTCAAATTCTTTGTGCCTTTTTAAATTGGGTTGTTTTTTCCTCTTTTCATTGTTATGTTAAGAGTTCTTTATATATCCTGGATACTAGATGCTTAACAGATACATCATCTGCCAGTTCTGTGGGGTTTGTTTACTTGATCAACTTTGAAGCACAGAAGTTAAAGTTTGCTAAAGTCCAACTTACTTTTCATTGGTTACCTATGTTTTTGGTGTCATATCTGAGAAACTACTGCCCAGTCCAAAGTTAAGAAGATTTACACCTTTGTTTCTTCTGGGAGTTTTATAGTTGTAGCTCTTACATTTATGTCTTGGATCCATTCTGAGTTTGTTTTTGAATAAGAATATGAATTGCAACAAGATCCCAGGTTATGTGCATGCACAATGAAGTTGAGAAGCACCGCCTTAAATGACTAATCAATTCCCATTTCCCTTTAAATCCGTGGTTCTAACCTTGGCAGCACATTACAGTCACTTCAGCTTTACAAAATCATGCCTGACTTCACTCAGAACAATTCCACTTAGTCCGTGGTGGGCTTATTTTTTAATCTCTTCAGTTGATCCTGATGTGAAGCCAGGGCTGAGAACTGCCACCTCTTCACAAAGTCTGCACGGAATGTCTTTGCTAGGCTGGTCTGCAGCTACTGCCTGCTTAATATGTGGTATTTGGGATTTCCAGCAAAGCCACAATAAGATTGGGATCGGTGTTCACGGTGACTACAGTACGTGAGATTGTAGGACACAAATCACACTTCAATCACTAGAAGATGGAGGTCATATTGAATGGTAGTATATGCAGGTAGAGTGGAGACAGGTACGAGAAGAGGAAATAAAGAACTTCAACACTGTTCTGGGAAAACCAAAGATCTCAGGTTGGCCAAGAGCATGGTCTACAACTAGCTGTATTTTAACCTCTAGTTACCACGTTCTGTTTGAACCATTATTTGTGCTTGTTCTTTTTCTTTCTTTTTTTCTTGAATGGAAATGGGTTGAACTCTTAGTCTTTCCTTTGCAAATCTAGGACTGCAGAACCAATTCAAACAGGCCAATGACCTATGCATAAGAGCTAAACTGATAAAATTCTTGGAAGAAAAACACAGGAGAAAAATCTTTATGACCTTGGATTTGGCAATGGATTCTTAAATATACCACCAAAAGCAAGAGCAACAAAAATAAATACATAAAACAGATAAATTGGACTTCATCAAAAATTAAATACTTTCGTGCAAAAAACATTATCAAGAAAGTGAAAGACAACCTACAGAAAAGGGGGAAAATATTTGTGAATCATGTATCTGACATTGAGCCGCCCCTCGCGCTCCACACTCAGTAGGGAGTCTGCTTGAGATTCTCTCCCTCTACCCCTCACCCCCACACTTTCTCTCTCTCTCAAATAATAAATAAATCTTAAAAAAAAAGATTCCCTCTCTATACCTGTGCTCCTCCCCCCCACTTTCTCTCTCAAATAATAAATCAATCTTAAAAAAAAAAGATTCCCTCTCTCCCTGTGCCCCTCCCCCCGCTTGCTCTCATTCAAATAAATAAGTAAATAAAAAGACAAAGGACTTAAACATTTCTATAAAGACAACACACCAATGGCCAATAAAAAGGGCACAAGAAAGGGACACCTGGGTGGCTCAGTTGGTTAAAGCATCTGCCTTCGACTCGGGTCATGATCCCAGGGTCCCGGGATTGAGTCCCGCATCGGGCTCCCTGCTCAGTGAGGAGCCTGCTTCTCCCTCTGCCTGCCGCTCCCCCTGCTTGTGCTCTCTCTAATAAAAAAATAAAATCTTAAAAAAAAAAAGCACAAGAAAAAAATCCTCTTCATTAGTCCTTAGGGAAATGGAAGTCAAAACCACAGTGAGATACCATTTCACACCAGTAGAATGGCTGTAATTTAAAAACGGAAAAGAACTTGTGTTGGCAAGGATGGAGAGAAAACTGGAGCCCGTTCACTGCTGGTGGGTATGAAAGATGGTGCAGCTACGGAAAACAAGCAGCTCCTCAAAAAGTTAACAATTAAAACCACTATATATGACCCAGCAATTCCACTCTAAGTATGTATTTGAAAGAATCGAGACGCAAATGGATACTTACATGCTTATGTTAGAAGCATTATTCGCAACATCCAAATGGTGGAAGTGTCCATCAACAGATGAATAAAATGTGGTCTCCCCATACAATGGAGTATTATTCAGCCGTGATGAAATCAAGTACTGATACATGCTACAACCTGGATAAACCTGGAACACATACTAAGTGAAAGAAGCCAGACACAAAAGCCCACATTTTATATAAATCCATTTAAATGAAATACCCAGAACAGGCAAATCTGGGCAGAAAGCAGACTAGTGGTTGCCAGGGTTATGGGGGAAATGGTAAGTGACTGCTTGATGGCTATAGGGTTTCCTTTTGGGGTGATGAAGTTCTCGATGATTGTGATGGTTGCACAATACTGAATGTACTTAATACCAGAGCACTATACACTTTAAAATTGTTACATTTTATTACATCTACAATTTTTACAAAAAAAAAAAACAAAAAACAACAACAAAAAAAACAATCCACAGGCCCTCCCAACAAAGCAGAGCCTATCTCACTAACCTTATTACTATATGCTAGGACATCAGACTAGAAAAGAGACTCAGGCAAGTGTACACAGTTCCTTCCACAGTATTTTACAAGTAGGTAAGTTACTACTTCTTCCTGGGAAAAGAATAAACATCGGAGAAAAAAAATATGCTCCTCTAACATTTTTCCCCTCCTGAGATCATAAGTGTATGGTAGATTAAGATAGTTTCAACAAATTGTCTGACATTCTACCCATCAAGAAGTGGGGCCTATGACCCTTAAATCTGGCCAAGCTTCAACAATGACCATTAAAATATGGGAGAAATGACACTGGACCAATTTGGGGCCCAGACGTTTAAAAAATGACAGCTTTCATGTTTCCTGAAATACTTGATCTTGAAACCTACCAACCATGTTGTAAAAAAGCACAAACAGCCCTGTGGAAAGGCCTGTGTGCAGAGGAACTGAGACCCCAACCACACTCCCAGGTGAAAGCATGTAGCAATTCCAGAGCCATGTGAGTAAGTTCTCTTGAAAGTAAATACTCCAGACCCAGTCAAGTCCAGCAGTATTCACCAAGCCCTTACAATACTGCGGGATAGCTTGTTATGAAGCATCAGATAACACAGCACAGTGGAAATTCCCTTCCCTCTCTTGGAGCAGATAATGTGTCTAAACAGCTTACAAAAAAAAAAAAAAATCTAGCTTCAATACAAAGCAAGTATCTCAGCTCTGGTCTTTTGAGGAAAACTATCCTGGGAGCTCTAGTATGTGCCTAGCTGTTTTAAGCATAGAGTGGGGCAAGCACGACACACTGGTGCTGTGGATCTGGGGCAGGTTACGTTACAACAGGGGGTCTGAAATAAAACAAATGTTAACATGTTCAAATTGGATTCACAGTCTGAGCTATGTGCTTCATCACTGTCCAGTTCTGGAAGAAACCTTGACCTCATTCTCCCCAATCTCACCAAAGCAAGAATGTGGGGAGGGGGGTGCTTTTGTTCCACTTCTGAACGGTTGCCCATAAAAAATATTTCAGATGGGCTGGGAAGGTAATACTCCTCCTGCAGGCAAGGAAAGGCAGCTCTGAGGAAAATGGCTGGAGAGACCAAGAACCCTTTCCCTCACACTTCAGCCTATGTAACAAAGGGGTATGTGCTTGTTTATTTAATTTATAAAATCTATTCCGGGGATCAAAAGCTAGTAATTCTTTTCTCTTTTTACTTTTTGGTAGAAAACAATTATCCCATATTCTCGTCCTAAATCAGCTCCCCCCTCACCCCCCGTGCACACGCACACACACACAATCACCACATTAGAAGACAAATAGGTTATAGTACTTCCCATCTTAAAAAAATACAAAAGGTAAACTTCCTCTACACCACTCTCCTTATCACAGTTATTTAGCCCCCATTTCTCTGATTCTCTTTGCTTCAAAACTCTTGTGTCTCCTGGTATCTCTACAGTCCGCTCTCACCAGAATTTTACCCTCATCACTCTATAAAACCCCTATCACAGTCATGAGCGGGGTAGCTATCTTTACGAATCTGGAGATTAATATTCAAACCATGATGGGTATATAAAGTAAGAGCATGTAACAGTTCATTTACCATCTTTCTCCTTGTGAAAAAATGCCTTGCTTGCTCTCAGGGCCTCTCCAGTCTACTTCATGGGTTTCCTCTCCTCTCCCTGAACGTGAAGTTAGAGCAAACCAGGCCTCAATCCTCACAAAGTGTGTTTATCAACATTCTCTACAATTCATCTGGTCAAGATTTCTCAACCGTAGCACTGTAACATTCTGGACCAGATAAATCTGTTGTGGGAGCTGTCCTGTGCATCTCAGGATGTTTAGTAGCATCCTTGACCTCCACTCACTAAATGCCCATAGCAGCCCCAATCATGATGTCAAGAACGTGTCTCCATGGTGCCTGGGTGGCTCAGACATTAGGGCGTCTGCCTTCGGCTTGGGTCATGATCTCCAGGTCCCGGGATGGAGCCCCGCATCAGGCTCTCGGCTCAGTAGGTAGTCTGCTCCTCCCTCTCCCTCTGCTTCTCCTTCTGCTTCTGCTTCTGCTTGTGCTCTCTCTCTCTCAAATGAATAAATAATATCTTAAAAAAGAATGTGTCTCTAGACATTGCGAACAGCCCCTGGGGGGGCAAAACTGCTCCTGGTTGAGAACCACTGGCCTAGTTCTTTGGCTTTCAGTACCAGACATATACACCGGCAGATATACACACCATATACACTGGCTGTAGCTGGAACCGCTCGCCAACTGCCTCGTTATGTCCACTTATATGTCCTATCACGTATATCCTACTTAATACGTCAAAACTAAAATTTTGATTTAGACTCTGCCCCATAGATGTCTGTACCTTGTCACCCTGTTTGACACCTCTCTTGCTCTTAACCTCACAGTTTTATCCATCAGTAAATTCTACTGGCTCTGCTCTCAAAATATACCCCAAATCTGACTACTACTTAATACCTCCACTGTTACCAAGCCCAAGCCCATATGATCCCTCACTAAAATTATTACCTCCTAACAGTTTCCCTGCTTCCACGTTGGTTCCCCTAGTCCAGTGGTTCTCACCTAGGAACTTGTTAGAAATGCAAATTCTCCTCCAAACCTAGTAAATTAGAAACTCTGGGGATGGGACACAAAAACTGGGGTAATTAAGTCCTCATATCTGAGGCCACTCCCCTGCCCCCATCTCTCCAATCATATTCCCTATACCACTTTCCCCCTAGCTCACCTTGCTCGGTCACACTGAACTTCCTATGTTCTAGAAGCACTCAGAGCACTCCCACTACTGGGCCTTTTCAATAGTTGTCTCTCTTCCTGGAAAGTTATTCACCCTCACAGATAATCTTCAAGTCTCTACTTAAATAATGTCCCTGTTTCAATGAGTGCTTCTTGGACTAGCCTACATAAAATAGAAACACCTTCTTCCTGAACTAGCCTCCTTACTCTGCTTAATTTTTCACCAAAGCCCTCTGTTACTATCTAACCAGGCTATGTGTCTGTTTTGTTTACTACTGTCTCCCTACATTCTACTATGTAAACCCCATATGGACATGTTTTATTTACTGTTATACTTTGAACAACTAGAAAATAACCCTATACTTACAGATGTTCAATAAGTATTAACTTTCTGAGGCAATGGCTGCCTGTGGTCCATTAGAGGAATGATACAAAGAAATCAAGAATATTTAATGTTACTTAAAAAAAAATACCAAGAAAATTTCAGGGCAGGAAAAAAAAAACCCAAAACATTAAAACAAACAAACCCCAAACCCAGAGCTGTAAGGAGACTGAGAGGGACAGACGCAGCAGCTGACAGTAAAGGCTAAGGAGTTCAGAGTAAATTAATTACTGGTTAGCGAAGTTTAGGAAAACTTCAGAACTGAGCCCAGAAGGAATGGTCGGCCTTCTGTAAACCAAGGACGACAGATGAAATTACAGAGACAAGAGGACCATGTGCACTACCAGCGAAGTGGAGGCTTGCTGAGGGCAGTCTTCCCAAGGTGTGTTCATACAGCATTACCCTGAGGAACAGTTTGGTGAAAAGGATGGTGGAACATAGGAAAAGGCTGGATTAGACAACTTGAAAGAGATTTCTTTAATGCAGGGCTTCTTGGTTAACATGTTTAATGTCAATCTCTAAGAGAGAAAGTAGAGTACGCAGTATTTCCCTGCCTTAACCACACCATCTTTTCTTGTTTTGCAAAAGCACACAGACATGCAGCCAAGCTTAACTTCTATTACTAATGTTAGTGACATTTTTACCCACCTCATTTTGTTGTAATTTGCCTACTAAATTAACACAGTAATAATGTGTCCTCAAACGAAAGACTCCTTTCATGAAACCAAGTCTGCAACTCCAATTCTGAACATGCCCAGAGGCCAGCTGTCATTTAATAAGATCGTGCTCAATATTCACTACACATTGTTTAGTTATCACAAATCTTCCACTTGGGAAATAAAATCCTGAAATGTTATTTTCACCACTCTATTCTTGATTCAATTTGCAATAAATAACCCAACATGAGAACAATTTAAGCCTATAATATTTTAAATGCCTTTTTAATGCTTTTGAGAATTTTAAGTATTTTGAACTCCTAAAAAGATATTTAGATCTAAGATAAACATACTAGAACCAAACAACAACAACAACACAGTACCACTACAGCAGCTGGAAGGTACTCAAGAGACCACCCAATCCAGTGTGCTGAACGAGGCCTCGCCAGCCCTGTTACAAGAAATCATGATGTCTTTACTCAAAGTCAAATAACAAGTTAGGTACCAAAAACAGCAAGCAGAGCTCAGGTCAGCTGACATGCCAGTTGGTTATCTTTTTAATACACGAAACAGTGTATACACAGATTTTAACTGGGGAAACTTAAAAACTGATAAAGAATGATCTGAATTGTGATAAAATCTGGGGTAAATCAACTCCAGTGGTCTTCAAAGGACATGATGAGAGAAAGTAAACTGAAGACATCCTTTTCTTTCTACAAAAGAGGCAAGACAAACCAAGTGTAAAAGCTAGAGATTTATTGTTATTTTGTGATTAATAAACTGTCAAATTGGTTATGACACTATCCCACACTGTATACCACCATTCGCCAGTACAAAAGTTTTTGAACCAGACTGAGGCATAAGGCAGAGAGAGCAAAGACACATGAGTATCATCCTTAACAACCTCCTCTAGTCATGCCTCCACCTTGACCATCATTCATGTTTTCCTCCTGGGGAAAGTGTCAGAACAGTGCATGGGCTGGTGGGCAACCTGGCCTCTTGACCTTTTTTAATAGCAAGCAACTTACAGAAGTAATGGAATTCAGCTTGTATTTCCCTTGATTTTATTGGTCTGAACTCATCATAGGTTACTTTAACATTTTAATTTCCTGTAACTGTACATGAGAATATAACGACCTAAGAGAATACTGAACCAGAGTCAGCCAAATATATTACTGACCCCAAAGTTATGTTTTAATTGGTCCTAAAGGAATGTACCACACCCCAACAGTTTGAGAGTTAGGCAAAAAGAACTTCTTTGGGGAGGGAAGAAAAAGGCTGCAGCACAGCCAAATGTACTCAACATTGTTAAAACGGCTCTTTGTTTTTCACCCCTGAATGATACCTCTTTACTACACTATATGCACAGAAATCCTAACAGAATCTTGGTTGCCAGTATTATTTAGGCTGGCCCAATCCAGGAGAGATCCCCACCCCCCGCCCCCAGTTCCCCTTCTCTGAGGCTCTGAAAAGCACAATATTTAACTATTTCTTAATAGAACTACCAAAACACTTCAGAAACAAGTGGCTCACAAATCATTTTAAATTCATGTATTGCCTGTGCATGAGAAAACTGATAAACCCAAAAGATAGTTCTATTTTTATATGGCAATTAAAAATAACTGAAACATCAAGACACTTTCAGTGAAAGCAACATTTCAATTACAAATTGTAATGCCTGCTGAACTACCTATGGGAGAAGCTGAAAAGTCCTAGGCAAATGCACTTTTGGGTTATACTACAGTGCTCCTTCAGTCTGCACAAAGATGAGGGTAAGTTACAGTCAATCTGTGAATGTTGAGACAATGTTACATTATGTTGTCTGTACAATTAAATGTCCTTAAGAGAGAACCAGAATCAGCTTTTCTACTATATTTTCAACAAACCTGACTAACCGGCACTTTTGCTGAGAGATGTTTACCAAAGATGCTGTAAGATTCTACACAATTAGGAAATACTCAGCTTTAAAATATTTCCTTATCTTCACTTTTTTGGTTACAGGTGCTTTGCTCAGATAATCTATTGCAGTTTGTTTCTAGAAATGCAATCCCAACTGTGCATACTACATTGTATACAAATAAAGCAAAAACTGTCAGTAGTATAAATCTTACAGCATTTTGTTTGCAAAAATACATGCCAAAGTCACAATAAGCAGTATTGTACCACAAATTATAGAGCGCAAATGATTTGCTTCTTTTTAATGCTTTTATTCTACATAAATTACTACCATAGGCTAATGTTTAAAAAGCAAATAAATTGGACAGATGCAGGACAAAAATCTGTTCACCCAACTATAAAAGGTGATTTTTTAAAAAAAATTACAATAAATGCAGAAGTGTTTGATGCATGCAGTAGCCTTAAATGAAAAAGCATTGATTCCCACTGTTAAAAACAAAAACAAAAACAAAAACACACAGAGAAACCCACACATCTTACTGCACTCCACCTTAAAATGCATCATATTGGGTTTGTTTATAACAGCATAGAATTCCAAGAGTCAAAATGAAATAAAGCGGGTATTTTAAAGATTTAAGAGCCGTTATCAAAAATAAATTACATTTTTTCAAGATACAGAAATGCTGCTATGATGGCTGGGAGCCCAGTAACCTTTCAATAGCGGCATTGATATCACCTCCTGTTGCTATTAGCGCTTGCAAGTTTGCTTCACGGTTCAAAAATCCCATTGCACTGAGCTGTTCCAGTTGTTGCTGAAATCTGACTTCTGGATTCTGTAACTGTTAAAGGAAGAAAAAAAAAAAAAACACTAACCAAAACTCTAAGGAAAATCAGTCTGTGTCACACCTGGATAACCTCTAAAAAGTTTTAAATGCTCTTTTACAAATATGCTGGTCTACAAGCTATAAAAGCACTGCCTCTCTTGAAACATAGTCAACATATTTAAAAGTCCATTAGCACTGAATTTTGTTTTTAAATAATCTAATTTATACTTAACCCTGTCAAACAGAACACAAAACTCTGCTTTAAAAAAAATCGCTTTTGGGGTGATCCCTGGGTGGCTCAGTCGGTTAAGCGTCCGACTCTTGATTTCAGCTCAGGTCACAATCTCAGGGTCATGAGATCAAGCCCAGCGTTGCATCAGGGAGTCTGCTTGAGATTCTCTCTCCCCATCTACCTCTGCCCACCCCCCCGCTTGCACATGCACTTTCTCTCTCAAAAATAAATACATAAAATCTTTGGAAAAAATCGCGTAATAAACCTCATCCATTACATTAGATATATTTAAGAAGCTGACGAAAATGCAGGAAACTTAAATGTATATATGCAAATAGTTCAGAACTAATGATTTATTTTGTAGTTATTGACCAATTGGGTAAATATAAAAGCCAGTGTCCTCATGTACAAAATTCTAAAGTTCGAATGAAGCTTAGAATGTGCATTCAAGGGTGCCTGGGGGGCTCAGTTGGTTAAGCGACTGCCTTTGGCTCAGGTCATGATCCTGGAGTCCCAGGATTGAGTCCCGCATTGGGCTCCCTGCTGAGCAGGGAGTCTGCTTCTCCCTCTGACCCTCCCCCTCTCATGCTCTCTCTCTCAAATAAATAAATCTTTAAAAAAAAAAAAAAGAATGTGCATTCAATTTCTGCACTGGCCAGTCAAGTCTTCAGGAGAGTTCCAGTTCCAGGCCCACAGAATATACTCCTGACAATTCAGCTGCATCAAGTCTTTCTTCAGAAATGAAGTTAAGACAAAAATACATAAAGGATCAATCAATCCTGCCCAATCTGATAATAAGGAGGCCTGTAGATTGTTCAACTTATGTAACAATTCTGTCCAATACCTAAAATCTTTTTTTCTTATTAATTCCATGAATATTATACTGATCCAGAAGCTATGTTAGTATTGGGACTCCAAATACTTGTACAGGATAAAACCCTGCCCGTTTATTACATTTAATAAGGCTTAAAATCAGAAAGCATGCTCTATTTTTTGCCATGCAGAATTACAGGGGCAGATTCTTAGTAAAGCTAATAAATGTTTCCAGATGTAAGAACATTATTAGAAGTTCACATTTTTAAGCCATATTTGTGAGGTTTATATATGTAACACAAGTTACCACAGGAAGTATCAGTGGGCAGGGAGAGAGAGGATTTTTTCTTTAAGTCAAAATACAAGGACTAGATAGAACTGTAGTTATAGTTGTTCAGGGGTATTTGGGATCTTCAAGTTTCTATTCTTCCTTGACAAACTTTTATAAAATACAACATATTTCAAATAATTTCTAAAGAGGGACTCTAAAAAACGCATTTTAAACGGCAACTTCCAAATAAGGCAAAGTTGTAGTATTTCTTCCCTACAACTGTTTCCTTCAGTGTCTAATAGTACACCAAAGTCAATAATTTTTGTAATGCCTGTTTTATAAGATTGTGCTTTTCATTATACTCTAAACCCTGAAGGACTGCCTTTTTCTTTTCTTTTTTTGGTTGTTCGTGGAAATTTCTAAATTTCCAACAAGGAATACCAAATGTGAGCAGAAAAGAATCTTCACCTGAGGATTTACTCCAGCAAGAGCCTGCAGCATTTGTTGGATAAACTGCTGGTGTCCCGGTTCAGTGGTTCCCGTCGTGGGACTTGGGTTGTCACTAGGTGCAGAGTTAGAACCGTTGCTTCCTGAAGAGCCTCCAGTGCTTCCCAATGCCCCCAGGCCAGGAGTAAACCTAGGGAAGCACAAATTGGTAATAAACCTAAGCTCCTGCAATAGGATGCCAGACCAGGCCCCTGATGGTAAATCAGTTACAATTTAACACAGTGTTAGCGGTTATCTTCTTAAAATGAACATTTCTAACTTTGAAAACTCAGTCTTGAAAACAATCTCAACAAAAATAGGCAGAATGATATTTAAGAGAGAAGTAACCACTATGCACTTTCATAGTCATCCCCAAATAAGCCTACCCTGGGATGAGGCCGGGGGCTTCCGTTGCTAATGTCTGTAAACCCTGCTGAATCTGTAACAAGGCCTGCATTGCTCTAGGATTTGACATTGCCGATAATGTATCAGGATTCTGCATCTGAGGAAGAAAGAAAATAGGTGGTTAACAAGGGAATTAAAATCAGTGAAAGTAAAATTTAAATGTTTCTTTGCTATGTTTCTGGAGAAAATCTAAAACCTTACTCCCAGACACTGGTAATCCACAATTTCTTTCCCCAGATAAACACAAGCACCTCCTCCTCAACAGCAAACCTAGTGTGCAAATTGTTAACTGACCTCCTCCCAAGTCCATCATGAAAGCCATTTTTCAGAATGAAAGACAATCAGGAGCTACTGTGGAAGTCACAACTGTTCCCGTTCTCCAACAGAAGATAGAAGTGTTATTTCTAAGAGACAACCTCCAACTGCACAATCTCTGTAACGTGGTAACATATGGTAAAAGCCACATATTCCTCCCGACCGAGCGTTATCTGTTACCGATTAAACAATTTTACCAGTAAGATACACTCTAAAACAGTAGTTCCAAATTTGAAGTTAATACGTGTCTCCTGAATTCAGCTTCACTACTTCCAAATATACACCACCTGACTGACCAAAAAAGATAGGCTGACATTAACTTCATTACAAGAGGTCAAGGACAATACCTAACCTTGGATAATGGTTTACAGGCCCAAGAATCATTTGTATAATATTTAAAAGCCCTAGGACTACCAGTTTCAAAACACCAAGACTGACTTCTCTTGTCTTTTTAAATAGTAAAATACCATTCCAATCTCCAGTTGTCTTTTTTTTTATAATAAAACCTTTCTTGTAGGACAACACTGACAATTTTAATTGTGCTAATTCCGAGTCTGAGGAAATGAGATCTACCCCTCAAAAAAGAGACATTCCATTAATTTGTAGGAATTAAGACATTACAAAGAAACCAAACCTATAAAACAGAACAGGGTAGCTCCTTCCTATTACTCGAGATTAGTTAAACCATAAAGCATAACATGACACAATGATGCACTTCAAAGTTAGTAAAGTGAAAGGAAATGGTTTATGGTATTAACGAAGCATTCAAAGTCCTAAATCCTCAAAGCAAAAACAAAATGGTCCTTTCCTGAGAATTCATGTTTAAGAAATATAAGCAAAAGGTCAGCAGTGAAATGGGGCTCAGTTAAGATCAAGCTGAATTCTCTGCGAATTGACAGCATTATCAAACTAACTTCTATGGTTTGCTATCAGCCAGAGAAGAGCATGGAAAATGTTTATCATCAAACTTTTTCAAGCAAATCATTACCGAAGGTAGCTAGCATCTTTTCTTACTCACTTGTTGGAGGAAAGTTGGGAGCTGTTGTCTCATTTGTTCTTGAAGCTGAGGATTTCCAGCAAATAGGGGATTATTCAGCATCATCTATGGGGCAAGTGTTCAAACAATTTTAACTGGAAATATCTGAAACAAGTAATGTACCTTGTTTAATAGTCTATCTTCCCCCAAGTGCCTAACCTGGCACTTACAGGGAGGAAGGTAGAACATGAATAAAAAAGGAGAAGGGAAGATACTGTCTACAAGAGGGATCTCCAGAAAAAAACAAAAACAAAAACAAAAAAACAAAAAATGAGGCATCTTCTCTCTCAATGAGAATGATTATGATAATGACATGCAATATCCTAAAAAGTAAAAACAATCATTCTCTTAGGATTTTCCTTGAGCAAAGATGAGTATTTGCCCTTGAAAAAAAAATGGGGGTAACTGGCATTCAGGAGGATACATTTGCTGCTACACTGACAAAATAAACATAAGCATCAATACATGAAACGATACATGGCTTGCTCAGACACCTCAACACACAAGTGGCAAGCACAGAGAAAAACCCAGATCTGGAACCACTGTATCTATCTACCTGCCTACTGCAAAACAGCTAGTATTAGGTCCAGAAAAATAACACCACAGAACAGCAACCACCCTGCCAGAGAAATGGAGCTGCTTAGGTGAAAATCGGCCCAGGACTAGCACCAAGAGATCTCTGGGGCTAGTATTAAAATGTGTTAAGACCTTAAAGATGTAAATCCGTTTGAGAACACCAAGATTAGCCTCTGGATTTCACCTCACTACCACCAGAGATGAGGAAACTGGCATGCCTCCTAACGTTCACACAGGTGTTAAGAATTAAAGTCAGGGTCAATATTAACGTTAAAATGTTGACGATACACGATCAGCATAACCAGAAACTAATTCTCATAGCTTTGAAAAAGATGAAAGTTTTATCACTTTCCCCAGGAGTGAAAAGTCAACTGACAATGATTTACTGATCACCTATTTACCAGTCCAAAGTCTGGAGGGTAAAGTGAAATGATCCTTGCCCTCAAGTAGTTAACCATATTTGAGAGCAATTAATTATATGTACACACTAGAAGTAGAGAGAATTCCACTTTCCCTCCTTTATCTATTGTTACAAAGTGGATTATTTAATTTCAACAAAATAACAAAAGTAGGAGGAAGTCAGTGTTTTATGGATATACAGTATTTGTTTCAAAGTGACCAATAAAATTCACAGTAAATAAAATACGAACTTGAGATAAACCCGCTTCTTTATTGGCTCCAGTAAAATACTTTTTATTATGAACAGATTAATAAAGTTATCACATTATCTTTCAGGATTCATGTCATTTGAGACAGCATGGCATCTTAAACTGATTCATTCTTTCTCAGAAAAGCATTATCTCGTTTAAGATATTCTTCCTAACTTACCCGACTATACAACAATACATTTTATATGCTAAGACTTTTTTGAATATCTAAAAATCAAAATCAGAATAGAGAAACTAAAAAACTTTAATTTGCTGATAACCAGAGTACGCTGTAAACATTTCTAAACTGTCTACAATAAAAGACATCCATATCTAGCCCTCTTTTGCTTTAGAGTGAAAAAACAATATATCAAAGTGCTCAAGTCACTTCATAATGTTGTTGTTCTAATTAAATGGCTGGGAATGTGCTTATTAAAGTCAAAATTTTTAAACAAGATGCACATTCAGTGCTAATTAATCAAACAGACATTTAAAAACATACAAATACCATCACAACATATTTATTTTCCACATTTTAAACAAAAGTGCTATGATCACAATAAGTTGAGCATTTAATACTAATAACTCAGATAATTTTATATGAATAAAACAAGAGTATACAAAAATTCACCTAAAAATAAACAAAAGTGCTATGATCACAGTAAGTTGAGCATTTAATACTAATAACTCAGATAATTTTATATGAGTAAAACAAGAGTATACAAAAATCCACCTAAAAACTTGTTCTTTGTTTCCAATTCCACAAATATCAAGAGGGCAGAAGTTATCACTGAGGATTATAATGCAAAGATATATGCTATATACGTGAATCAATATGGTTCCAGACTTTAGAAAATAAAAACCATTTCGTTTGACATAATGAAGAAAGAAAAGTGATTAACTTTAAAAGCTTTTAGAATTTTGGAAATGAGAATACACTATAAAGGAAAATAGGAGTGCCTGGGTGGCTCAGTCATTAAGCGTCTGCCTTCATCCCCCTCCCCCATTAAGCAGGGGTCCTGGGATCAAGCCCTGCATCAGGCTCCCTGCTCGGCCAGGAGCCTGCTTCTCCCTCTCCCACTCCCCCTGCTTGCGTTCCCTCTCTAGCTGTCAATCTCTCTGTGTCAAATAAATAAAATCTTTAAAAAATAATAATAATAAAAAATAAAGGAAAATATTTATAATCCCTAACACTTTATAGAAGCCATTTTTAATACCCAGCAAATATAAACTACAAATGATCAAGGTTATTTAATATTCTCCAAGGTTTTTCAAGCCCAGTTGTTCTTAACCTAGGGGCACATCAGAATTGCCCAGGGAACTTCAGGGAGAGGGGAAATGCAATGTAATTACACCAAAATCTCTCAGGCTGGAGAGATTTTTTTAACTTTAAAGCTCCCAAAGTGATCCTATAAATGTTCAGCCAGGGTTGAGGTCCTCTAATTCCCTTAGTTATGGTCTCTTCAAATCAAGTTAGAAAATGAATAAATTAATAAAATACCATTATACTATCTTTGGGGGGGGGATCTATAATGGAAAAAATGAGAATACTGTTCCCACAAATCTCCCTCTGCCTTTAATAAATGATTTCAGGCTATTTTATAACTGCTATTTTGAACATGACTATTACTCAAAATCTATGTGATCTAATAAATACAAGTATTCCAAGAAATGTATTAACACTGCACTTAATCACTTTCAAGATTTAAATTTCACTAAAGAATACATCTTCCAAAGGGAGAGTAATCCAAAACTTTGTATTCATCTTCTAAATCAACATATGTAGACACAAAGTAAACCTACACTTCCTTCTAGCCAATAAACAGCAGAGATGAAACTGTTTTAATTA